>NW_022436945.1:36296310-36403669 GCF_009761245.1 Sapajus apella
CTTCCTTCCTTCCTTCCTTCCTTCCTTCCTTCCTTCCTTCCTTCCTTCCTTCCTTCCCTTCTGTCTCTTCCTTCCCCTTCCTTTTTTTCTTCCTCCTTCCTTTCTCCTTCCTTCCTTTCTTTCTTTTTTCTTTCTTTTTCTCTTTCTTGTTTCTCTCTCTTCTCTCTTCCTTCCCTCTCTCTCTCTCTTTTACCTCACTACATTGCTCAGGCTTGTCTGAAACTCCTGGCCTCAAGAATCCTCTGCCTTGATCTCCCAAAATGCTGGGATTACAGGCATGAGTCACCACCCTCAGCCCTGTAATCTTTTTGAAAATAGAGTCTGTTTTTGTATTTTCTTTCTCCAAAATGCACACTACAGTTAGCACATATTAAGCAAATGGTAAGTGGTTATTTATTTTTAAATTTCAACTTAGAAAATGCCTGCTCTTAACAATATCTCCCTGATGACTTTGGCTTTTAGGTAGTCAGGTTTACTAAATTTTAAGGAGGAAGTTAGCCACTTTTATAAAAATGAAAATAAAATCACTTGTATGAAAATGATTAATTCTAATGTTTAAGGGTCTTCTATAGCCTATGAGTAGGGGATTTCCTCCTAAGAGTATAAAGTGCATTGAGGTATGAGGAATATATGCACGGTATTACAAATAATGCTTTTTCACTGTGTATCTGTAGGTCAACCTACAGATACACACATGAATGTTTTCTCTTCACAATATTTCTCTCAGAAAGCTATATGCTTAGTCTGTCAATACTGCTGCTTTTAAAATATGTTCACAACCCTGCTGTAGAAATTCCCTTTGAACTCTTGGCTACTTGTTCACATATTCAAGGTGGCAGCAAATTGTTACACTGAAAGTGATTATTGAAAATAAGTAAGAGTGCAAAAATAATGAACAACATTTTTAGTCAAAAACTAGATGCAGAACTTATAACTAATTTTTCTTGTATGTTTTATAAAATAACTATAAATCCATTTCTAAATGAAAGTTGAAAATACTTTTAGCAAGGGAAGTACACAAATTATTTTGTGTCTCTTCAATGGGACCTTTTTGATGAGCCCAAATGTATTTGTGTATATTATACCCATTACGTAGTTCATATGGTATATTATGAACAGGGCAGAAAATAGAACTATTCAACTTCTTTCTGACAGGTAAGGAGAATTGCATTTCATCTGGAGTGGTTAAGGCAAGCATGATTTAGAACTTATTAAAGCAAAGATAATTAACACATTATAGAAGGATACAGTTATCCAGAGAAGTATAAATTAGTGCACTGATTGATTTGCTCATAGTTTAGATGTGGGTTGTGAAAAAATAGAGTAGTCAGCATGTTTATAAAGGCTTTTGACCCACGGAACTGAAAGAACAGACTTGAGGAAAACTGTAAACAAAATACTTCTGGGGATAAGCTAAAGAGCTCTGTTTTGGGAATGTTATTTTTTATTATGCCTGCAGACATGCAAGTGGAAAGTTTGACTGACAGTTGCAAAGGCTTGAGGTCCAAGAGGGAGATCTAGATTTGGAGTCATTAGTATATAACAGCCTTGGTGACTGTATTATTTCACCAAGGAAGAGAGCATAGATAAAATGGAGATGAGGTCCAATGTCAAGACAAAGGAGAAGTCTTTCAACATCTAGAGTTAGGAAGAAAAGGCAGAATTAGCCAAAGAAGCCAAAATAGAAGCCAAGCCTTGGACCATTCATTCATCGTAATAGCAGAGAAGGAAAGGCTCCAAGTACAAGCTTGAACAGATGGGTCCATGTGGTGGTAACATGTAATCATCACAATGACTTAAGATAGATGGTCACATTTTATCCCTTTTAAAATGAATAAACTGAGGCAGAAACAAGTTAAGTAACTTGCTTAAGATCAGATAACTGGAAAATGACTGAGCCTGAATTTGAAACTAGTAATCTGATTTCATGGCTGAAATTTTCAACCACTATTTAAATAGAAATTTAAGTTCAGCACAAGATCAGGTCTCATCTAGTGTTTTCTCAGTCCTGGACAACATCTTTTAAGAAAAACATTGACAATCCAGAGGACACTGAGAATACAACTGAAATGGCAAAGGACTTGGGACTCTGTCCCTGTGCAGCAGAGATAATGAAGTGCTGAAGATTCTCTCTCTTACACCTTTTTATCTTCAAAGCCACATATGAGATGGAATATTGTTGCTTGTTTAAATAATATAAGAATAAAATAACTATAGTTTTAAATAATATTTCAAAAACTTGGGGTAAATGTGGACAGAACTAGAAAAGAGGGACCTGAAAAGAGCCTAGCTAGTAGAGAAAAATTATAACTCACCTGAAAGATTTGAAAGTCTATCATTTCAAAGAAAGCTTAGACTTACACTGTGTTGCTTCCAACAGAAGATCAATGACAAGCATGTGGAAACTTGAAGAAATGTATTAGTTCTACTTGCTTACCTTAATGACCCTAATGCGAAAAAGTACACCCTAAAGACATTTTGCTGCATAACTATTCAAAAATGGAACTAATGCCTTGTTACTAGTGTTTCTCCAGAGGTAGGTAAGCTGGGAAAAAGGAAAGAACTTTGGCTTTGGAATCGAATGAACCAGTTCCATTATTTAAGGTAGAATAACTTAAAACTGACTCCTCAACTTCTACTGAGCCTTAGCTTCCTCACTTATAAAATGGCTGTAACTATATCCATCTTTCAAATTCCTATGAGAACTATTATGTGTGATATGAGATAGTGTTTTTTGTTCATATTTTTGTTTGTTTTTCCCTCACTTCAGTCTCTCCGTCACTAGAACTGTTTGTTAAACTCTGTTTAGGCAAGTACACGTTCATGTCTGGAATGCTGCAAAAGGGATTCTGGTCCTGAGTGTGAGGCTGATGAAATGGATTAGGATGTGTATTATAACTCCATGTTGCTATAGAACTAAGATTAAAAGTGTGGATGTTGGTGAAAGCCAATCTTTGGATATAATTACCTAACTCTCCAATATAGCAGTTATATGACCACAGGTGGGAACAACCACCTGTGTATGCCATAGTTTCTTCAATATGATCATCCTAGTACCAAAGAGGCATACTCATTGAGAACATTAAATGAAAAAATGCATTTGGAAAGAGTAGCAAAGTGCCTGTCATCTAATAAACACGCAATGAATGGGAACTATTTCTGTTCTTAGAAATTCCTCTCTGGGCTAAGAGCCTATCTCTTTAATGTGTTGTTCCACTTCCTGAGGAGGTTCTGCTACTTTCAAGATTAAACGGAAGGCTCTTTCATGGTTCTTATAGAACCCTTTGGATTACGTTTGATGATATCTGCTCCTATCCCTTAGAATCTCTCCAGAATTGTTCAAACTGGACAATGAAGAGGAATCTCATTCTTTTCTATGTGCTGAGATTTTTGTCATTGGATTAGTGGAGCTAAAGAAGAATAAAGCTATTATCTTGATGGAGGAAACTGTGTTATTGCTCATTATTTTCAAGTGTTATGTACTTTGGTCTTTTGTGTCACAGGATAATTCTGTACCAAAGAAGCTGTATGTGCTGAAAATATAAAGAGTCATTTTTATTCACCCCATATAAAAAGGGCAATGAGGAATGCCATTTTTAGAAAAGATAAAGAGTCTTTGAAGATCAGCCTTCTTTCTTTCTTTTATCTAGAAATACACATGCCAAATGAGATGCCAAGAGCTTTAGCTCTGCTAAGAAGCTTAAGAAAATTAGGAATGATGGTTGAATGAAGCATTTATTGTTGAATATAGAGAAAATACAGTATAATGAGTTGCTTTGTTCCAGGTTCCAATTTCATGTTCTGTTTTTATCTCCATCCTTATTGGCAAGAAATTTAACATGTTACTACTGCATGGCTATAAAAATAATGAACCATACTTTTAAGTCATTTACTTTTACCAACATGTATGTTTTACTTGCTTTCAACACCTTTAAAAACACAAAATAAAACAATAGGAAAATAATTTTTCTATATAGTGTGTTTTAAATAAAGTAGACAGCAGTGCTCAGTTAGTTAGGTATGGTGCTAAATAGGACCATATCTTGAATACTTCAGGATCTGAAATAATACTGGAGAAACCCTCTTCTCCTGACCTTCAGCATCTGTAAGGACAAATTTGGGAAGAGCTGTTCAAATGCTCACTAATCTGTGCCTTGACTCTATTTCCTGGTTTTTTCCTTTTCCTAACTCTATTAGTAAAATTAAAATTATCATTGAAATCAAATAATCCTAGTCTCCAAGTTACTATTGCTAGGACTTTAATATTCATCCATTAAGATAAGATTATACATTTCTCCCCATGTTATGCACAATGAGAAATGCTGGATATAGTCAAAGGGGGAACAGAGGCAGCACACCACCTGGTTATGTATGCACCTATGCAACAACCCTGCATGACCTGAACATGTACCCCATAATCTAAAGTAAAATTTAAAAGAAAATTACAAATAAAAAAAAAAAGATAAGATTTGCTATTTGGGAGGCTGAAGCAGTAGGATTGCTTGAGCCCTGGGCAATATAGCCAAACTCAGTTTCAAAAAAAAATAAATTAAATTAAATTAAGAAATCATGGATTCAAGTTAAAGGGTGGAAATTAAGAGGATGTCAATCTCTTTGCACAGATACACAAAATAGCAGCACATAGCACAGGCACAAGTCACTATCTATTTTTTTTTTTTTGCCTAAAACTTATTATGCAAAAAGAGATATCCTGATACAGAGGATGCTCAAATATTTTCATAATCACAGTTACCATTCACTGAGTGGAAGAGAATCATTCCAGTAAAATATATTCCAAATTAAATTTGTACAGTACATGCTCTGTTTCCCATTGACTTACTTTGGTGGAAATATTTATACTTTGAATGTAATGAGTCGTATTAAGACAGAGGCAACATATTAAAATGTTATATGCTTCAATGAGAAAAATATTTCTGATAAAAAACCATTAATGTTAAAAATAAAAATATCACAAGGCACTCACATCACAATACAAAAATAATATTGAGTTTCCTTTGAAAAGGAAAGTAATAATTTGCTCATGCTGTTCCTGCTGAAGAGAAGAAGGCAAACCTCCAAAAACTTAGTTATTTGGATGCTTTTAAAAATAACTTGGAATCAACTTAACATTTATAAATTTGTTACCAAATTTCTTTATATTTTAAAATATTTATTTCATTTTGTGCTTTCTAATATCTTTCTAAATGTTGTACTAATCCTGTATAGTTTTGAATGGAAGTTAATAGCTATTGTAATAATAGCTACTAGATTTCGAAGATATTTACTGCCAAGCACAATTATAATTTCATTTAATACATCAGGAAATGTCTTTACTTGATTTGGATTAATGAATGAAGCTTTGACAAGTGATAGAATTCTACTTTGTAAGATATATTTACGAAGAACTTTGGCAGTTCATTTTCACTATCTTCTGAATTAAAATTAACAATAATAAAAAATGCATTCTGTCTATTGGACTTTAGAATGTTCTCTCTATTATTGATTCCGTACTTGATTTCATTACAATGTGCCTTTATATGAGACTTTGGGTGATTTTTTTTAAAGGCTGCTCAGCACCCTGGGATATTGTATTCAAATTAAAGACTCAGATATTTTGTTTATTCTGGTAAGTTCTCAGCTATCATATCTCCAAATATTGCCTTAACACTACTTTCTCTATACTTTCCTTTTATAGCTCCTACTAGTTTTATGTGGGAGCTTCTGGAGGATTTCATTTATGTTACTTAATATTTCTAATAAAATCTGTCTTCTTCCTTTTTTTGAACTGAATCCTAGGCATTTCCTCAACTTAAGGTTTAGATTAGTTCAGTCTTCAATTATATCTTTTATTCCAGTTGGTGAATCATTTGAAATTTTATTTTAATCATCATATTTTTAATTTACATGTTTTAATGGGTTTATTTTACAACCACCTAAATAGTTTTAATTACTCTACTTATGCTTTTTACTCTTTAGACTGTTTGAAAATGTTAATTATATGTAAACCAAAGTCTGTTCAGATTGCAATAGAGCAAAGTGACAAAGAATGTAGACACTGGCATTAGATGCCTGAGTTCTAATTCTAGTTCCATCATTTAGTACCTCTTTGATCATATGTAATTATTTAATCTTCCTTCACTTTCCTTATCTATAAGAGGGTAAAAATAGTAGTGCCTATCACATAGGGTTGCCAGGGAAATAATGAGAAATAATTGCAAAACATTTAGTACCATACCTGGTACATAATTTGTGCTCATAAATAGCTGCTATTGTTGTAATTATTTGGATTCTGATTACTATTTCCTAAAAGGCAAGATTTAACGATATTTATTTTATTTGTGTATTTGCTAAATTTTGCTCATTAAATCATCTTCCACAGGAGAATTTTCCTGCAATCATCATGGGTTATAATCACCTCACAGTAGAGCAGGTTTTTAGCAGGGAGTGGCCATATCCATGTCTTGCCATGGGACACTTAGTTAAGGGATTCAACCATGATTGCATGGTCAATGTTCTAGCCTTTTCCTTGACACTGCATTATGGTGCAGTGTTGTGGCCCCAACCAGAGCAGCAACTTAACACAGGCATAGATCTTGGGAATACAGAGGCATAATCTGATCCCCTTTTTTTGCTTAGATCCTATGACTAGAGACACTGATAACTTTGTACCCAAAAGTGGGTGACCTTGTCCTGTCGGAGGTTAAAAAGATTTGTTCATGACAGCATGAGAGCCATTTCCTAGGATATCTCAGAAAATTATAAGATAAATTTCTGCGTATTTTGGGGAAGTAAAAACCAAGTATGCTACTTTTTACTATTAATGTCATACCTTTTAAATTCAGGATAATATGATGCAGTAGACATACATCGTTTTACACTACAGAAAACAAGGTATGACATTTAGATTTTTGAATAAAGAGTAAAAAATATTTTAATTTTTAATTGATGAGCAAATTATCCAGTGGAATCTCATGTTTACCAATGGTAGACCTTTCTAGATATTTAGAGAAGGAGAGATTTTGCTTCTTATGTGCATAGTGAATATTATTTGACTCAGAAGATAAAATCTTATTCCATAGCACAGTTAATAGATATATTGTGGAATTGTGTTATAATTATCCTGGTCCTTCTGTCAGAGCTTTTCTGTTACCCTTTGTACATAATACATAGGTTGATGCAAAATGTTAACTTACTTCTCATCCACAATCTCTCTGCTGGCAAAGTTCAAATCAGAAAAAACAAAAACAAACAAACAAAAAAAAACGGTAACTAAATAATGGCCAGCAAGGTAATAAGTTTCTTTAGTAGTTAAAAAAAATTAGTCATATACTTAATAATGAGCTTCTTTGTCAGTGCTATACCAGTGAGAACTCTAGGATAATTCAGAGATTTTTGTATAGTGCTTTTACAAGCTAAACCTCAACACACAAAGCAAGCCAGATACATAAATTCCAAAGGAACTAGAATTTTTAGCCACATTTGAAGATTCACATATGCCAACTGTTTATTTATTCATTTATTCAGTCTCTTTCTTTTGCTGTAAAAATTACAGATTTCCTGTGTACTGATTATTTTTCCAGGTGGAACAATGCTACTGTTACTAGTAGGTATGTTAACCTATTTGTCAATGTTCAGGTTACACTGATGATTGTAGTTCATTCAGTAGGGTGCTTTAAAATAATGAACACATGATGAGGTATTAAAGACTGAGTTAATAGCAATGTCATGTTTTGAGGACATTTCCATGACCCAAAAGCATTTCAGGGGTTTCTGAGGTGGCGAGAGAGCTGCTAATATTTAAGAGAGTGGTATAGACAGATAAGATGATATATTATCAGCTCTTCCACCATATATATACGAAGTGATTATATACCATCTTATCTGCATGTGTATGTGTATATATATATATATATATACATATATATATATGTATATATATTACACAACTTATATAAATCCCTGTTTACTGATTTAGCACATTTATTTTTAAACTTATTTCTCCTTCCTTGATTCATATTTGGTACTTCCATGCTTAATTTAAGACAGCCAGCCCCCTTCTGTCTTCTGGACCTGTGACCTGCTACTCCTTTAAAAGCATGACCTATTTATTCATTTCTTGAATGGAGTTCCACCTTTCCACATTCTACCAAACTCTTGACAAAGAATGTCATATAAATATCTTCTTTTCCTTCCCAACTGTTACTTCCAAGCTATTAAATCACTCCCCTCTTTCTAGTCTGTCTATATTACCTCTCAATCCCTGCTAGTGTTGCCTTACATCTACATGAAGCCATGGCTACCTTCCTATACAACTCACATAACTCGGTTTTGCATTTTCATTCTATTCCACCTTCAGCTCAGTGGCTTCTACATTCAAATAGATAATACCATAGACTGCTTAGTTTCATTGACCTCCAGCTTCATTCATTTGAAACCCTGCTGGAAAGTCTATACTTGAACAATTTGCTCTTTTACTTCAATCTGTTCACCCAGTTAGTCCTTCACAAACCCACCACTGAAAGTTCTTCCCTCTGTTACTCCAATTCTTGGTCTCTTCCTAATTCATCTACATTTCAAGTCCTGTTCAGTCAGAATGCCATGGTTGGCTATTGTAATGTGATTCCCACTGTAAATTAAAATCTTTTACCAACTCTAGAAGGCTATTGGCCACACCTGGTCACTAACTAATAATAATCTGCTTCTTTTGTTTCCATTTCTGGACATCAGAACATTGGAGGAAATCATTTTTTCTGTCTATAACACTGTCAGTTTACCAAAACAGCAAACATTTTATTCATTTGTTGTCTCATAACTGTAACACCCAATAACCATTGATCTTTCTTGTATGTGTTATGTCTCAACTGTATTACCAGATTCCTGAGGGTAAAGACTCTGTTTGATACATTTCTCCATTCCCGTAAGAACTGATATGTCTCTAACATGTAATATTATGTTGAAATGAATGATTGAGTAAATGGATAGATAGGGAAATAATTGGATTCTCCCCAAAAACAATAAAACTTTGCTGCTCCATCTCACCTTGTTTTGCCTCACTCTAAGAGACGTACTCAAGTAATAGGACAACTTTTAGCACTACACTGAACTGATGTCAAGCCCTGCTCAGCTCAGTCCTCTTTCCAATTTAATTGATTTCCTGTTAACATCTTTGGTTGTACCTTTATTACTTGGGTTAGACTACAGAAGCCAAATGAGGATCAAGAGTCAGAGAAAAATAACACATTTTATTGAGCTGAGATTATATTATCTTAGTTTTGCTTCTCAATCTGAAAAACTTAGTGATACATAATGGCATGGCTCCCAGGCTGTCCATCTCAACCTTCACACATGGAATTTTGTGGCCTCAGGAGTTCACATTCAGGGAGGGATTCAAGAGACCAGAGATTCCCACATATGCAGGGTATTTGAAAATTATATATTTTGGGCAGAGTAGTTGCAAAGCAGGTCAAGACTCAAGAGTTGACTTTTTTATCTACAAAATGATTACTTTGCTATACCATGGTTATGTGTTTCACTTTTTACTACCCCTTAAGTGCAGCAGGCCTTCCCACAGCCCACTATACCTGATTTCGCTCCTCTAAAACAGGCAATAAATGTATCTTTAATTTTATTTACTTCTATTGTGCCTCAAAGAACGTTCTGTTTGCATTTGACATTCAGAAAATATTATTTTGGTTTTCTTTTGTCAAGTAGTTATTTTCTCAATGCTCATCTCTATGTTTTTATGAAAATGGACAGTCTTTCAAACACAAAAGTTAACTGAAATCTTTCAATGTTGCTACTGAATACATCTCACAATATTATTCATAGGCAAAAGGGCCACTGGAAAGTTCTTCTGGTTCTCCCAGAAAAAGGCGATCTTTCTTTTGTTAGTCTTTTTTCGTCCTTCCAAGTAAATCTCTAAAAGAACCCAAGATTACTTCTTCTTGTAAGATTGTTTGCACCACAACCCTACCATGGAGTTAAAGGTCACAGCTTATATGAAATCAGTCACATACAGTAATGAATTCAGTTTTAGCCTCAAATCTAAAGGTCAACATAGGTCAACATCCAAACTTCCTGACATATGATATATAGAACCATCCACTGCTCACCCACCTGGTTGTAGAAATAGTATGGAGTATTATCAAGCAGAGTGATGGAATCATACAAAACTATACTTGGACTCTAGTTTTTCCTATTACCTGGGAAACTAAATATTCAGTCTCCTAGTGCTTCAGTATCCTCATCATTTGTTATTAACATATTAATAACAAACTACCTCAGAAGATTTTCATATTATGTTTCAATGTAAGTAAAGCATCCAGAAAATAATAAGAGTTAAAAAAATGGCAGTCATCAACCATTTTTTTTTTTAAATGTAACTTTAAGGGATGGAAAAAGTAATCGAAAGTCGGCCTGCAAATCCCAGCTCTCAAGTGCTGGGGCAGAATCCTTTAAAGTTAACAGCAACAGATTTCTGCTGCCTTTGGAACATGGTCCTTCTGTTCAGCTGTCTCATGGAGGAGTACCATGCGTGGCTATGCTATACTTAACCAAGTGAAAACATAAAGTGATGTTCAAAACTGGTCATAACTGGCCTATATATAGCCTTTACCAGAAGGTCCCCAAAGTACTTAATTGAATGTCTTCTCAAATACTGCATACATCCATAATATTACACTGACACTGAGCATGTCTCTCAAAGTGCTTTAACAAATAGAATTTCAATCAACATTCCTTAAATATATCTTCAGTTTCGTAAAGTTAAGGCATGAATTGGTAGGAGGGAGTAAGTCCTGTGCTCTCCCTTGTAATCATTGTGCTTTTATTAATAAAAGATTCAGTTGTCTGTCAGAAAATCAGTATGTATATACTGAGAACATTATAATGCATACTAAGTATCATAATATGGATCTAAAATCACAATACTATCCCTGTTTATAATTTTTAGTTTGGCTAAAATTAGAAATATTGGTATAAACATTGAATTATGGAAGAAATTTGTCTGAAAACATTTGGGTAGTCTCAAATGTCTTTGAAAAATATCTCTAGTAATTCAGGACATCTAATGTCTAGTAATAAGAGGAATAGATGAAAATGGCCCATGCACTTTCCAGGTATAATGAAATTATTCATATTTCTAATCAATTTATTTATTTTTTTATTGCATTTTAGGTTTTGGGGTACATGTGAAGAACATGCAAGATTGTTGCATAGGTACACACATGGCAGTGTGATTTGCTGCCTTCCTCCCCTTCACCTATATCTGGCATTTCTCCCCATGCTATCTCTCCCCACCTCCCCACCTCCCCGTCCCTCCCCCATTTTCCCCCAACAGACCCCAGTGTGTAGTGCTCCCCTACCTGTGTCCATGTGTTCTCATTGTTCAACACCCACCTATGAGTGAGAACATGCGGTGTTTGATTTTCTGCTCTTGTGTCAGTTTGCTGAGAATGATGGTTTCCAGGTTCATCCATGACCCTACAAATGACACGAACTCATCATTTTTGATGGCTGCATAATATTCCATGATGTATATGTACCACATTTTCCCTGTCCAGTCTATCATCGATGGGCAAATGGGTTGGTTCCAGGTCTTTGCTATTGTAAACAGTGCTGCAATGAACATTCATGTGCACGTGTCCTTATAGTAGAACAATTTATAATCCTTTGGATATATACCCAATAATGGGATTGCTAGGTCAAATGGAATTTCTATTTCTATCAATTTATTTTTCTATACCTTTAAATGTCTCCACCTATGCTAAGCTGATGGTTTTGCACAGGCACTAACAATGAACTCAGAAATTCTCTATCTTGAACAAATAACTCAAAAGGAATATTATCCTAAAAGCAATAGCATCAACTTCAACTAAAGAGATCAGTAATAATTTCATAAGAGTAGGCTCCTCTTATTAAAGAGACTCCTTTGGCATTGCTGTTGTTTAGCTCTTAGAGGTGCTTTATACAAATTATGAAATCATAATAGATAACATTGAATAAATTGTTAGACTTTATTCAGTACTCACTATATGGTAAGCACTGTGAAAAACAGTTTGCATTAATTATTTTATTGCATTTATCCAGAAATCCCTATGAGGAAAACTAGTGTTCCTGTTTTAAATGAAGAAATTAAGGCCAGAGAGTGGTTAAGTGACTCGCTAAATGTTGCACAGCTGGAAGCAGTATGATGAAGCTCTCGGAATTGTGATTCCAGTGCTTTCACTTTAGGGTGCTGTACTCAAAACTTCTTTTATCAACAAAGCATACTTACCTACAGCTTACCTATGATTCCATTAAAAACACAGCTTGTACATAAACAAGTTTATGCTGAGAGATACTAAGATCACATAGCTTACAGAGACGGGACACAAGTCCAACTTTTGCTTCAAGTCACTCATTATTACGGACTTAAATCCACATTGGAAATAGATGCATACATACCTTAGGGATGATTATAAACTAATCATGATCTAATAAATCCTAATAAATCCAGAACCAACTACATTTCAGCACCTCCATGGTTACTCCCTTCCTAGCTGAAACCACCATTTCTTGCCTGAAATTGCTTGTCCTGGTTTCTTTGCAGTGGCAGTTCTTTGGGATCACAGATCTTTCTGAAAAGCTGGTATAAGAAATAAAATTTGCATCCAGGAAAACAAATATGCACTTTCACGTTTCACAGACAGACATGTGCACAATTTAGCATGAAATTATATGGATTATCCCAAGCTGACTCCCTCCAAATTTTGAATCACTGCTCTAGAGTCTGTTAGAGAGAAGTTAAACCGTGTCACTCCTCTTCTAAAATCCCTCCAATAATTTCTCACTTCACTCAGAAAAGAATCCAAAATGAGACACCACATTACATAACCTCAGCTCCAGACCTCATTCCCTCATCGCTTTATAACTTCCCTTTTATCACCTCAATCCAGTCACATGTATGTTGTTCATACATGCCAAGTGGACTTCTGCCTAGGGTATTTGTTGTTACCATACCCTTTACCTGGAAGGCTCTTCCTCCAGATATCCACAAAGCCCGCTCCTTTACTTCATTCACTTCCATAATGCCATCTAATCACAGAGGTCCTGCATCACCCTCTGTCCTCTTACCCTGATTTGTTTTTCATCTTAGCAATTATAACCATTTTTTCAAATCAATTATTTGTTGGATACCTACCTATCTCCAAACACCAGATGCACTTAGTTCCATGAGTACATAAAATTTGTTGTGTGTGCTGCTGAAATCCCAAAGACTAGATCGTGACTGGCACACAATGGTTTGGATGAAAGAATGAATTAGATAAAAGACTTAATAAATAAGCATGGTACAAAATATAAAACTGAGAACCTTCACAGTCAAATTAACACCTTTTTAAAAAGCCAATTATGTTTATTTGTCTCAGAGCTGTTTCAGAATTAGATTACAAGTTACACAGTGATGTTAGCTTCATTATTTTATAGTCACTTTGGACTTTTTTTAAATGCAAGATGTGTCTGTCTAGATTGATAACCATTTTATTCACCAAGATTTGTTCTGTGTTGATCTTTCAACCCAAAATCTAATTGACCTTCAAAAGGGAAGACTGTATTTTGGGTGCCAAGGTAAATAATGTTGTGTTTGTTAGACTGCAATCAATAGTCCACTCTGGAAATTCCTACATATGAAAAAATATTTTTACTCTTCAAATTCATTTGTTTGTCAGAAATCCAATGTACTATAGAAGAAAAAATTTAAAAAAATTATTTCTATTCTTTCTTTGATAAGGGATATTGAAGATGAGTCTAAAACAGGCTATGAAGGGCATGAAATAAGTACATTATGAAGTCAAGATAGACTTCATTAATTAAGAACATTGAATCAACTAACATATTTAAAGCTCACTGATAGTACCCAAATAAAATATTCAGATTTCCTTTGTGCTGAAGTCAGTATGTGACTTCCTGGCTTACGTAAGTTCAACCTGTTTTGGTTTTTTGGGCATTCCAATAAATGTGCATCAAGTGGGCGCAGTGGCTCATGCCTGTAACCCCAGCACTTTGGGAGCTGAGGTGGGTGGATCATGAGGTCAGGAGATGGAGACCACCCTGACCAACATGGTGAAACCCTGTCTCTACTAAAATACAAAAGTTTAGCCGGGTGTGGTGGCAGGTGCCTGTAGTCCCAGATACTTGGGAGAGGAGGCTGAGGCAGGGAAATCACTTGAACCCAGGAAGCGGAGGTTGCAGTGAGCTGAAATCACACCACTGCATTCCAGCCTGGTGACAGAGCGAGACTCCATGCCCCCCGCCCCCAAAAAAGTGCATCAGTATCTGACAAATAACTCACGTAGTTAATATCTACTTATCCATTCAACAAACTTTCATGAAACACTAGATGTATTACCAGCTGCTGGAGAGACAATGTTGAGCAAGCAATATTATATTTTTAGAGGGAGAAAGAGCCTGGGAAAGAAAGAACTGCAGTTTAATGGATAATATATTCTGGACGTGGAAAAGGACACAAAGTAATAGGAGCCCAGGTCTTCCAAGGAAGATTAAGAACACAGATTTTTGAAGAAGGTGACATTTAAACTGAGTTGTGAATGATGTCTAAAAATTTACTAAAAATAGAAGAGGTCAGGGTAAGGAAACAGCTATCAGGGCAATGGACATACTTGGAACATCTTGGAGTGGATGGAGAGTACCATGCATGGGTTAAGCACTGGAGTCAAGCCAAGATAAGTGGGTTCCTTATATATAGTGTTACAGCAGTGATTAGCAATCCAAGGAAGCAGGTGAATAACTGTTTCCGAATTGTTTAACAAGCCTCTTTCTGGGATTGATGTAGAGGATAGAATAAGAATATAAGAAACATAATAGGTTATAAGATGATATATAGAATATAAGATGATAGAATATAAGAAACTATCCTATAACCTCCATAAATGAAGAGGCTCAATTCTAAGTAGAATTCTAAGTAGAATTGTTTCTCTGCATTTATGGAGGATATAGGTGTTTCTTATATTCTATCCTAATTGAGGGCAGAATTGAGTCTCTGCATTTGTGGATCTGCCATGTTGTAATTGTAATGGTTGATTTGTATTCCTAAACACAGGTTTTGTTAAGGAGCTAAGCATTTTTATCCACGTGTTCAGAGTCTGCCTTTACTGCCACATTGGAACATTGGTTCCTGAAGGTAGAGTACCTGTTTTTATTCACCTTTTCTTCCCAGGAACTAACAGAGCTCCTAGAATAGTAGGTATTCAACACGTTTTGGATTGAATCGGATCACTGTGTGTCTGTGTGTCTGTGTGTGTGTGTATGTGTGCATGGTTTTTTTTAAATGCAGTGAGCTCTCAGGCTCTGTTGTACAATATACTATTACACAAAGATGGAGACATCTTTGAGCCTCTCACTGGTGTCCAGTGGCCCATCTTTATATGATGTGGCTGTGCTGGCATTCATGATTCCAGAAAGCTTTGGAAGCTGCAGAGAAACAATTTCAAGCAATCTTGGTCTTGTTCTCACTCTTCAGCAGGTTAAAAACCAGAATAATTCAGTTAAAAGGACCTTTGAATTCCTATTTTATCTGACTCCCTTAATCTTCTAGCTTTACCAGGTTCGGTGAATAGAACAATGTGAACATACCTGACAAGATTTCCCTGAAAAACCAGCTAGAGCCATTATTAGAAAAATGAATTAAGAAAATAATTATATGTGTCATACGGTGCATCTCCCAGTAGGTTATTCAACAGTGGAGATAACAAGTACTGCCACCCATTCTCTGCTAACCATACTCGACTCTATCTAAATTCATTAAATTGATAGTTAATTAGTAATTGGTTTAGCAAAGAAGAGAAGTTTAACTATCATGTATTATGCACATACTTGAAACCACTATAAAGTATGTGCTAACAGCTTTATGCACATTGTTTTGTTAATCCTTCCAACAAACCTGATAATTGTCAGCACATACACATATCCTCTATCTGTGCTTTTGAAAGCCATCACAATCATTTTCAAAGGCTTTTATGTCCTTGACTTCAAAGCATAGCAAATGTATGCTTTTGAGAACAAAAGCAAAGGGATATAGACTAAAATTCTTTCTTTTTTTTTTTTTTTTTGTTTTTTTTTATTCTAAGAGGGTAAGTTGGGCAAGGCCACATAGGTAATAAGAAGGAAGACCAGGCTTTAAACCCAAGCCAGGCTGACTCCAAACCCTGCTGGTTCTAAAATTTTAATGTGTATTTGAGTCACCTGGGGATCTTGTTAAAACATGTCTTTTGATTCAGTAGGTTTAGGTGGGGCCTGAGATCCAAGGGAGCACACCTTGAGTATTTAGGCTGTCAACCAGCACACTGAACTGTGAGCGTGGAAAACTTAGTCTGTGCCAATGATTGTGGCAGATGTTTGACTCTTAGGTGTGCAAGTGCTGGAGCCAGATCTAACTAGTACATGTAATTTTTCCACATACTAACATTGAGCATTTTATTTCTTGAATTGTCGAATTTTTAAAAATCAGGTCTTTTTGAGTCATTAAACTCCTAGCAAAGCATTTATGGTCTACTTATTATTTCTCTCAGCTGGAAAGAAAATGCTTGCACAGAAGACAAGAACTAAAGAAAAGATAATCAGAGGATCAGCAGAGATTGAGTCACTAAACCAATGTTAAGTTTTAACAAGGTCAAGGAAGACAAATATCTCCCAAAGTTTTCTTCTTGCAGTTATTCCAACATGTCTAACTCCTCTGTGCCTCAAGACACTTTTTTCTGTTCCTTTTCAGGGATGCAGTTTTCCAAAATCACATGGCAGTTTCTTTCTTATTTTTCAGTTTTCAGCTCATATATCACCTCCTCAGAAATGACCATCTTACCTAGGATAAATCTCCAATATTTATTTCACCCTCCTAACTGTTCCAAAACTCCATAAATGCACACTAAATTCTACCTTATTCATCAATTTCAGTCACTTCCAGTGATTAGTAAAATGCATGGATTATGGTACAGAGATTACAAATATTTATTAAATGTATATGTGAAAGTTGAGCAGAATGAGACTAAGAAAATGTCTGTGGATTTGTTCATTAATAAGTTGTTAGTGCCCTTAGATAATAATTTTTCACTCAGGTGATGGAGGTGAAAGAAAACTTTTAAATAAATTAATTTAGTCTACCTTTTCCAGAATATTGGTCAGTATAGGAAAAAACATATTAGGAAAGAACTAGGAAGCAGGTAGTGGACAGCTTAGTTTTGGAGTCTTATATATTTGAACATTTCTATGTAGAAGAGAGGAAGGGACCAGCAGCATGAGCAAAACTGAAAATGCAGACAAAAAAATTAAAATCAAATTAGTAGAAAAGCTAAATTCCTGCAATTTAAGTGAAAACCCAAACAAATGATGCAAAATAATCCCCTGCCCTCTTCAGTCACACAGAATACTGATTCACAAATGGGAAAATCACAAATTGTTTTTAGACATTTAAAGACTTTAAAGCATTTAAAAACATAATTAAATAGACTCATACGATTGCCAAGCTATAATTCACATTTTCTTTTTTTACCGTCTGTGATTGAAACAAACAAACAAAAAAACCTTAAGCTTTACCACACTAGAATCCACAGAAAATGGAAATGCATATTTGGGGAAGGTTTTTGAAAGAGAGATACTAGGTCCCTATGTCTTTAATTCATAATTTACTATCGGCCTGGTGGCAAATGGTATGGAAACCCAAGTGTCAGCGTCCATGCTGATGATAATCCCAAATGATAGCTTTACATGTTTTCCCTCACTGAAATACACTGCAACCATTTCTAACAGCTTTTGAATCACCTGATTTTAAAGCATTGTGAATATTTATTTTTGTGAAAAAAGGAAAATGTAATTTAAGCTTATTCAAATGTGAACAGAACAAAAAAATTCAAAAATAAATTTGGGTCTGACATTGAATTTCTAGCCATCATAACATTTTTCTATTATATTGTTAAGTGTTTATGATGTCCATACTATCTAAAAATATATAGCAGTTTTAAATTATTCATTTATAACTAAATGCGTTAAGTTTCTACCTCCATGTAAGTGGTAGATACCTTGAAATGTGAGATTTTGCTGTCCAACTATGAGTTCCATTCCCACAAACAGAGTAGATCTGTAATCCATGTACTTTTTTGTAAATTTTTTAAAATAAAAACTGAGAAACATAAAATTAATGATGGTTTCAATAATCAAGCAACAATGTGAATATTATAGCTAAACTTTAAGGCACTTTTTAAAATGATGTACATGTTATAATCCATTTAATCTTCATAACAATAATATGTTTGTGAGTACTATTTTACCCCTATTTTACAGATGAGAAAACTGATATGTAAAGACCTGAATAATCTCAAGTTCACTTGGTTAAAAAGTAATGCTAAGAATTCAAACTGAGTTACTCAGGCTTCAGAGCCTGCATTCCTGGCCATGTGTCAGGGAAACTTTTAATTCACATGGAGCTAGCACTGTATAAATCAACATAAGCTTTTAATTCTCCCCACGGTTTTATGAAATATGTGGTATTATCCCATTTTACAATGGAAGAAACTGGAATTTATAGTCAGTCTTCATACAATTTGTAAGCATTGACTATTTAATCTGAGTCTCAATTTCCTCATTTGTAAAATGGAATAACACCAAATATCTCACAGAGCTTTGGGGAGCATTAAAAGAAAATGTATACCTAAAGTGTTTGGCAAGTAATAGGTCCTCTATAAGTGGCCTTTTGCTGAAGGTGTTATCTAAACCCAAGTGTTTCCCCTAGGAGTCTACACTGAAAGCATTCAGTCTAAACCTACCTTATCAATATAATAACTTTGTGCAAAGAGAACACTAAAAAAGGAGGAAATGTATACAGATATTTGTGTTATGGATTTAAAAGTTAAATTAAATCCACATTTCTTCACTGGATAGTTAGAATCTTCAGCATTTGACAATGATAGATAAGATTATGCAAAACATGTTTGATATCTAAATACAATTTTTATGACCAGGAAAAGGACAGCAGCTTTTTATCTCTTAAGTTCCATGCAAAATGCATTATTAAAGACACAAGTCTCAAAAATAAGATACAGTACATGTTTACTTTGAAAATCACAGTATTAAACTACACCCTGCTTCTCTTTAAATTTTCATCAGTTTCATTAACTGTAAAATGGTTTATGTTTTGACTGTAGCACTCTCATCTTGAGTTCATTAACATACTGCTTTTATTTCTTGCAAACTCATATCAAGCTGATTAAAGCAGGACATAAGTTCAACAGTGTGGAATAGAATTGACGTCATTTTGTCAGATGGTCTCATTGCCTGGAATCAGAAAACAGCCTGAGACACATATTCCAAATTTGGAACATGTTTCCTTAGTGAGCTTAAGAACTACACAATAATACACATACTCTTTTTAACAAGCTTACTTTTTTTTTCATTGGCTAAACTCTATTTAGAATGAGTAGTTGTTTCTGCCAGTCCTCTTGTTTTGCCTTTCCCATCTGCCATTTCTCTTATGAAAATGAAGGAAAATACATACATCTGTCTTTGGGGGTTACATTATCTCTTCTCATTCTAGAAAAATAGTTTACTAAATTTCTAATTTTCTTTTTGCTTACTTTGTTCTAATAAAACCTTGAATGTTCCCTGCTGTTATGGCAAATACTATTTTTCTCATGATGAATCATCAGGGGGGTGTCATTCAAACTAGCACATGAGGATGCACAAAAGTTACCAAACAGATGCACATTCTTAAACATTTGATAAACTATTTTATTGAAAATCTCTTCAACGAGGAAATTTCCAAATGTCACTGCAGAACTCAATGAATATACTTCAGTGGGAGAAGATTTGTTGCCAGTGAGAACTTGAGCCATGTTTCTTAAAAAAAAAAAAAAAATAGTGTACTTAGTGTATAAGGGATATTAAGTTTCTTAAATAGCCATAGACACAGATGAAGGAGAAGTGTCATGAGACCTAGGCAGAGGCTTATCTAGGCTTTAGGATTCCAAAGGTTTTACAATTTAATATATAATTGCTAGGCTCCTCCTAAGGTCTTGAAAGAGTCCAGTAAAAGTTACAGGTCCTGAAGTGGAGGATTCATTGGTTTCACAGTGATTCTACTTCCTCACCTTGGGTAGGCAGAGTTGGGTGAAGTGTTCTGCTATATAGATTAATATCCCAAATTCTGATTTCTGGTTTTCAAATATTTCTACCACCTCATACTCCTAAACTAAAACTGTCTAAATATTGATAGGCATTAGAATTTCAGACTATAATATGTTCATAGAAATATATATCCATAAGGACTCCAACCTTCAGATGCAGAACAATAATGTATTTATTGTCTATTTATTTTTATATTTATTTATTTGTATCCAAGTGGTAGTGTTAAGCACCATTGCATTATTTCATTTAATAATGGTAGTGTTAGACTCCATTGCATTATTTCATTTAATTCTCTTGATTTTTCTATTGTTGAGAAATTGAGTCTTAAACACTTCAGATAATTTGCGTAAGGTCAACCAGTGATTCAGTGCAAATTCTGCCAGGCTGATGTCATCCTGTCTCAGACTCAAAATGCAACACTGTTTCAGTGATATAGAGAGAATAAGAAAAGTCAAAGCAGAACTTACTAGACATTCCTGCTTGTGTGGTAGCTCAAACCATATGTAGCAATACTGCACATCTTAAGACTTTTAGAACAAAATCCATGGCATTAATGGCTATACAGTTACCAAATAATGTATCCTGAAAGGAACTCCACTGTGAAAAGCAAGGAATATGCATCTAGATAAATGAGATGATGAATCCTCAGATATAATCCTTGAGAGCTAATCCTTGGACAGAAAGTAGATTATCTGTCAAACTGAACAACTCATACATGAACGTAAGTGAATTCTTGTAGGCTGGGATATATGGTCAGCTTCTCTAGAAATCCATTTTAAAGGACTTTCAGAAGTGTTCCGATCTTCTAGTCTCTGATCTCCCCCAACTCTGCCCCAAGTTATTGATGGCAATGTGGTCAAATAAATACATAAGCCCCATCTGGTGGCCCATTTTTGTTGACCTGATGGAGTGGTTCACTAGAAGTGTTGGTGTTTCCTTACTATTCACAACTGAACCTGATGAAGGCAAATAATATGAAATTGCTCATTTCCTTGGGCTGAAACAATAGTGCTGCTACAATATAAACAGCCTCTGGCTTCCTAATTCTATCATCGTGCTTTCCAACTCATATTATAGTTTATGTTGATATAAAGTTATGATTCTCCCACTGGAATATAAGCATACTGAAGTAAGGAATCATATTCTATTCACTTTATTGTTCCTAAGCCCTACCCTAATGCCATACCTATACTATATATCCAATACATGTTTGTTGAGAAAATGAACAATATGCTACTTTTGTTCATTCATACTCTGTCATTCAGTATTCAAGCCTCTCATAATCTTATGAATAATTTTGTAAGAACACCTGTGACATTTTTCTATGCTGAGTGTGACACCCAATGTGCCTGTCTATACCTCCAAGCCTCAATTTTGTAAAGCATATTCTTCCCAGTATAAAATGCACTATAAAAACCCCTTAATTGCAGCACATCTCAAGCTTCCCTTTTTCTCCTTCCAACCTGCCCATCAAGGATGAATCTGAATATCATGAGAGGGCATCAGGAAGAGATTGCCTTGGGGTCGGGAACATTGCCTGGCAGCAGGATGTCCAAGGACGTGCGTGCTCCATAAACCAATACCCTTACTAATAAATAAGCTCAGTCTGCAGGTTTCAGAGCATAGCAAAACACCACTGAGGCATAGAGGCAGGATGTGAATCTCTATATTGTGGACAATATTTCAGTGGGTTGAAGAAGTTTGTGAAAAATGGGATAAACTCAGAGGGATGGAGGATCTGGAGACAGAAAGTAGTGGAATACTGTGCTAACACCCAAAGAAGTGGGAGGAAATGTGGCTTTGTAAATAGGTAATGGATAAAGGGGAGAATAATTTTGAGAAACATAATAGAAAAGGCATAGGCTGTCTTGAAGAAACTGTTGGTAGAAATATGGATGTTACAGATTGCTGATAAGGGCTCAAAGGAAGTTAGGAGCATGGTGGTGAAGACCTGTATCATCTTGTAGAACACCTAAATCATTACAAACAAACTGCTCGTAGAAATATGGATGTTAAAAGTGCTAGTGATGAGGGCTCAGAAGGACATGAGGAACATGAAAGGCAGTTGCTGTCATATAGTGGCATAAAACTTACCTGAATTGCATTCTACAGCTAGGATGAAAGCAAAATGTGCAAGCAATGAACTTGGATATTTATCTGAGAAGGTTTTTGTTTTAGTCCATTCTCATATGCTGTAAAGAAGTGCCCAGACTGGATAATTTATAAAAGAAAGAGGCTTAACTGACTCATGGTTTGTCATGCCTGGGGAGGTCTCAGGAAACTTACAATCATGGCAGAAGGCAAAGGGGAAGACAGGCAGATCTTACATGGTGGCAGGTGAACAGAAGGAACTGCCAAACACTTATAAAACCATCAGATCTTGTGAGAACTCACCCACTATCATGAGAACAGCATCGGGGAACCACTTCCATGATCCAATTACCTCCCACCAGGCCCCTTCCTGGACTCATAGGTTTTACAATTCAACATGAGATTTAGGTGGGAGCACAGAGCCAAACCATATCAATTTCCAAGCTAAGTGTTCAAGGTGGGACCTGGTTTCTCCTTGCTGTCTTATAATAAAATGTGAAAAGAAAGAGACAAATTGAAGGAAAAATATTCAGCAAAAAGGAAACAGGGCTTGATGATTTTTAAAATTTTCAGCTTACTCAAATTGCAAAATAAGCTAAATTAGGAGATTAACTGTCAGGAAAGTGGGAAAGCCAAGGGTGTGGCTGAACAACCTTTTGCCAGTGCCTCTGACAACCAAAATGTTAGATTATTTATTCACACACAGGCCTTTTTGAGCATATTACATGTATGACTCATGGATCATCTTAGCTATCTTAGCAGAAGTCAGAAATAGAGATGGGATTTTTCAGGAAAGATTTGTGTAGGAGTCCCTTGTCTAACAGAGTATATTCTTATGAAATATGCAAGAGACCTACATGGTTTTTAAGAATTTTATACGAGCAACAACATTGATGGTTTGCACTGAAAGAGACAGATAGAGGACAAAAAGAAAGAAGGGAGGGGTGACTCTGAGCAGGGAGGCTTGGGCCCACAGGATGGAGCCTGGAGCCATCAAAGATGAATCTAAGGCAATAAAAACTAATGGAGTTTGCCCAGTATACGTGGACTTCTATGTTTCTTAGGGACAGTGACTCCTTGTTTCCTTCAATCTCTTCCTTTTTGAATTGCAATATTGATAAAGCTTACCTGATACGTGCTCCACCGTTATATTTTGGGAGCAGATAACTCATGTTTCAGATTCATAGGTCCATATGTCGAGCTTTTACTCCAGACAGATTATACCCACAGTCTTACCCATGTCTCATTTTCATGATTAGATTCTATTTTTAAGATATATTTTATTGCATTTTAGGTTTTGGGGTACATGTGAAGAACATGCAAGATTGTTGCATAGGTACACATATGGCAGTGTGATTTGCTGCCTTCCTCCCCATCACCTACATCTGGCATTTCTCCCCATGCTATCTCTCCCCAACTCCCCTCCCCCCACTGACCCTCCCCTATTTCCCCCCAACAGACCCAAGTGTGTAGTGCTCCCCTCCCTGTGTCCATGTGTTCTCATTGTTCAACACCCACCTATGAGTGAGAACATGCAGTGTTTGATCTTCTGCTCTTGTGTCAGTTTGCTGAGAATGATGCTTTCCAGGTTCATCCATGTCTCTACAAAGGACACATACTCATTGTTTTTGATGGCTGCATAATATTCCATGGTGTATATGTGCCACATTTTCCCTGTCCAGCCTATCATCGATGGGCATTTGGGTTGGTTCCAGGTCTTTGCTATTGTAAACAGTGCTGCAATGAACATTCATGTGCATGTGCCCTTATAATAGAACGATTTATAATCAGTTGGATATATACCCAGTAATGGGATTGCTGGGTCAAATGGAATTTCTATTTCTAGGTCCTTGAGGAATCACCACACTGTCTTCCACAATGGTTGAACTAATTTACACTCCCACCAACAGTGTAGAAGTGTTCCTATTTCTCCACATCCTCTCCAGCATCTGCTGTCTCCAGATTTTTTAATGATCGCCATTCTAACTGGCTTGAGATGGTATCTCAATGTAGTTTTGATTTGCATTTCTCTGATGACCAGTGATGATGAGCATTTTTTCATATGTTTGTTGGCCTCATGTATGTCTTCTTTTGTAAAGTATCTGTTCATATCCTTTGCCCACTTTTGAATGGGCTTGTTAGTTTTTTTCTTGTAGATCTGTTTTAGTTCTTTGTAAATTCTGGATATCAGCCCTTTGTCAGATGGGTAAACTGCAAAAATTTTTTCCCATTCTGTTGGTTGCCGATTCACTCTAACGACTGTTTCTTTTGCGATGCAGAAGCTGTGAAGTTTGATTAAGTCCCATTTGTCTATTTTGGCTTTAGTTGCCAATGCTTTTGGTGTTTTGGTCATGAAGTCCTTGCCTACACCTATGTCCTGAATGATTTTGCCTAGATTTTCTTCTAGAGTTTTTATGGTGTTAGGTCATATGTTTAAGTCTTTAATCCATCTGGAGTTAATTTTAGTGTAAGGTGTCAGGAAGGGGTCCAGTTTCTGCTTTCTGCACATGGCTAGCCAGTTTTCCCAACACCATTTATTAAACAGAGAATCATTTCCCCATTGCTTGTTTTTATCAGGTTTGTCAAAGATCGGATGGTTGTAGATATGTTGTGTTGCCTCGTAGGCCTCTGTTCTGTTCCATTGGTCTATATCTCTGTTTTGGTACCAGTACCATGCTGTTTTGATTACTGTAGCCTTGTAGTATAGTTTGAAGTCTGGTAGTGTGATGCCTCCTGCTTTGTTCTTTTTGCTTAGAATTGACTTGGCTATGCAGGCTCTCTTTTGGTTCCATATGAAGTTTAAGGTATTTTTTCCAGTTCTGTGAAGAAGGTCATTGGTAGTTTGATGGCGATAGCATTGAATCTGTAAATTACTTTGGGCAGTATGGCCATTTTCATGATATTGATTCTTCCTAACCATGAACATGGAATGTTTCTCCATCTGTTTGTGTCCTCTCTTATTTCATTGAGCAGTGGCTTGTAGTTCTCCTTGAAGAGGTCCTTTACGTTCCTTGTTAGTTGTATTCCTAGGTATTTTATTCTCTTTGTGGCAATTGTGAATGGCAGCTCGTTCTTGATTTGGCTCTCTTTAAGACTGTTATTGGTGTATAGGAATGCATGTGATTTTTGCACATTGATTTTGTATCCTGAGACTTTGCTGAAGTTGCTTATCAGTTTCAGGGGATTTTGGGCTGAGACGATGGGGTCTTCTAGATATACAATCATGTCGTCTGCAAACAGAGTCAATTTGACTTCCTCCTTTCCTATTTGAATACCCTTTATTTCTTTTCTTGCCTGATTGCTCTGTCTAGAACTTCCAGTACTATATTGAATAGGAGTGGCGAGAGAGGGCATCCTTGTCTAGTGCCAGATTTCAAAGGGAATGCTTCCAGTTTTTGCCTGTTCAGTATGATATTGGCTGTTGGTTTGTCATAAATAGCTTTTATTACTTTGAGATATGTTCCGTCAATACCTAGTTTATTGAGGGTTTTAGCATAAAGGGCTGTTGAATTTTGTCAAAGGCCTTCTCTGCATCAATTGAGATAATCATGTGATTTTTGTCTTTGGTTCTGTTTATGTGGTTAATTACGTTTATAAACTTGCATATGTTGAACCAGCATCCCCGGGATGAAGCCTACTTGATCGTGATGGATAAGCTTTTTGATGTGCTGTTGCAATCGGCTTGCCAGTATTTTATTGAAGATTTTTGCATCTATGTTCATCATAGATATTGGCCTGAAGTTTTATTTTCTTGTTGAGTCTCTGCAGGGTTTTGGTATCAGGATGATGTTGGCCTCATAAAATGATTTGGGAAGGATTCCCTCTTTTTGGATTGTTTGGAATAGTTTCAGAAGGAATGGTACCAGCTCCTCTTTGTATGCCTGGTAGAATTCGGCTGTGAACCCTGCTGGACCTCAGTTTTTTTTGGGTGGTAGGCTCTTAATTGCTGCCTCAACTTCAGACCTTGTTATGGGTCTGTTCAGGGTTTCAGTTTCTTCCTGTTTAGGCTTGGGAGGAGGCAAGTGTCCAGAAATTTATCCATTTCTTCCAGGCTTACTAGTTTATGTGCATAGAGTTGTTTGTAATAATCTCTGATGATGGTTTGAATTTCTGTGGAATCTGTGGTGATATCCCCTTCATCGTTTTTTTATTGCATCAATTTGGTTATTCTCTCTTTTCTTTTTTATTAATCTGGCTAGTGGTCTGTCTATTTGTTGATCTTTTCAAAAAACCAGCTCCTGGATTTATTGATTTTTTGAAGGGTTTTTGTGTCTCTATCTCCTTCAGTTCTGCTCTGATCTTAGCTATTTATAATCTTTTGAGCTGATGAGATCTAGAAATGGTTTTGGATTTGTATTTCCCAATACCAAAATGGGTTAGGACTTTTGGAGACCTTGCGATGAGGTGAACGTATTTTGCTTTTGGGATGGACACGAATCTTTGGGAGCCAGAGGTCCAACTGTGGCTGGACATCAGTATTTTAATTCCAAAAACATCAATATTTTAATTCCCAGAACCTGTGAATATGTTATTTTACATGGAAAATAAAATTTGCAGATTTGATTAAGTTAATTTGATATTGAAATGGGGAGATTATTCTGGATTATACAGTGGGCTCAGTGTAATCACAATGGTCCTTACAAGAGAGGGACAGGAGAGTGATACACAATGAAAAAGTCTCAGTCCACTATTGTGGCTTTGAATATCAAAGGTCGTACCCAGCCAAGGAAGGTCAGAAGTCTCTAGAAGCTGGAAAAGACAAGGAAACAGACCTTGAGAAGGAACACATCCCTAACAACACCTTGGTTCTAGCGCTATAAAACTGTTTCAGACTTCTAACCTCCAGAAATGTAAGGTAAAGTCATGCTGTTTTAAGTCACCCAATTTTTAATAATTTGTTATGGAAGCCATAGAAAACTAATGTTAAGTGGAAATTGGAATTATATGAACCCTAGAAGCTTATTTTCTAGATTTCAGAATTGTCAAAGAGGAATGAGGGTGACCAGAAAAGACATGACACTCGCCATCAGGCAATGGTATATTAGTCAGTCATAAGGTTTGCATATTGAAAGATGGTTATGTTAACACCAATGAATAATATGATTCATTATCTGAGATGTAGATAATGAAATATTTTTTTGGAATTAGTGCTGGATATAAATTTCAGTTTGACCTTGTTCTTGGAAAAATAAAGTTAATTTTTCTTTCTTTCTCCTAAGTTTGTTCATTTGTAAAATGCGCGTTCAAATACCTACTTTATAGCATTCATGTGTGGACTGACTGAGAAAATGCTGCAGACTTTTTTAACATGTGCCTGGCTTGTGGAAAGCACTATTTGAATCATGTTTTTTATTTATTCATTCAGCAAATGTACTGAGGATATATTATGTGCCAGGCACTGTTTTACATGCCGAGGAAAAAGCAGCTTTCAAATAGTTAAAAATCTCTGCCATTGTGGAACTTATATTCTATTGGAAAGGTTATGTATTAAACAAGATAATTAAGCAAAAGTATTTTGTATATTGGCTGAAAAAACTCGTGCAGGAGAAACAAAGGAAACGGGACACTAATGATAGATGGAAACATGTTTGTTTGCAGATGGCAATAGTCTAGTACTGAGGGAAATGCCAATGACGCAAGAGAAAGAAAGGAGTTGGACCCTCGTTTTAGGTGAGAGGGACTGTGATCCACCACATAAGCACAGGGACTGATCTCAGATAGCTAACATCCATGGCTCATCTGTAGTTAGGCGTCAAGGTGAAGAGCATGGGACAGAAGCAGATGGGTAGGTGTATGTGGTCTGGGAGCATGTTCAAGTTCTCTTCTAACGTCTTCTATTTCCTAGGTGAATATTTTGCTAGATCATCAGCTAAGAGTTAAAGTTGGTGTTCAATTTTGTAATAATGAGATAAAAGAGTCATCCAGAAGACAGGGATGGTGCCTAGTCTAGAGAGAGGAAAAAATGGCTGTCAGTCAATATAATCAGGCCCATTTTGTAATCGTGAATTTAAAGTAAGATCAGTCCACATTGTTATTGTTTTTCTCCAGCTACTTTTGGCTACATGGATGTACATATGGAGTAGGGAGATATATTGATTAACCAGGGTTATACTCTAGCCAAATTAATTCAAAAAATAAAGAGACTGGTAAAAGAGTTGGCAACATATGTGAAGGAGTGCTCATAATGTCTGGGCATAGAAGGAAGTGAGAACATGTATGAGATAAGACACAAGAGAAGCTGGTAGGACCAATCAATTGTTGGTCCTGCAGGGGTCAAAAGGCACCAGAAGGAACAAACTGAAACAGTATAAGGCCCATGGGGCATGGCATGTTTGCATTGGAAATGCACTTATGGATAATGACAGTCAAGAGTATGATCCTAGTTATGAGTGGTTGAGGTAGGGAAGATGACAAGGCCCAGATGCTGAGAGGCTAGGACGTTGGAAGGACCATCTACATGAATTTAAAGAAGAGTTTAGAGTCTCATTAAAGAAGGGCTTATCATTAAAGGCATTTAGTTTTTGTTTTCTGTTTTTGTTTTTTAATAAATGCATCGAACACTGTCTGGCAAAATGTGACTGAGTTATCTTTCACACTTTCCATCTGTAAGTATTATAACCCCAAAACCAAAAGACAGTTTGTATTTATGTACCTTATATTGTGGAAGTGACTTTTGGATGATACCATTAATAATAAAGGCATCACACTTGAATTTAAAAGCTCTTTCTAGATGTTTAAATCCCCAGAGCTTTGCACAAGGCCTGAAAACAAATAGTTGTTCAATAAATATGTGCTACCTTAAAATATCTGTATATGACATCTAAAGTCACAACTTTAGCTCATGTTGTCTAATGTTAACTACAACTTAAGAAAGTCAGCTCTAGGACTTTGATTTAACATTACTCATTTGCATAATACAATGTACATAATTAATATCTCCCTGTTCCTTGTATTTTAAGCAGCCAGAGTTGTTAATAATATATTATGTAGCTAGAGTAGCCATTAGCCAGTCTTATGAGATAAAAGATCACAAAATTTAACATGCCATATTTCAACAAGCATAGATCACTAATATTTAATTGGAGAAACATTTTTCTTACCTTAAATAAGTTGGATAGCTATCCATGCTTCATAAAATACATCTGAATGTACCCTCCCTGAACCATGCAATATTTTAAAAATATGTTAAATCTTGTGAAAATGAAAATATCCAAACTTGTATAAGGATACAAATAATTATTGAGGAATAAGGGAGACCATCTTTCATATTATATTATTCTAATTTTTGAATGGAATATACCCAACAGTCTTTACAAAAATTTTGAGTAAGTTGCCAAAGACAAACTTTATTTGCAAAAGAAAAAAGTTGCAGCTATACTTTATCTGAAAAAAGAAAGCTAACTCAGCTTTGGGGCACTCACTTCTATTATATGTCTACGTTTTATGGCATATCCACCTGGACCAACTGTCTTTCCAAACTGAAAAATCACCACTTTTTATTCTGTAACTAGTGAAAGGTTATTTATTCTTTGTCATTCTTTCCTAGATAATGGACTGGTAAGGAAAATTATATATAGCATACCCATGCTTGTGGTTACCTTTTATGAAAAGACAGTGGAAATGCCAGTGTTTTCACACAGGCAGATACAGCAGTATGGGAAAGGTTCTATTTGTTAATCTGGATGGTGGGTACATATGTTTTATTATTATGCTTAAACATGTATTATTCATTATAGATATTTTTAAATTTATGAAATGTTTAATAATAAAAAATTGTGAAAAACAAAGATAGTCTAGATATAACTCTATTTGTCATAGATCATAGAGGAACAATGTCAATCAAAATAGCACATATCCATATTTTTACTAGCATGTAATAAGATGTCTGTTCTGTCTGTTCCAATGTTTCAGACAAATATAGGCACACGCTGCGTCGCTTTTTAATCAATTGATAATAAAAAAAAAACACTGTTGTAGCCTTCGGGAGTGGACATGGATTCTCCTACCCTGTTCTTTTCCCACAGGAAGTGCTCTGTCTAGTCTCTCCATCCTTATCACCAAAACTTAAAACTAGGTGGTTGATGTGATTAGCCATTGTGTCCCAACCCAAAGCTCATCTTGAATTGTAATCCCTATAATTTCCATAATCCCCAAGTGTTAAAGAAGATATCAGGTGGAGGTAATTGCATCATGAGGGCAGTTTCCCCCAGGCTGTTCTCATGATGGTGAGTGAGTTCTCATGAGATCTGATGGTTTTATAAGGAGCTCTTCCCACTCTGTTCAGCACTTCTCTATCCTGCTGCCTTGTGAAGAAGACACCTTGCTTCCCTTCACCTTCAGCCATGATTGTAAGTTTTCTGAGGCCTCCCCAGCCATGCTGAACTGTTTGCTTCAGACTGACCTTTTTGCTTTATAAATTACCCAGTCTCAGATAGCTATTTATGGCAGTGTGAAAATGGACTAATACAGCGGTGAAGAATTTGGCACAGCCTTCATTCACATAATAAGCATTTGTTGAACACCTTCTGTTGGTAGGAAACTATAAGTTTTGAGATCCCTTGTATGTAAATAATCCACTTTGAGTTTTACAGTACATAATCTCTTTTAGTCATCGACTGGTTCCCACGGGGCAAGAGGACAATTGAAATACATCCTGAGAACAGTTAATGAAAAGAAACAAGCACAGAGTTGGCATGACTGTCTCAAATAATTCATTTCCTTTGTGGGGAAATGAATTATTAGTTTCTAAAGAATGGTCTGCACATTGCATATTCTTCTTAATCAATATAAATAATAATTCTTTCCTAGTAATGGGAAAATCCAGATCTCTCAGAAGGTCTCAGCACTCTATCAATGCCAGTTCTTTTGAATTGACCACCAGAGAAGCAGACACTGGCTTCCTTGTCAGGTGTCATAGTGTTTATTAGCCCCTCATATAAAGTGAAGGCCCCAGAGGACAGCTGTTATGCTGTGCTCATTCATTCCCTAAAGGGACACAATGTCATTAGTGTATGAGGTGGGCAAAGGTTTGAACAGCAAGGCTTGGAACAGAAAAGAAATAAAGATTCCACCTCCCATGTGGATACTCTCTAAGTAGGTTTTTCTGAAGAAAAGTGCTGGCCCTGTAGGCATTTAAGTATGTCTGCACACAGTCACTCCTCTGTGGTCAATTTAACTTAAGAAAGTGTCAAAGACACCTCAGTCACTTTGCCTGGGATAAGCAATACCAGGCACTTCTACATAAGGAGAAATTATTTCTTTGCTCCTCCACCTTAGGGTATTCAATGACTGTAAATGTTCATCCGTTGTCCTTTTGCTTCAATAAACAATGTTTGTGTCTCCATCTTGTAAGGAGTTGTTCAATGTGTAAAGCCATTGTGAAGTTTCACATTCATCAGTCAAATGCCATTAACTGCTGCTACCTAAATATGACTTATCAGAGCACGAGAGTCCATTATGTCTTTTTATGTCAGGCAGAAAATGAGGTTCTTCACCCAAAAATCCACTTCTTTGCCAAATACCCAGACATATCATACGAAGAGTGATAGAGTAGAGGCAGTAGGATGAGTAGGAATTTTTGAGGCAAGTGAAGACAGGCAGACATAAAGAGGATGGAAATGCCTCTTTCTGCTGTTACAACCATCACTCCACTCCTTCCTTTCAGTAATTGTTTCAACACAGAGGTGTCCTGGTTGCTGGTGGCAACCCTGATTTGTGACACAAGGATGGCACACAGCATATCTTCCCTCAATGGTCCCATGGGCACAACACCAGATTGCCATGCATATTGATTTTTCTCTCATCCCATCGAGACATCACAGCTGCCCCCTCAGTGAGTAGGTGGAGGCGAAACCTCACTCCTGAGCAGGACAAATGTATGTTCACAGCCCTGCTCTTGGAACAACTCCCATGCTGCTCTGAGCATTTTCCATTTGCTCCTTCTGAAGTTGAGAAAATGAAAGCAAAATCCTTAGAGGACCTTAGATTGGTCTGAAAAATAAAAAATAAAACAGTTGGGCTAAAACCAGCTCAATAATTTCTCCATGCTTTGCACTCTCCCCCTATGAAACTACAGTTACAGAAGATAAAGGCTGAGAAATAGAAAATTGAATTTGGCCCTGATGTTTAAAAAAGGTGGAAGCATCTGAATCTAAGTGGTAAATCATTATGATCTTTTGGTGAGGTGATTAAATTATCTGGAACTGCTTACATGATTAGTGTTCTGTTACATCGGGTATGGTTCTGTGGTTACATGCCTGCCACATGTGTGCTCTGGCATTTCTATCCAAACTGAAATTTCTCTGTCTGTATATGAAGATCAAAATCAGAAGCACAGGCAGGGAATATGGTGGCAAACAGTACTAATTGGACAAATGTTTTAACATATGCAGAACCACAAAGTCACAATGATGCTTGCACCTTAGACTATTAGTCAAATATCCTGAAATTAGGTTTGGGTAGTTGTACCCTGATTAGAAGGGATCTTGAGAGGCCACCTAATTCTTCTTCTCACTCTGCTCTCCTGAGAAGTCCCCAAACATACCTGATATGGTTTGGCTCTGTGTCCCCACCGAAATCTCATCTTGTGGGGGAACTCAATGGAAGGTGATTGAATTATGGGGGTGGGTCTTTCCTGTCCTGTTCTTATAATAGTGAATGGGTCTCACGTGATTTGATGGTCTTAAAAAGTAGGAATTTGCCTACACAAGCTCTCTCTCTGACTGCCACCATCCAAGTAAGATGTGACTTATTCCTCCTTGCTTTCTGCCATGATAGTGAGGCTTCCCCAGCCACGTGGAACTCTGAGTTCTCCATTCAACCTCATTCCTTTGTAAATTGCCCAGTCTTGGGTTTGTCTTTATCAGCAGTGTGAAAACAAACTAATACAATACCCATCAAGAAAATTGTTCATCTAATCAAACACAACTCTCTTGGCACATCTTGGGGTTTAATCTGTGGATAAATCACACATAACTGAAGTAAATGACTACCTGTTGTGGCTTCAGGGAGCTTCTGTGCATTGCCGCCACTCACCATTTCACATACACACAGATATACCTATGTACGTGCATAGAGGCACACAGAGCCAATCTTACTGGGTTGTTGGCATATGAAATCCACGTGGCAGCAGTAATAGGCTCTACCTCTAATTCCAAGGCTTAACCTCCAAATACTCCTGAGAAAGGCAAATTTACATGAACTGATTCCAATTTCATTCACAAGAATGGTTTTTATATGAAGAAGGAGCTAATATATTTACAGAATAAAGATAAAATGTAACAGAGAAGATAAAAGTTGCCTATTTCCCAGTTTTGTAGGATATATTCAGCTCAAAACAACTATGATTAAGTCACATATTTGGATTTGGTTTATGACATTTAATAAAATATGCTTTTTGTGAGGATTATGGGACGCCTTTGATGTCTAAGTATTCATTTTTTATTGACTTTGTGTCCTTTAAATTGGTTTTGTTCAAAGCAAAAACTTGAATATATTTTGATTTTACTAAAAATTTAAAAGGAATTCAGTTTAAGATTTATGTGAATGTATATTCTGAAATTCTATAAAATGCCTTGTAGGGATAGTTCTGTAGGGCGTGCTCTCAAATGTTGGTACTGCATTCCCTTGTTGAAGTCTAGTTCAACAGCTATAATCTATTATGAAGGCTAACATTTTGCTTTGTTAATTACCACCAATCTCCTCATTTCTGTTGGAGCTCTGCACTTATTGAGTCAGGGAAGAGTAATGGAAGGGAAGAAAATATCTTTGTGTAGCACTGAACAGAACCCATTTTAAGAAAATTTTGCTAAATAAGATATTTTGGGGAGATGACTGCTTTTACTAATTTATTCAGAGCTACCTTTACCATTCTCAAATATTTTTGTTCATCTTATCTGTGGATTCTTAAAAAGTCTAGTAGAAAGTATATTCCCACAGTCAGCTAAGACTTTACAGGCTTAACTACAAAAGAACCACGGAGATTTTCTTAATAAGACACTTCCCATTTGAGCAGTAGGGTCACAGGATTTACCAAATAAATAAATAGATAACAAAACAAACAAACAAACAAAACACTGAATATCTTAAAACCATGAATTGACCTGAAGGCTTTGGGCTTTCCTTTTCCAAGATGGGGCTTTTTATTCTTTTTAATTCAGACACGCTGGTGGAAAAACATCGCTATGAAAGAATGATTAGTTAATCTGCTGGGGACAAGAGAATGAAGGTTAAAATGCTTGGTGCTAAGTTTTTATTCTTTGTTTGTTTTAAAATTCATGGAAGCTCTAAATCCTCTCACAGTCTATAAATAATCCTAGTAAAGAATGCCAAGGGTAGAAATGGATTTCTCTACATGGAAGCTGGATGGCATTTGATCTCTTTAAATATACAATGATCTCACACCTCTTTCAAAGGTATATCTAATTCTGTACATCTTTTGCAACTGTGTCTCCAGAAAACGGCCAGTAAAATATCTAGAGATGCATTCATTTAATCTTATTTTGAAGAATAATGAATATATCATTGAAAAATAAATATACTGTAATAGCCCAATATTGTTTTGTTGCTTACCATGTATAAAGCCATGTTCATTATCTCATTTAATCTTCAGAACACTAAAGATCTAGGTTTTATTATTTTTTCCATCTTACTAAGTAACGCAAAGGATGGAGATAACTTATCCAAAGTCACAGGACTTAAGAGAAGTCAAGGCTATGATCCACACAGTCTAACTCCAAATCAAAAACACAGCCAAATATATAAACACAGGACCAAATGGCCCACATTTTTGTACAGCTAGAGAATGTAATTTGTTCTCTAATAAATAGAATATATTAAAAGTTTACTGAACTATAACATATATGTGTAATATGTATATATGTGTGTGTATATATATGTGCGTGTGTGTGTGTGTGTGTGTACACGCGTGCGTATCAGGTTACACCAGAAAAAAAAAAGTTTCTGAATTTAAAATCCTATTCAGAAACCTGACAGACTTAAGTGATTATGACATTTTATCTTCTGTTAGTTGATTTTTTATCTTTGCAGCAATCTATAGTACTTGAAGGTGACTTCAAACCTAAGTCTTTCTTGACAGGGAAGGAAAGAACAGGTTTTAGTAAAGAGACTATTTGAATATATTGGTGTGTTCAATGATTTAACAGGACATTTAACTAATAGTATCATGGCACAATTTGCACAAATCTCATATAAGGTTAACTCATTTGTCTCCATAGTCAATTCATTACCTTGATGTTAATGTAACACATTACATTTAACTTGAGCTACTCTCTGTTTGTCTTTTCTCTAAAATGCCAACTTCTGATCTTGTTTACCTATTAGTAGGTGAACTCTGCTTAGGTGATCAGAAAACTACACAGAGATAATGGTGTCCAAAGCTGGTCCCTGTTATTTACTTTTGCCACAATGTTCTTCATGTTATGACAGTCAGAAAAAGTGAATGAATCAGAATTGACTTCTCTATTAAAATTAGTTTTCAGGAAAGCATTATACAATCAGGTTTAACTTCCACAACTCTCATACTCTTAACCCCTTTAGGCTCTGTATGCAACTGACTAGGAATTAGCCAATGGTCGCCCTTTGTTTTACAAAATCTAGATATTTCAGATATTAAAAGTATTATGCTGATGTTTTGATCTAGTGATGTCAAACATGCAGTGTTTTTTACAGATTATTATGAAAGCAGTCACAGAAGCCAATTATTCACCCATGTTTATAAGTGCCTTCTCTTCATCTATACAGCTAGCTACTCAATTACATTTATGTAGATTTCCATTCTGTCCCGCTTCTGTAGCATGGCATGGAACTCCAACTAATTTCAGCCCAAAGTTAACCTAGGCAAAGTCAGAGCATACATTGATCTAGAAAAGCCAGTAAGTTTTAGAAAACAGACTGAAGGTGGGATGTAGTCTTTAGATGCTATTACTGCCTATGACTGCTTCAGTGACCTTGAGAAAAATTTATGTAACTCCTAGTATGTAAAGCCATAGATTTACTTAAAGCAATTGACTAATGTGAAAAAAAATTTTTTTTCTAACTGTACCCTAGTTCTTGTAGCAGTATTATTCAACGGCCAAAAGGTGGAAATAACCCAAGTATCTATTGAGAGATAAGTGGATACACAATAAGGTGTGTGTGTGTGTGTGTATACGATGACATATTATTCATCCATAAGAAGGAATGAAGTTCTTATATATACAACAGCAAGAATGAACCTTTAAAACATAATCCTAAGTAAAATAAACCAGACACAAAAGGATAATGTACAATTCCAATTATACTATATAGTTGGATTAAGCAAATTCATTGAGACAGGAAGTATATTTGAGGTTAATAGATTACCAGATGGGGAATGGGAAGTTAATGCTTAATAGGTACAGAGTTTTTGTTTGGAATGGTTAAAAACTTTTGGAAATAGATAGTAGTGATGGTTATATAACATTGTGGATGTAAATTAATGTCACTGAATTTTATTCTTTAAAATGCCACAAACATCAAATTTAAAGTTACACACATTCAACCACAATTTTAAAAAATAGTAATATATTAAAAATCATTGAATTATATACTTTAAATGGTGGGTTGCGTGGTATGTGAATTCTATTTTGTAAAAGCTGTCAAAAACAAAAAATGGATTTCTCTGAGGTTCGGTTGGACATTAATAGTTGCAAAAGTATCTTCATGGAGAGGCTGATGTGGTATCCTAGCGATTGCTGACACTGGCATAGTGGATTATTTTGGTTTGCTTCTGACTCTTTTCCTGCTGGGCATAATTTATATTCCTATGGCATTTTCATTTCTACCCTATAGTTGGGTCCATTCACAGAAGACAGACATGACCTAAGCGTCTAAGACCAACTACTTTGCTAAGCTCTTGGTACTATCAGTGTTAAAAGCTATATATTCCTTAGCTTTTGGTGCTATCAGTGTTATACTTTCTAACAGGAATTGACTTGATATTAAAATTGATTTGGTACTATCAGTGTTAAAAGCTATATATTCCTAAGCTTTTGTATCAGTGTTATACTGTCAGTATTATAAAGTGTAACACTGATTCAAAAGCGTAGGAACTGACTTGGTATTAAAACCTAATTTCTCTGTGGACGTGACGGCACTAAGCTGAGGATAGAATTGCTCAACTTTGCCTGCCTTTCCCTTTAGCTGCTCAAACATCATTTCAGATCCCAGACAGGGCTGACCACCGTATCTGAGCCTTGACAGCATTATGATTTGATTATTCTCAGGCCTTTCCATGTCCCCCTTTTCACTGAGATGTTCCTGGATACTTTAGAATCTCATAGCTTCAGCTATTTTCTTTTCGCTAAACAAAGAAAAATTCCCAAACTATTAAATCTAATTTTACATTTTATAAGTTTAGACTCAAATTTGATTCTGTATTCCAAATTATTGAGTAATCCATTGTTGTTTCTAAGTAAATCAGATCTTCTGACACTCCCTTTTGTTATACTACTTGTATACCATGTAACTACCATTACGCTCTCATAGCGTTCATTACATTGTGCAATTATATACATATATATAAATATATATATGTATATATACTTTGTTTATTATACTTAAATTCTGGGGTACATGTGCAGATCATGTGGAATTGTTATATAGGCACATACACGGCAATGTGGTTTGCTGCCTTCATCCCTGTCACCTATATCTAGCATTTCTCCCCATGTTATTCCTCCCCAACCTCCCTACCCCGCACTGTCCTTCCCCTAATCCCCCACAACAGACCCCAGTTTGTGATGCTCCCCTCTCTGTGGTCATGTGTTTTCATTGTCATGGATGAATCTGGAAACCATCATTCCCAGCAAACTGACACAAGAACAGAAATCAAACATTGCTTATTCTCACTCATAGGCGGGTGTTAAACATTGTGCAATTTTTAGTATATTTTTCAGTCTCCCCTAGTAAGCAATGAACTTCACAGTGGCGGAGACCATGTGCCATTTACCTTCTCACTTTAACCAGAGTGCCTGTTCTATCAAAAAGATGTACAAAAAAAGCTTGCTAAATGAATCAGTGAATTGAAAAAAATACATCAATGTATGAATGGCATAGAAAGAAGCCAATACATAAAATAAATTACTGATTCTAACAGGGCACTTCAGTTAAAAAAATGTACAGTTTGTGACTAGTAAGATATTCAGTGGGCCAGCCTGCCTGTGTAGAGATGGGCATATATGTTTTCCTCATATCCTTTGTAGCCTTTGTTGTGCCCCTTCCCTCCTAGTTGTGTAAGCACTCTCCAAAAGTTTTAGTCTTATTAAAGATGAGCTAGGCATTGTATTTCAAAAATAAGCATAATTTCCTGCCGGCAGGATGACAGAAATATATTAAAGGGCTGGTTCTCCACTCATTCTATTTCCAAAGTGCTCTTTGTTTTCTTTACCCACTTGAACCATGACTCAGTTGATGTGTCATTAAAAATACATCAGGAAGAGAGGAATGCAGAGCTTATAAAAGAATATCTATTAATGGTAGGATCCAGTAAAACTCTTTTCTAAGAAATAATGTATATTAAATAATATGTGCCCCAGGTTTTTGACTCACTCAATTACAATAGAAATCTGTATAAGTTTTTTAATTTTATAGCTTATACACTCACTAATGCCAAGAGCTGAAATGCACACAGAGGCTGCAAAGCATATGAATGAACTGTAGCTGAAATGTATTTATAGAATGATAAATTATCCACATTAAATTTAGACAGCGGAAGGGAAGTCTCTCAGGGATCTACAGATTTTCAATTTCATATGAGCATTTGTGTTTGATTCTGAAGTCTGGCTGTTCCATTTAAGGTAACTATTTTTACATTGTGGCATTTCCCCTGCATTATTTTTGTTGTAAAATCTTGAATAGGGATACTAAGCACTATTAGAGACTATTAATTTTAGCAATTTTTGAGTAAATAAAATTTAATACCTGAAATATTGATGTCTTTGTGTAATAACTATGTAGATTTAACTTAGGTGTCTGTATATTATTAAATCAATCAATCAAAATGCCTTTATTAAATATTTGTGGAGACTTGTATGAACCAGACACTGGGCCAGTTGTTAAGGACATAGAAATAATGGCCATAGTTTTGTCCTGAAAGAATTCTGTGGAAGACAGACAAGTAAATATATTTTATTAGCGAAGAGACAGCCACAGGGACTATGGTAACACTAGGGATATACCTAACTCAGCCTGTAGATCACGGATGACTTCTGTGAGGAGGTGACAAGTAGAAATTAGGAACAGAGAAGAAAACAAAGATATTCTGAAAGAAGCCCAGAGATATGCAGCAAAAAGCCAAGAGTTCTATTCCTTAGAGGCAGAGCGCTGAGCTTCTTTGACACATAATAGGCCCTTATTTTTAAAGCATTAATTAACCAGCTGACATGTCTATGCTTGGGCACTAATTCTTTCCCACATTACCAGAACCCACTTCCTTTTATATTTTTTGTACGAGTCTTAATCATAATCTGTTTTGGTGACTTGGGCCTGAGCCTAATAATATGACTTTATGACACCCTTATCTATTCACTGTAGCTTAACTGTTCATTCCGGGAGGGTCTCCTAGTGAGTGGAGCCCAACAGTTTGAAGCAAGAAAAGCATTTACAACTAAGAGATCTTTACAACTTAACAAAAGTGTGCTTACTCCATTAATTCATTTGCCTTCACCGCTATCTTGTATATTAGGTATTATTACTTACGATACTCACTTTAAAAATGATGAAACAGAAACTTATAGATGTTTCTGTCAGAAGACAGATGTCTTACTCTAACTAGGTCACTGAGGATAGTTTAACATAGCAACTACTTATACAGTGTGGACAAGGTTCAGAATGACTGACAGGGTATGGTGTGCTTCCCTGAGCAGAGTAGTTACTGCCCTAGGCTTGTATATTAGTGTCCTATTGCCTCTGTGATAAATTACCACAAATGTTGTGGCTTAAATAACACACATTTCTCACCACACAGCTCTGGAAGTCAGAAGTCTGAAACCAGTTTCACTGTGCTAACATTAAGGTATCCACAGGAGGGAGTTCCTTCTGGAAGCTTTAGGGGGTAAACTGTGCCCTTGCTTTTTCTGGCTTCCAGAGGTTGTCCTCATTCCTTAGTTCATGTCCTCACATCACATCGCCTTTTCTTGCCTGTTTCCAGTCTGTTTTTGACTGTCTTGCCTCCATCTTAGAAGGACCCTTGTGATTATATTTATGATCCAGGCAGATGATCCAGGATAATCTCATCCCAAGATCTTTAACCTAAACCCATCTACAAAGTCCCTTTTTCCATGTAAGGTAACATTCACAGGATCTGAGAATTATGACATGAGTATCTTTACGGATTACTATTCAGCCTACCACAGCCTGAATGGCCAAGGGAATGGAAGAGTTATCAGAACCCAGAGAGAGCTGTACAGAAAAGGTACCTGGTATGTGGCCTTTTAATATAAAGCAACACAGCCAACTATGCAGATTCTCCAAGGAGAGATCTGGAAAAATAAGCACCCTCTCCTCAAGCTCCTCCACCTCTGATCTCCTTCCTGGGTCTTTCATTGACCCAACTCAACTAGTAGCCAGAGGGCAACACCGTGGGAGGCCACTAACAACATCCATGAAGTTCAGTCTCCCAGGGGCAGAGCAAGGGAGAATGGTAAGAAACAGTCTGTGAGACATAGAAGACTGCCAGGCTCAGGGCTGGGTGTGGTTGTTCAGGCCTATAATCTCTGAAATTTGGGAGGCTGAAGCCTTTGGATCACCTGAGGTCAGGAGTTAGAGACTAGCCTGGCCAACATGGTGAAACAGTGTCTACTAAAAATACAAATTAAAAATGTGCAGGCATGGTGGCTCGTGCCTGTAGTCCCAGCTACTAGGGAGGCTGAGGCTCCAGCGTTGTCTGAGCCTGGTAGGTAGAGGTTGCAATGAGCCAAGATCATGTCATTGCACTCCAGCCTGAGTGACAGAATGAGACACTGCCTCAAAACAAAAACAAAAAAGAAGACAATCAACCTCCTTCTTTTCATAAGACTACATTTATATTTTAATTATTCCAATAAAAGATAAATTCCTTAAAATCTAAGAATAAGTATAAAAATGAAACTGAAAGTCTATCCCCAACCCTGCCACTAATATCCCCCAACATTCTCCTCCCTAGTCTGAACCTGCAGTGGCAAAAGACTTAAGTGTAAACATAAGTGGAAGTCGCAGAGGTCAAGGATAAAACAAAACAAAACTGATAGCATGGATTAAACTCTGCTTCAGCCGTTTACCTAATGCATCACATACATGGATGCCATTTCTTCTGACTGGAATTATTTTCTCTTCATTATTTGGTGCTTACACTCACCTTGTAGGTCTTATCTCAAATATCACTTCTGGAATATGTCACTTCTCAATATAAATTAGATATCCACTCCCATCGTCCTTATACTCTTTCTCCAGATCTTACATTTTCCTGCATAGCCTTTACCATAATCAGTAAATATGGTTTTGTATGTGTAATTTATTGTTTATATGTATATCTCCTCATTGGTTTGTTTAGCTCTAGGAAGCCAGCTCAGCTGCTGTCACCCCAGCTCAGTGGACAGTAGTTGACACAAAGCATACGTTAAAGGCTTTCTGTGTCTGTGTATTTTAAATTTCCTGACAAATTTCAAATCCATAGAAAAAGTTCAAAGTTCAGTGCAAGAAAATTAATTAATATTTTCACATTTGTTTTCTCTCTCTCTGTATGCCTCTCACACTCTCGCTCTTTCTCTTCACCTTCCTTCTCCTCCTTTCTCTCTCTCTTTTTTCTCCTTCTCAATTTATGTTCTAAATTTTTAATTTGTAATTCTGTGTTTGATGTCTAGAAATCTTTAGTGGTATTTAACTCCAGCTGGGGAGTTTTCTTTCTGTTTTTCTCCATTTCATGGTAGGTTTTGGAGAACACTTATCAGCTGACATCCTGATTCGCATTTCTATTTTCTTATATTAGCTTTGATTGCCATCTTCTGTTTATTGTAAACTGTCTTTCATTTTGTGCGGCCAGTAATAACAGATTTATGTAGTGATTTGTGCAGTTTAACAAAATTTCATATCTGAAACCATTTATATTTTCTGTTCAGGAAGTGCAGTTCCTAAAATCAATAGTTCTATATTATGCTCTTTAGGGTAGATGTTGGTATATCTTATTATTTTGTGATTCTTTTCATTGGGTAAGACTCTTAATTATCACAGCTTTTTTTTTCTTTCTGTTCATCACCAATCCCCAAACAATATAAATTATTCCAAATGGATGATGTCATATTCTATAATATCTTTTACTTGACATGAATGAAAGGCTAATGTGCCTGTCTGTTATTGACAGATAAGAGTAGAATACATTAGTCATAAAGAATAATAGAAGGTTGTCCTCCACCTGCAGAAATAGTGTCTTAACAAGAGTCTAGCCTCTGGTCCTGTGAACTTTCAATGTCTTTTCAAAGCTCTGATTCACCGGGTCTTGAACCAGTCCTCAATGTTTTCCACTGGTGGTGGGACTCCCTTTGTTTGCAATGAATGAACATGATTTGTGCTCAATCTTTCCTCAGCCCTCTGAGCTCTCTTCTCATTGCCTTGCAGTCCCTACCTCTCAGCTCCAGAGTGGGCTTTGTAGCTGGATCTGCTGATTTGGAAATATTTCCCTGCTTAACATCCAAATTATAGTTGTGGTGTTCTGTGTATCCTAGTCATGATATAGGCATGGGTTTTGCGTGGTCTTCTCCACTCCCCTTGACTGAAGTGCTTATGGGAGAATGTGTGGAGAAACTCAGATTTAGAAAAATACCATATGTTATGGGAAATGTGAGCTTCAATTGTATTTTCAACAAATAAATACCAATAATTTATAATATGCAAAATATGGTTATAAAAGTGTTCAAGTATAATATATGACACTAAGTAAACTCATCTTTTTGTTATCAATTAAAAAACTCTTCTCCCCAAATTGATGCCAACTTCTAGTTCAGCCACATCAATAATAGTATCCTCCCAGCCTCTGTTTTTGTTTCTAAAGCCATCAGCCAACAGAATTTCCCCATGACATTACAAGGCTAATGAATGTTGTGGAAGATATTGGTAGAAATCTCCAAATATCTATCTTCATTTCTTCTTCAGGAATAGAATCCAAAGTTCTAGCTAGGTATATGACAGCCTAAGTAAAGATCATATTTCTTAGCTTCCCTTAGAGTAAAGTGCATTTGGTCTCTGACTTATGATGGTTTAACTTATATTTTTCAATTTTATAATAGGTTTGTCGGGATGTAACCCCACCTTCAGTCAAGTTGTATATGTATGGCCATGGGATATGTACTGCTCATTGATATATAACCAAAATTGTCATGGTATGGCTTGTATAAGGATCCCTAAAAGAAATGGGGACACCCTTATTCACCCTTCTTCATGGCTGCTGGATGGAACACCTACAATAATGAGTGGTATTTATTACAGAATAAAAATAGTCCAGTCTCTGATGACTGTGAAGTGTATGTTTTATAAGCTTGAGTCCTAGATATTTTATGTTTTATATTGCTATTGAGAATGAAGTCTTTTTCCTTCTACTATATTATAATCGGTTGTATTCAGTATTGCTGTTGCTTTGTATAAGTTGATCCTGTATCCAGCAATCTTATAAAACTCATAATAATTATCAAAGTGTATATGTAAATAACTCAATTCTGTGTTTAAAGTGTTCAGGAAACATAACTGGACATTCATTTATTTACTGAGCAACAATCAGACCAAAAGACTAGGCTAGGTTGAGGAGGGAGAAAAAAATCAAAAGATGAATAAATAAATATGGTATACCCTCAGTCAATAAAAAAAAACTAATGTACTTTCATATACAAAAAGATATTGAGTTTCTCTGTTTTTTATGAATGAGGGTAAGAATAAGAAGAATCAATCATATTTTAGAATAATTGTTAAATTTTATTTTTATTCCCTGGGGCTTTTAACAAACTGACAAATTTAATTGTTGGCATTCATTTAGGTCAATATAGTAACTTATTTACAAGGAATAAACCCATTTTAAAATATTTATTCACACTGCATAGATGCTCAAACACTCTAGAATGGTATTGGATTAGGAATGAATACTACCTCTTTAGATGCCTGCTCAGTCAAATTCTTCATTCATAGCTCCTCTGAAATTATTCATACAGGCATTTCCAAATGGCATAAATTATTTTAAGTAGATGATATCAAATTTTATGTTATCTTCTACCTTAAATAAATGGCTAATGGGGCTGTTATTGACAGAGGGGATTGGAATACATTAATTATAAAGAATAATAGGATCTCCAATTTTAAAAATGGGTAATAATAGGACAAACAGATTATGAATAGATATTACATTTTAAGAGGAGAGCTTAAAAAGTGTCAGATTTCATGAGAAACTGTAACAATTCAAAACTAGCCTTTTCAGAGTAAGTGATTCATTTTCCCCTTCAATGCATTCAGAGTTCATTATATTGTCTCAAAATACTGATAATATAGTATATTTTTCCATATTTGATGTTTAGAGGATGTTGTAAAAAGAGGGAGGTAGCCTGCTATTCAGAAAAGTTCGGAATGTTGATCTTTGATTTCTGTGCACTTCTATCTCTCACTCCAAACTTCCGTGAATTAGAACTCTTCAGTATCTGTGTGATCATCACCCTCCTTTCAGGTTTCATGGCCCCTTTTATCTATTATCTTGCTCTCATGATAATGTGTTAACTCCTCTCCCAATCCCTCTTGTGGTTCCTTCTCTCCAATTGAATCTAACAGACTGCCGCCGAGGAGAAATTTTGATCAAAGCATTGCTCTAATTAGGTTACATCTCTACTCAGAAATTATCAGTTGTCTATGTATCACAGTTTAAAAAGTAGTATTAAGTGCTCTGTGTATGGCAGCGGTTAGCACCCTTGATGTAAATATTGCACTAGGCCTTCAAGATATACTCCCCTCCTAAATCTCCCAAACTTCCTCCCTCCTTTCTGCAACCTAACATTTGCTCATGGTTCTTCCAAAAGAAATTTTACATTTCAATGTCATCTTTTCCATGAAGACTCCACTGATTTCACTAGCCCAAATGTATTTCTTATTGCTGTGCTTAATACTTTAGGAACATCTCTCCTCTAGCACAAATCACATCTCTCATTGCCTTGTTTCCTTGACTAGATGCTGAGCATTTATAGGATACAATCAAGTGTTCAAACTTTATCCCCATTCTAAGCACTTACAAGTGACATTGCTTTGCCCAATTATATAGATACCTAATAAGTATTTATCAAATGGAATTGTTATTGAACTAATTCAATTCACCTTGGGCTTGCCACTTGATCATTTCCTTTATTCCTTAATTTAACAGAGGTGGCTTGTGATTTTCTTTCCTTCTCATAGACATAATATAGGCATACTGCTCTAAAACTATACTAGACAGGAAATGATATATAACTAATTCTCATTATTCATGGTAAATATGCCTTTTAAAGGTGCCACAACCACTGCATTTGCAAATATTTAACTATTGCTCTTAGAAAAAATGCAGGGTGAGTATCTGCATCTCTCTTCCTGTGAGAATCTGCAGGGAGAATATCTCCATGTCTCTTCTTGTGAGTATCTCTCTTCCTGTGAGTATCTGGTCACAAAATTTTCATGAGCAGACCAATACATATTCTCGTTTTATATATGGTCCTACTTACAGATGCCTTACTTAGTATTTACTATTGATTCATTGACGTGGCACTCTTGGCCAACAGCACTATAACTCATGCTTGAAGAAAGCTTATCTAGAACACATTTTTCTCCATAAGGCACACCACAGCCTTCTGGTCCTTAAGAACACTAGAAAGTACTTCAGTACTGTGCTTGGGAGACATCTTAAAAAGCAAAATTGCCAATGAAAACACAAACATATGAAAAACATAACACTACATATACATTACTACAAAAAGTACATTTGTTTACCGTATGAGCAGAAACAAGAAAGCAAAGCATCATCTCTTTCAACTTCAGCTGGAAATGTGTGTGTCAGGCTATTCACATTTCTATCTGCTCTGCACATGTCAGTGGCTGACCACAAAAGCAATGTGAATTTTTATTTTGGCATTACAAGTAGACTTTAGCCAGTAGGAAAATTAGCAAATATGGAATCCACAAATAATGAGGATCAACTGTATGTGCCTCTGTGGCACATTGCTACGGTAGTACTTCCCCAAAAAGTCCTGCTCGCTTGTATTCCTATCTTTGTGTAATCCCCTTCCATGTAAATACTGACTTTGGCTGTGTGACTTGCTTTGGACAATAAGCCATTAATAAATATGAAGCAATCAGGGTGTTGAAATGCATCTGTGCATTAGGCCTTGAATCTTGGAATGCTGCCACCATGTGAAGAAGCCAGGGCTATTGGGTTAAAGAGGCACAGCCCAGCAGACAGCTAGCATTCACAAGACATGTGAGTGAGGCCATCTTAGACCACCTAGCCACAGTCAAGGCACAAGTTGACTGCAGCCACGTAAGTGATTCCAAGCCGCTCGATTAGAAAACGGCTGAGCTCAGAGCATCCCAAATTGCTGAGCCACAGATTGTGAACAAACAAAATAGTTATCTTAAGCCACTAAACATTGGAGCAACTCGTTGCAAAGTAACAGATAGCTGATACAACCTCTATATTCCTCATCTATAATTGTACCACTTTAAAAAAATTCTGTGCTTCAAAGAACTCTGCAGCTTCTTTGCAAGCAAACATTCTTACCTGAAAAAAAATTTATTTCTCTCTTAGATTTTGTATTTTAATTGTTTATTCTAGATTTTTAGTAGCATAAGGACTTAAGAAAAATATGAAATGACACCTTGCCATCCAAGCTCATTTTAAGCACTGTAATATCCCAGGCCTTTCCTAGTCCAGCAAGGGAGGAGCAATATCCCTAAGGCACTTGCTTATTTCTAATATCACCTACTGGGAACATTTCTGTAGCAAAGATAGCATATTTTTTTCTATTATCTTGTCTGCTTTTTTTCATGCCTCAAGCCTCTCTGACTTGCAAAAAAAAGTTTTTTTAATGTATTTTTTACCAATCTACTTAGATTTGAGTCATTAGAACCAAAAGTATCTTATTTTACTATCAGATTTCCAGTGGCATCTACACTAGTATTTTTCATTTGTTATGGGGGTGTGTACGTGCAATGAAAGATGAGATAGTAAAAGACCTAATATTTCCTTCTCGAAAATGGAAAATAGAATGTAGGTTTGTAAGAGACATAGTAAAATAAAATATATACATCAATGTAAGTATAAAAATGAACTGATATTTTAAGGTCTTACTTAATGCAATATTTAGTATATTTTTCTTTAGACTTTAAAAATTCTCTTATAGTAAGCCTGACAATTATAAATCATAATAAAATTGTTGTGCTTTTGTACTTATTTTGTGTAAAGAAAGTGTTATTAAGATAATTAAGAAAATGTAAGAATATGGCTTTTGGAACATTCAAGAAGAGACTCATAGGCTCAGGAAATCAGGGCTGTTTATGAGAATATTCCCCTGGTCTGAGATGCTGGGGTTCTAGACCCACAAGATTATGATTTTCCTGTTTAAAAATATATGTTCTGTATGTTTAGAGTACAACATTAGGAAGTTAGTCCTTGCAGAGAAATGAAGAGGATAAAAAAATTCTAGACAAGAAAAATACTGAGAAATCTGTCTTCAGTTGAAGATTTTGTCTTCCACTAAAGCTAGAAGTAACGTCTCAACCATAACAAATTTCCTATAAATCTCTTCTTTCCAATCACTACCCTCTACTTTTGGGTGGCAAATGTAAGACTTACGTTTTAATTTTCATACAATTGCTCTACAAAGAAGTTATTGTTGTATAAATCTCCGAAACTCAGTACTACTGAAAGTTGAACTATCATGGCAAGAGGATAAAGACTATATGAACGGAAAACATTGAACTTTACCTGAGCTCTGTACTCCCAGAAAATAGAAGAGATTGAAAAACCCTCTCCCAAATATTTTGTTTCTCAAACCTCCTCCACAATTGTGTGTTCCAACTGCAAAGAACCCTTCCCCATTTGACTCAGATAAGACTCAAATGTCCTTTCTTCCTCATGACTCCCAAAAGGCTTCAGGTGACTACCTTGTTTACCTGCTTATTAAACAAAAAACTTAATCTGGCATTTGTTAAAACAGTAAAGAAGACTTTATTCAAGGTTATTGCAATACGGATCAACTTCCCTGCAATAGAGGAGAAAAATCTCTGTTCTCAAGTACTTACATTTCTGAGTGGGGATATAGGCCATCAACAATAAGTGAATTATATGTGATATTGTCAAATTGAAGTAAACGTTGTGGAGACAAGTTAATTAGTAAATATGCTGTGCTAGATGTTGAGGGCTATAATTAAAAGTAAGGTATCAAGGAATGCCTAAGAATGGAACATTTGAAGACTTAGTTTTATCTACCCATGGCAATACCAGATGAAAGAACATTACAGGTAAAAGAATAGCACAAGCAAAGTTCTGAGGTGGGCACTAGGAACATTACCAAAAAGTAGAACACAGCTCCCTACTACTGAAAGGATTATGAAAAGAGCATCTTATTTCTCCTCTCAAGAAATCATCCCCGTTTTATTCTTATTTAAGAGTCCTGCTCCCTTTCCTCCTAGTTTATACCTAGCAGAATCACTTCAATAAACTCCTTTTTAAAAAATATAAAACACAGAAAAAGGGATTATCGCCAATAAACCTTCATCCAAGTAACCCTCGAGGCCTGCCTTTCTTCTTAGAACAGAGATGGGGTACAAAAGAAAACAGATAAATATCTCAATAAATAATCTCACCACATTTTTTTTTCTGAGTGCCAGCGGTTGTACTACATAAATGTGAGCTAAATAAAATTTGGTGAAAATTGTAGCTGTAAGCAATGTTTATACCTCTTCAAATCTCCTTAATATTATTTCAGTGGTTCTGTTCAATACTAATAGCTAAAACATGTAACTAGAAGGGAAAGGAGCAGAGACAATGGAAACAGTGAAGTGATATGGAGTGAATAATAACCGCTGTTTTCACAAAAATATTAAGGCATTGCTCCCATATTTATTCAGTTCACTTTATTTTGAAATTGAAATGAATATGAGAGAAAGGAGAGACTGCAAGTGAATGCAGCATTACAGTGTTTGTTATTCAACATCGAGTGTCTGAGAGGAATGCCGCAGGTGCCTTTTTCCCTTCTCTGCTCCACTCTATAATTTCTTGATCCATTTAAATCTGGCTCTGCAGCTTCACTCATTATGTGTCATTTAGGGAAGGCAGAGTTACTGCAGTATTCTTCATTTTTTCATGCAAAATTGTATTGCTTCCCTAAACAAATAGATAATAAATAACACATATGTGCAAAATCCTGGACTGGTAAGGATACCAATAATATAGAAAGTAATTGGTTACATTTGTTAAATGTTTATTCTGTTTCATATAGTTAACCATGTTCTATACATTTTACATATCTCTTAAGTGTGGGCTTCAAGAAACAGACTCTAACATGGAGATTTGCATGCAAGAAGTTTATTGAGGTACTGTCAAAAACACCTGTGACAGAGTGAAGGAAGCAGAATTAGACACAGAGAATCTGAACTGCAATGAAGTTATAACTGAGGAATTAGCTGATCCTACATAGAGCACTAGAGCTAAGAGGGTCCTGAGTTTGGATTCATCCTAAGTCGAACCAACAGAGTGAGACATTTGTACACCCTTGTAGACCAATGATATACCCATGTAGACAAATAATTACATGAGGAGATGTCTTAGTTTGGTAGAGTTGCCATAACAAAATGCCATACACTAGGTGGCTTAAATAACCACAATGTAGTTTTGCACAGTTCTGGAGGCTAGAAGCTCAACATGAAGGTGTCAGCAGGTTTGGTTTCTCCTGAGGATACTCTATTTGCCTTGCAAATGGATGCCTTCTTATTTCTTTACACAGTCATCCCTCTGTTCACACGCATCCCTGAAATCTCTCCCTATGTCCAAATCTTCTCCTCTTCTAAGGATACCTGATTGGATTAGCACCCATGTAACAGCCTCATTTTAACATAATTATCTTTTTAAAGGCCCTAGCTTCAAATACAGTCATATTCCGAAGTACTGAGGGTTAGGTTCATAACACACGAATCTAGAAGGAACACAGTTTAGTCCATAACATTCTACCATGTGAACCCTCAAAATTCATGTCTTTCTTATGTGCAAATTACATTAACCTCCATCTCAGCAGCCCAAAAGTCTTAACCCATTCCATCATCAACTCTAAGTCCAGAAACTCATCTCAACATCATAGTATGAGTGAGAAATGATATGATTTCTCCTGAGGCAAAATTTCTCTCCAGCTATGAATCTGTGAAACCAAATGAGTTATGATGTTCTAAACACCAGGGTGGGTCAGGCATAAGACAGACATTCTCATTCCAAATGGAGAGATCAGAAAGAAAAAAGAAGTCTTGGGTCCCAAGTGTGTGAAATATACTACCTCTGGAATGAAAAAAAAAAAAAAAAAAAAAAAAAAAGACCCACAGTTGTAAAAAATATAACCCCGTAAAAAAAAAAAAAAAAAAAAAAAAAAAAAAAGCCTACCAGGTATTTTACTTTGTTTCACAGTAGCGAGAAATGCAAGATTTAATAATCTCTTTAATTTTGGAGATTATGTCCTTGGGTTCTAGACTAATAGATCCTTAACCCATCACTGGTATGGTAACACTCTGGATCTTTGTAGGTCTGTCACTCATCTTCTGAAGGATATGTGTCTTACCAAAATCTCCAAAGTACTTGCTACTTGTTGCTAATTAACATGACAAGGAAAGTAGGACTGGGCACAGGGAGGAGTTGAACTGTGGGGCAGTGGCAACAGGAGCCTCAGCTAATTCTGCAGGGTGACTGGAGCTCTCGGAGTTGAGTTTGTATTCTCCCACGGTGTTGAGCCATAATTAGATGCCCTTGTGAGGGAGCATATCCTTGGGCCTGGCTGTTCACTTAACTGAAGAGCAATTAATGGGAAGGGAGTTTGCAGCTGAGTATTTTGGTCCTGAAGGATGATTTGTGCAATATAGCACAGTAACTATTATCGCATATACTAATTCCTTTATGAGTATAATAAAAACAGCTACCGTGTACAGAGTACCTACTGTTGCCAGGCACTGTGCTGGGGCAATGGGTACCCTGTATATCCATTCTATGGACATGGAAACTAACACTTAGGTGAAATAATTTTCTCATGGTTAGTAAATGGTCTGTCTGACTTCAAAACCCCAGATTCTAATCACTATGCTGATCTCTAATTCCAATGGCTTTTTGGAGAATTAAGTGAGCTAAATGATTTGAAGTGGCTGAATCAAACTTTGCATACTTTGATACATGTTTGCTGAAATAAACTGAATGAATGCTAAATTTCCATTCAGTATTGTTTAATTTCAATTCAGTATTTTTATGGTTTATTTAATAATAAGAAGGGCAAAATATGTGACAATGAAAGATGATATAGAGATAAATGATATATATTTGGCACACATGCATTAACAACAGTTTTTGACTGGTTTCTGTGACACTCAAGTGTAGGATAATTCTGTAATTATTCCTGGTAAGAAAATGAGTGTATCAAAGCAAAAACTGAATTTAGTAGCCATAGTGTCTATGGTCAACTGAATATAATGCTCCCAGTAAGATATACTCATTTCTTCTTAATTTCCAAAATCTGTGAATCTTAAGTTATTATATTACTTTATACAGCAAAAGGGTGAATATTACCATATATTGCAAATACCATGACTAAATTAATGATTCTTTGAGTTTATCTTGAATTTTCAAGGTGGACCCAAAATGCAACCATATGTATCCTGACAAGAAGGGGCTGGAGAAAGAGACACACGGAGGAGATGGCAATATGAAGACAGGAGTACATATTGGGATGATGAAGGCACCAGTTAAGGGATGTCTAACTTTGGGGGCTACCAGAATCTGTAAGAGACAAGAAATGGATTTTCCACTAGAGCCCTAGCTCTAGTGAGGGACTGCATCCCTACCAACACCTTGATTTCAGGATTCCAGCCACCCAGATGATAACAAAATGAATTTCTGTTGTTTTAAGCCACCAGATTTGTGGTAAACTGTTCCAACAGCAAATAGGAAATTTGCAAAATATGTTTACAAGGGATACTTTACTGGTATGTGCCAGCTGTTAAAGATAACACTTTACAAAATTGTTAATATAATAAAGACTGAATTCTATGGAAAATATACTGCTGATTGCTATAAAAATAAACTACAACATTTTGGTGAAGAAGAAGTATTTTCCATTTTCCCAAAGATTTGAGGCTAAGTAAAAGAGAGAGTATTGCTAAGGAATTATATAGGCATGTGGTGTGGGAGAGGGTTGAATGACAGCAAGGAAGAAAGCTGAGTCTTGACATGAGAAGCACTCAGTGAGGAGCCAAAGGCATCTGAGAAGGATGCTCTCTGGATCTTCCCATAAACCACAGCTGAGATTACAAGGCTCCAATTATTTATGGAAGGTGATTCGAAAAAGAATCACCCAAATTCATGCACCTCCAAGCATTTCAGTCAGAGAGTGATTTGGGGAGATAGAGCAGCGGGACGAGAGAGGATACCCAGTGGCTCACTTGGAAGGGCTAAAAATTCAGTGAATTTGATGACACAGATTCAGTTCTGATCTAAGCAGAGAATATCACTTGGAAAAAGCTGTGCAGTTCTATGGGACTAGTCAATGAAGATTCGAATACCAATGCCTAACATTGAGCTTGCTAAGTATTTTCTCTCATGAGTCTCTATCTTCCCATAACTATGTGATAACAGGGTTCTGTTCAACTGATTAGGAATACTAATGTCTAAAAACAGTGACCAGAACACTTTCAGTTATCACCAATTGCTTGTTAGAATGAATTTTTCATGGAACCCATCTTGAACATTTGAGTTATGAGGATTTGATAAGACCTCCAAGTGAGCGTCCATTTTGTGGATTTCAGCCTTCATTGGCTTACAAACACCTTCTGCATATGCAGAGAAAGGTAGTCAAATCGCTGCCCAACTCCACATAAAAGGCCCTCATTTGAGAGTCTTGCCACTTTGGTACTCATCATGGCTGGATTTATAAGGCAAAAAAGGTTTCAAGGTCTTCTATACCCGCTAGTTCAGTAAGAAAACAGAAATCCTGGGGCTAGGGATAAGAGTCAAAATGCTGATCCTGAAGAGAAAATTCCTGAGTCACAACCTTTTGCTCCCTCCTAAAGTTACACTGACACCTGCTGAGGCTTCAGAAGCTATTGAAAGATTCATATCAACTTACTAATAATTAAGCACTTTTGTATTAAGACAACAATGTATAATGTTTAGTTAAATTGATTTTTTCATAAAAGAAGTTTAAAATAAATGAGCTATTTCAAGAGAATCATGGTTGTCAGCAAATAGAAATGTGCTTACCTCAAATCACAGTAATACTCTGTATTAGTCAGTTGATTTCTTTGAGCCTCAATTCTTTCATCTGTAAAATGAGGAGGGCGAAGAAATAATTATCAGCCCTGTTACAGTTTCCAATAATCCCGAAATCCATGGCTCAATCACTAAAAGCTGGAGATGTTCTGGTTCTATAAAGATAAATCACTTCCTTGCGGCTGTAAATGTACTTAGAAGGAAATCAAAATTTACTGGATTGCAGTAGAAATTATTATATCATGCTTTTTATTATTGGACAACACAAAGCAGCAACATAACATTTTTCTGGATAACGTAAACCCTGGAGACAGACAAATACAACGATGTGGGGAACTAGATTAGCTTTTCATATTGACCAAAAAAATATTGCAAGCTCTTTGAGTACATGAACTGTGCTTACACCATGTCTGGAATATATTAGTGGGTACTCATGCCCACTGTGAAAGCCTATTGTTAGAATTTATTTCCAGACACAGTCGTGATGAGGAAAATTACAATTATTTATAATATTTTGGCATTTTATCCATGTTCAACTCTGTTGAAGTTCCAATAAAAATTTTCCATGGCAACAAATTGATGATGCTGATCATTATCATTAGCTTGTTTTTTTAAAATATTGTATCCAAGTAGCATTGAGCCCTTTTGTAGAACATCTTATTCTTTCCAAAATTGCCCATGAAGTAGTAGTTATTATTTTTGTAGTCTACAAATGAAGGGAGCAAGCTGTAAATATGACTTCAAATTTGTGTTTTATCCAATGTATTAAAGTTAACTTCTCTCTTGCCTGTCAAAATAGCATCAGAGTCAAGCCGTTGCCTGGTCCTTTTAATAAGTTTCCAATTCTAAAATCCCCCAAACCAGAGCTACTTTTCTCTATTCTTCTGCTTGATCCTCAAGTGTGATAAAACTGCCTTCTAATCTTTCTTTCACTGAGGTCATCAGTGATTCCTAATTGCCAGATCCAGAAAACTAATTTTAATTCTTATCCTATTAGACATATTTAAGATATTTATGTATTTATGTATTTTCCCTATTTTTTTGGCTTTTGAGATAGAACAGTCGTATTTTTTCTCTTTATTTTATTTGCCTGTTCCTCATCCTCTAACAATCTTTCAAATGTTAATCTTTTCCTGTTTTCTATACAACTCTCTTCTTGTTTTGTTCATCCATGGTCACACGCTTTTGTGACTTTAAAAATTACCTTTATGATGAGAACTGTAATCTATTACCTGAATCCCAAACTTGATGACAATATCTCCATCTGGATGTCCTGCATGCATTTCAGACTCAGCATATAAGACACATTCTAAATTCTAGTATGAAACATCATCTCCTTCTCCATGCCTGTTTCTCCAATAGGCTCTACTTCTGCTGTTAGGATCCACATCAGTCCTGCCTTTCAGATCTCTTCGTCAGGCAAACTCAAGTCCTTATTCTGCCTCACATAATGTATCCAGTGGGTCATCAAATTCTTCAGAGTTTACTTCAAAAATGTTTTTCAAATTTCTTTTTTTGTTTTGTCTTCATTCCTATTCCCTCTGCCACACCCAGATTAGCATCATCTTTTGTTTAAGTTTTATTAACCTTGGTCTTCTTATTGCCTCTCTTTGCTCTAGACAATTCTCCACACTGCTACAAAAGTTACTTTCCTGTAAAATGAAGCTAATTACATCACTCTCTTACTCTGAACCTCAAAAACTTTTCTTAATATTGGAATACAATTCTAACTTCTGCATTTAACATATAAAGAGGTTAATCAGGGTGCAATCCCTTTCTAGGTTTCTCCTTTGCCAGGGCTTGCCAAGCATTTAGTATTATTGATATTGAACTTTTATAACTTCTCTCTTATCTAAGCCTTTTCCAGACTCTACATTTTTAACAAAGTTTTTGTTCATTATGTATATAATGCTCAATAAAGTATTTTCTTATTATTTGAAGAATTGTTATTTGCTCCTAATTCAAGTTTTTGGAGCTTTTAGTCCTTATACATGTAAGTGTCAACTGACCAAGCTGTACTATAATTTCTCCATTTATGTCAGTTCATATCACTAAATGGTCTAATTTATCCATTTCTACATACAAGATCCTTGGAAAATCTAAAAAAAAAATGGAATCTTAAATGTAGTACATTTTAGAAGTTACATATCAGTTACATTTTGTGGTGTTTAAAAGCTATGATTTTAAATTGTGCAAATAGTACATCAAGAAAATTATAATTAACATCATTAACTTACTTATGAAAAATAAACTCTTCCATCTTGCTTTTCCCTGAAATATTCACTTTGTGAAACCTAATGGTTTCCATGAAATATTACATGATGTGTGGCAGAAACATAAGAAAAATTTAACTATAGAATTTCCTCTTTACTGGTTTTACCAGAATATTTCCTTGGGCTTGGCGAATTATTTTAAATGAAAGTCATGAAGTTGTTTATAAGAACTTGATACAACTTAGATTTCTAAAGCATAAGGTAATGTTTCATCACTCCAAAATGTGACAGCAACCCCATCATTTAAAGATTGCTACATTTCCCTAAGCTTCCCCAAGTTAAAAACAAATGCTGTATTACATTACCTTTGCTTCATTTTTAAAAATTTATTTATTTAACTTTAGGTGAATACTATATCTGGCATTTCTCGCCATGTTATCCACCCCCACACTCCCCTCCCTCCCCATCCCCCTCTGTCTCTCCCCTACCCCCCCAACTGCCCCCGATGTGTGATGCTCCTCTCCCTGAGTCCACGTGTTCTCATTGTTCAACACCCACCTATGAGTGAGAACATGCGGTGTTTGGCTTTCTGCTCTTGTGTCAGTTTGCTGAGAATGATGGCTTCTAGACCCCATTTTCTACTTATTTTAGAAAATTTTCCATTGCTTTTTCTGCTTTGTAAGATTTTATTGATGGTAAAACTGCCATCTTAATATTAAGTTACCCTAATGCAGGGCATTTGAAAAGGAAGGCAAAATTCTCCCTTCACTCTATCAATAACTTATATCTGAGTGTATGTCTTGATATGCACAATTTAAATTCTCCTTTCACTTTGTGAACATTCCTAGATCTGGCCATCCATTTGGACATTGCCACATCTCTTCCTCTCAATTCATCCTTTAGCAGAAAACAATCATTGAGCACCTACAAACGCGCCTCACACTGTCCTATTTGCTGACAAAAATGAGTTGGAGACAAGACACAGCCTTTATCCTTCAGGAACTTACAGATTCCTAATAAGGTTTGAGAACATCTTTTACACTGTTCTGTCTTGTTTCCTTTCTATTCAATCAGCTGAACACTCAATATTTCTGCCTTTAAAATGCTCTCCACTTATACCCTGTCCTATTTCTCTTACCATTGTTTTTATCTAGATCATGTCTACATTTTTCCATAATATAGTAAACAGTTTGTGGCTTCTGGTTCATTTGCACCTCATCCACCCTTCAGAATCATTAATCTCTGTAAAGAAGAAATGTAGTAGTTAGAATTTCCATGGTCAAAACCCTCCATTGTAGCTCAGTGACTACAAAAATGTAGGCGCATAGCATTTTATAACTAGAAAAACTCTTTGAGAAGATAGAGGACTAACTCCTAAGTTTACATATGAAAAACCTGAGGACAAGAAAAATTTCTTCTTTTACAATTTTTTATTTCCCCCAAATAAAATTCAGGCTCCTCAGTATACCACGTATCACCCTAAAATGTTTGAATATTCTAGTCTAGCTTTTTTAATTTTCTTAAAAAAATTCAAACTATTAAGTTATTAAATTGGTTTACAATAGTCTCAACACAATTGCAATTTATTAAATTTATCTCATGACTCACAAATCTCCAGATATAATGAGAGTTCCCATGAGCTGTTTCATAATGTCTTATCTTTATAGCACAAACTTCTCCATTCCTCCAAAATTTCTTATATAAAATGGATTGAAGTGAACCATCCTAGGTTTTCTTTTCTTAAAATGCTTTTTTTAAACTTCCATGTCCTTCTTAAAAATATGGTGTCAAAAATTGGACAATATGTTTCAGATGCAGTCTGACAAACATAGATGACAGTATATTTTTTAGCTTCCTTCTTCTGAACACCATACTGTATTAAAACGCATAAATTTTCTTCAATTAAATTTTATATTATTCATTTTAGTTTATCCTTTTGAAATCTGAAAGCCTTGTTAATTTAAGCTTTAACATCATTTATTCTGTCTAAGATGCTATGCTATACATAAAGACACAACAGTAAACAGAGTAGACACTTTCCTTGCCTTCAAAAATTTACAGTGTTATAAAAAAAGAGTCATGTTAACAATGAATTACATTAATCTATAATTTATGTAATTAAGTCATTTAATGAATTTTATATTGAAAAGTACAACCAACATGCTTCTTATGTAACTCAGTATATTAATAAAGGAAACAAAGTTAACATTTATTTAGCAACTACTAGTACTCAGATAATACTGGTGAACAAAGTATTATCCCTGCTTTACTAATGCAAAAGCTGACACTTAAAGAACTTAAGTAAATTTGCCCAGATTTATAGAGTACTGAGTCAGAATTTGAACACAGTTCTCTTTGATCCATTTGTCTATATGGTTATTGTGAGAGATTTTTTTTCTGTATTTGTTCTTACATGCCAACCAGGTAAAACCAAGGTAGAAAGGGAGTGAGTTTATTTGGGTGATGCTCAATCCTGGTAAGCCCATGCTGGCTCCAAGTGATCACTGTTTGCTTTCTTGAATGTTCTTAAGGTCTCCATTTAATTTTATATTGTTTCTCTACCATGATATCCAAAGCTACACTGAAATAACTTATTTAAGGAACCAAAAAAGAAAAAGGTAAGTTTGTTCTTTGTAAACACTACATTTTAACACATCACTATAAATGTTGACATGTGAAATTCAGAAAACAAAACATATAAAAGGTACAAGTATTGAAAAGGGGAGAAATAACTTTTTGGCAAATTGGGTAATAGCACACTAAAAATTTAAGAAATCAAAAATTTCTCAAAATCATCATTTCAACAATAATAAAGAGCATAAAAATATTTGAATTTTTATATAGCAGCAATACACAGCCATAACTAGAAAATAAAATGAAAAGGTTATAATTTTTAAATATTAAAAATGTATATTAAATATTTGCTGCAAGTTTAACTTGGAGTACATAAGATCTAATTTTTGAAACAAATAAAATCTTAGTGGAAAGGATAATGGAATAAATCATTAATTTCAGTAAATATAACTCAACATTTATTGTTCATATACTTTGCACCAGGGACTATACAAGAAGTTGAGAAAAGCCAGATAAACAAACTATGTTTCATATTCTCCGGGAAATAACCATTCACTGAAGGAGAGAGGCGTGCAAAGTATTGACTACCACAGTGAAAAATGAAACAAATGCCATGACAGAGCTATAGGTAAGGTCTTTGAAAACAAAAAAAAAGAATAATTCATTCTGATTGAGGAAAATGGAAAGATGAGCACATTCTAATTATGAAGATTTAACATAATTAAGCTGCTGTACTTTAAATTAAAATGCAAAAAAATACCAACTACAGATTTCATTGAATGGTCTAAGAAATTTAAAATCTAAACTCCTTTCCCTTTACCTCCAATATATTAGTATATGAATGCATGAGCAGGTATGAAGAACTAAGAAGATAGATAGATGTTATAGACGGACAGGCACAGTCACGCAATGACTGATGAAGAACTTGCTTATTAATTTAACAAAATATTTTACTATCATAATAGAACTCTACCTGGTGTTTGACCTTTAAAAACCAGGTGAAAAAGAATAATGAAATAATAATTGAGATTTTAAAAACATGTTGTTTCTTTTTATGAGATTTTTCAGCAAAAATAGCATACAGTGGGTAAAACTTCATAATTTTTGTTGTAATTCGATACTTATATAAACAGTAATTAATTTTGATTTATATTTTATATTTTGCATTGTAATAAATAACTCAATCAAAAACATGTAATTTTTTTAAATATAGAAAAATATACAATAGCATATTTAAATGATGCAGAAGAGAAGGAAATCAGGACCATTCAATAAATGAAGGATATTAGATTAAATGAATAGCCTGAACACGTAAAGAAATTTTCGTAAGGCAAACTGCAGTAAAATAAAAGAATGAGGAAAACAAAACATATAAACATAACAGATAAACTATCAGTATTCAAAATACAGAGAAAACTGTGATTAACATGTACGGTCATTATATGGATTCTGCTTAATAGCCTTATTTATAAATTATCAAAAACAGTACACTAATTGAGAAACACAAAGTTAACTATTTTTTTTTAGAAAATCAGCCTTCAATCTAGCCAAACGTAAAGCTCTTTTAAATAACTTTAGAGAATCATTGTACTTTAATTTTTTTAAAGATTATTTTTAAGAAAGCTGTGTTGGGAAATATGTAAAAAATAGGTAATCTTAAAAATTGTGTATGACACCATAAATAATGTCAGCCCTCTACAAGTTATAGGCATTCAAACATGCTCTGAGAATCTGATCATGCTCTTCGTGTGACTGCTTCACTGCAGGGAGCATAAGTCAAGAAATAAGCTGACTTAAAGTGGAAAACCAAGAGGATTTATTTATTCTGTATGAAAAATTTCAAATATCCTAAGTGCTGAAAAGTTTTAGAATACTTAAGTAAAAAATACATTAATCAAATTCCAAAGTATAAAATGGCTACGTGAATTATGACCATGCTAGAAATGTTTACTCAACATTATATTAAGTATAAAGGGCTGAATATACATATGAGGTAAATACTAACTCTTGCTGTCCTAATTTTTTCCCCAAAGCTAGAAACATGAGCTAAAGGATGAAACATTAATGCTTCAGCTATGGTAGGAGAGCTTTGAAAATGTTAGTTGAGGACAGAAGTTCATGGTCAGTGGCTAAATTTATGGCCCACAAAATTTTCATTTGGCTTGTACAGCCTTTATTTTATTTTGTATTTTTTTGTTTTGTACTTTGATGATGTATTTTTTAATTTTTAACTGCGTTATGGCATACATACAGTTAAAGGCTTATATGCATAAAACTGATATTAAATGTTCAGCTTATGCAGTTTTACAAACATCCATGTAACTATCTCGATCAAAATATTGAATATTTTTAGTAAGCAGAAGATTCGTTGTAAACTCTTCCCAAACAATGCTTTACCCTAAGAAGTAACTTCTGTCACCATCTATTGGTTTTGGTTGCTCTTGAACTTTACATGAATAGAATAGTACAGTCTTTAACTTTTTGCTGTTTTCTTTTAGGTCTATGAGAGTCATTTGTATTGTTGACTGAATCAGTCGTTCATTTATAATTGCTCTGTAATATTCTATCTATTGTGTGAATATAACACATTTTAATTTTCCATTGTCTTATAGTGAACTTCTTTGGGTTATTTCCAGGTTTTATATATTATAAAATATATTATAAATAAATTTTCTTGTGAATGTTTTCTGGCAAACATGCACACTCATCTCCCAGATAGATAGATAGATTGATTGATTGATTTAGGATATGCATAGGAGTAGAATGGTTCAAATGAAGGGTAGGTGTATATTTAGCTTTAATGGACACTGACATGTTTTTAGAGAAAAAAATGTATTAGCAATGGGCCTATCCATATGGCAATGGGCTCCATCATTTGTATATAGCCTCACTTAACTGCCTTGGTCTAGAAATGGCAAGTTTGCAACTGCTAACAGAAAAAGAACTTAGTGAGCTGAATCAACAGATTCACCTGAAGTTACAGTTTGAAATTGTAACTTCAAATTTTCAGTGTTAATAGGTTTTAAGTATTTAGGTTAAACGAAAGTAAACTTTTCTAAGTACAGTCAACCTCTCTACTCAGAAGCAAGGTTACCTCAAAGTCAAGAGCAAAACTGTAGCTGTTTTTCACCTTCCTAGTGATTTGCAGAGGGGATGAATGCAGTCTTGGGCTGGCAGCTTGGTTCCAATCCTGGCTCTCAGTATTCTGGCATGGCAGATGAATCAGAGTATCCAGCCTTGCTCCCTGCTGCCACAGGGCTCAGTGTTAGGCCAAGGCAATCAACTTCATGTACGTTTCTACTGCAAGGACCTTTCTTTCTCTTGTATTTCTCTTAGTAAAATTAGTCACCACACATGGTGGATTAGCAGCAGCAGCTCAGCTGTCTTGGATTTACATGAATTTATTCTCAATGGAGAGATCAAGAGGCAATTTATTCAGTTGCTGGCCTTGTTAGGAGTTATCATTGATCCTGCAGCTCAGTATGAATAGCATGCTTGTGATTATTTATTATTTGGGATGACTTTTCCCATTTTTGCAGACAGCTACTTGTAGACCATTTTCAGATATTAATTTTTTCTTAGGTAGTTTTTCGAGAGGAAGGAGCAAGGGAATAAAAGGTACAACTTTGTAAAAGTGAGTAATACATCAAAATCTTGGCTGATCACAAAACACCAAAGTCCCTATTTTTGCTAAAGTTATATCAGCATACTTCTCTGAGAAACAAGAGCTGTGTTTCCAAATAGGCTGTATCCATACGTTGTGCATGCCTAATCAATAAATGGGAAATTCTGTTTTTGAAGAGTGGAGAATGTGAACATTGCATTTATCTAATGCTAGAAAAGGAGCAATTTCTCTGGAAGTCTATACCAAGTGAGAGTTAGACAGGAAGGAAAAGCTAAGGGTACATAATTATCCTCTTCCTTTTAATACAGGAAGGTATTTCTAAAGTTTTGCAGTGAAAGGAGCTGAATCCAGAACCACAAAACACTAATTGCCTTTCCTTTCATGGCATCAGAACATACAGAGAGTCTAGGCAAGTAATTTAAAGTTTCAGTATCTCACTTTTCTCATATGTAAAGTGTGTGTAAAAATGCTATCAACCTAATAGGACTTTGGTGGGAATTGGTAGGATCTGGCCTTTCAAGGACATAGCACAGCACCTGGTACTTAGCGGCATTCAATATTACCTGTCATTATTATTTTGACTGTTGTTTTTCTCACCCCATTCTCTTTCTCCTTCACCCTCTTCCCTGATTTTCCTTTCGGCTTCCAATCCCTGTACAATGGAACTACAAATTGTACATACTCTTTAAAATGGCCTATGTGACCAGAAAGAGCCACAGAAAATTCAATATATAGAATCTTTTTTAAAAAATAATGAATCAGCATTCCTTATTTCCCTTGCAAGTCAGTTTCAGAAGTTTGCAGTTCAGAAATCTGTTACTTTTCTTTCTGTGTTTTAGCTCTACAGCATCATTTATAGCTTTACAGGTTATTTTTCCAGTAAAAAAAAAAAAAAAAGCCCAAGAATCTGTGTACAATGATTTCTTGTCATGGTTGGCAACAATAGAGCTTTCATGCTGAAAATTACATTTCTTTTTTTTTTTTTTTTTTTTCCGAAAGTGATTTGGACTCGGAGAAAACCTGCTAAAATGTTTTAGGATGGGACTGGTATTTTCATTCTTTCTTTGCCCCCGTCCCACTTACAGCATGTTACCCAATTTAAGTCATTATTGTGTGTTAGCACTGGCTAACAAGACGCCCTTCCCATATGACTGGGGAGGACCACAAATGTGCCTTTTCCACTGTGAGGTTAAGAGCCCAGTACACCATAGACATGTTCTCACCTTGATTCTCTGTAGACTCCAGGCTACATCATTTTTTCCAGAACAGTTTGCACCAACAATGTTTGCACCCTTACTAGAAGGCTGACGAGGGTTACCTTATCTTCTTGTACATCCCGGAACCAACTTCTTCAGAAAAGGCATATCACCATCCCCATAGGGAAAGCAGAGGCAAGGCTCAGGGGTTCCTGAACCATACCTCCAACTCTCACATTTCAGCCCATGGAATGTGAATGATGAAGACACTTGTTAATGTTTAACAAAGGTCTTGTTTTCGTTGATTATGCAGGGGATATAAATTATAAGTCTGGCTCCTTAACAATTTTAAATCTAATATTCTAAGTGAGACATTTCATAGGAAGATTCACTTAAAGTTTTTTCTGCATCCAATAAGCTAAAATGTAAAACATGCTATTTCCTAATATAACTAGCAATAAAATTGAATCAAATGACCAATATTAACTGTTCAGATAGCCTGTTTCGCTTTGTAAATTCTAAGTTCTTAGTTATTCCCTCAGAGAAAGAGTAGGGGTTGCCAATGTTCAATTATTCGTCATGTAAAATAGTTTCACAGGGAACTGAATTTTCCCTGCACCCTGGAAAACATTTTAGGGACCTTTGATGTTAGTAAGGGATTGGAGAGAAGAGAGCCACATGTATGCATCTCCAGGAAAATGGAAAAATTGAGTACCTGCTTCTCCAGGGAACAATCCACAAACACAGTAGTCAACAATATGGCACTGCTCTATGAAACCCAAAAGGAAGATACAGTGTGGTTGAAGAGAAGTAAACTATAGGGTCTGTAAAGTCTAAAATTGATGATACATTATTCCTAAATAGCTAGACCATCTTACCAGAGTACTTTGTTCAGTTTTAACCATGATATTTTTACATTTGAGAGAAAGAGGAGCAATATGCATACTATCGTCATTTTTGTTTTGTTTTGTTTAAGGCTGCACAGAAACACTCTGGAGGACTATCTGAGAAACTGTTTTTTACCTTTTCTGTCTTTTTTTCTTTTTTCTCTCTCTGTTTCCATAAGTTATTGGGGTACAGGTGGGACTTGATTACATGAATAAGTTCTTTAGTGGTTATTTGTGATATTTCCATGCACCCATCACCAGAGCAGTACATTTGTAGTCCTTTATCCCTTGCGCCCCATCCATTTTTTCTCCAAGTCCCCACAGTTCACTATATCATTCTTGCACCTTTGAATCCACATAGCTTAGCTCCCACGTATCAGTGAAAACATATGATGATTGGTTTTCTGTACCTGAGTTACTTCACTGAGAATAATACTCTCCAATCTCATCCAGGTTGTTGTGGATGTCATTAATTCATTCCTTTTCATGGTTGAGTAATATTCCATCATATATATATATATATATATATACACACACACACACACACACACACACACACACACTCACACATACACACACATAGGTATATATGTGTATATGTCTATGTGTGCATATACATATAAACACATACACACACATACATACAGTCTCTTTATAGATATATATCTTATTGCACTTTAGGTTTTGGGGTACATGTGCAGAACATGCAGGATTGTTGCATAGGTACATACATGGCAATGTGGTTTGCTGCCTCCATTCCCCCATCACCTATATCTGCCATCTCTCCCCATGTTATCCCTCCCCAACCTCCCTACTCCCCACTGTCCTTCCCTTATTCCCCCTCAACACACCCCAGTGTGAGATGCTACCCTCCTTGTGTCCGTGTGTTCTCATTGTTCAAAAGCCGCCTATGAGGACTTATGGTGTTTGATTTTCTGTTCTTGTGTCAGTTTGCTGAGAATGATGGTTTCCAGATTCATCCATGTCTCTACAAAGGACACCAACTCATCGTTTTTTATGGCTGCATAGTATTCCATGGTATATATGTGCCACATTTTCCTTGTCCAGTCTATCATCAGTGGGCATTCGGGTTGGTTCCATGAATTTGTTATTGTAAACAGTGCTGCAATGAACATATGTGTGCATGTGTCTTTATAATATAACGATTTATAATCCTTTGGATGTATACCCAGTAATGGGATTGCTGGGTCAAATGGAATTTCTATTGCTAAGTCCTTGAGGAATCTCCACACTGTCTTCCACAGTGGTTGAACTAATTTACACTCCCATCAACCATGTAAAAGTGTTCATATTTCTCCACATCCTCTGCAGAATCTGTTGTCTCCAGATTTTTTAATGATTGCCATTCTAACTGGTGTGAAATGGTATCTCAATGTGGTTTTGATTTGCATTTCTCTAATGACCAGTGATGATGAGCATTTTTTCACTTTTATTGGCCTCATATATGTCTTCTTTTGAAAAGTGTCTGTTCATATCCTTCACCCACTTTTGAATGGATTTGTTTGTTTATTTTCTTGTAAATCTGTTTTAGTTCTTTGTAGATTCTGGGTATTAGCCGTTTGTCAAATGGGTAGATTGAAAAAATTTTTTTCCCAATAGTTGGTTGTGGGTTCACTCTGATATTTTCTTTTGCTGTACAGAAACCCTGGAGTTTAATTAGATCCCATTTGTCTATTTTGGCTTTTGTTGCCATTGCTTTTAGTGTTGTAGTCATGGAGTCCTTGCCTATGCCTATGTCCTGAATGATTTAGCCTAGATTTTCTTCTAGGGTTTTTGTGGTGTTAGGTCTTATGTTTAAGTCTTTAATCCATCTGGAGTTAATTTTAGTGTAAGGTGTCAGGAAGGGGTCCAGTTTCTGCTTTCTGCACATGGCTAGCCAGTTCTCCCAACACCATTTATTAAACAGGGGAATCCTTTCCCCATTGCTTGTTTTTGTCAGGCTTGTCAAAGATCAGATGGTTGTAAATGAGTGGTGTTGCCTCTGATGCTTCTGTTCTGTTCCATTGGTCTATATCTCTGTTTTGGTACCAGTACCATGCTGTTTTGATTACTGTAGCCTTGTAGTATAGCTTGAAGTCAGGTAGGGTGATGCCTCCAGCTTTGTTATTTTTGCTTATGATTGACTTGGCTATGTGGGCTCTCTTTTGGTTCCATATGAAGTTTAAGGTGGTTTTTTCCAGTTCTGTGAAGAGGGTCATAGGTAGCTTGATGGGGATAGCACTGAATCTATAAATTACTTTGGGCAGTATGGCCATTTTCACAATATTGATTCTTCCTAACCATGAGCATGGAATGTTTTTCCATCTGTTTGTGTCCTCTCTTATTTCCTGGAGCAGTGGTTTGTAATTCTCCTTGAAAAGATCCATTACATCCTTTGGTAGTTGTATTCCTAGGTATTTTATTCTCTTTGTAGCAATTGTGAATGGCAGTTCATTCTTGATTTGGCTCTCTTTAAATCTGTTATTGGTGTATAGGAATGCTTATGATTTCTGCACATTGATTTTGTATCCTGAGACTTTGCTGAAGTTGCTTATCAGTTTCAGGAGATTTTAGACTGAGATGATGGGGTCTTCTAAATATGCAATCATGTCTTCTGCAAATAGAGACAATTTGACTTCCTCCTTTCCTAATTGAATACGCTTTATTTATTTTTCTTGCCTGATTGCTCTGGCTAGAACTTCAAATAGTATATTGAATAGGAGTGGGGAGAAAGGGCATCCTTGTCTAGTGCCATATTTCAATGGGAATGCTACCAGATTTTGCCCATTCAGTATGATATTGGCTGTGGGTTTGTTGTAAATAGCATTTATTATTTTGAGATACGTTCTGTTGATACCTAGTTTATTGAGAGTTTTTAGCATAAAGGGCTGCTAAATTTTGTTGAAGGCTTTCTCTGCTTCTATTGAGATAAACATGTGGTTCTGTTTATGTGGTGGATTACGTTTATAGACTTGCATATGTTGAACCAGCCTTGCATCCCCAGTTGGAAGCCTACTTGATCGTGACGGATAAGCTTTTTGATGTGCTGTTGCAATCAGTTTGCCAGTATTTTATTGAAGATTTTTGCATCTATGTTCATCATGGATATTGGCCTGAAGCTTCCTTTTTATGTTGAGTCTCTGCCGGGTTTTGGTATCAGGATGATGTTGGTCTCATAAAATGATTTGGGAAGGATACCCTCTTTTTGTATTGTTTGGAATCATTTCAGAAGGAGTGGTACCAGCTCCGCTTTGTCTGTCTGGTAGAATTCAGCTGTGAACCCATCTGGACCTGGGCTTTTCTGTTGGTAGGCTATTAATTGCTGCCTCAACTTCAGCCCTTGTTATTGGTCTATTCAGGGTTTTGACTTCCTGGTTTAGGCTCGGGAGGGTGCAAGTGTCCAGGGATTTATCCATTTATTCCAGGTTTACTGGTTTATGTGTATAGAGTTTTTTGTAGTAATCTCTGATGGTAGTTTGTATTTCTGTGGAATCTGTGGTGATATCCCCTTTATCATTTTTTATTCCATTTATTTGATTCTTCTCTTTTTTCTTTTTTAGTAATATGGCTAGTAGTCTGTATATTTCGTTAATCTGTCCAAAAATACAGCTCCTGGAATTGTTGATTTTTTTAAAGGTTTTTGTGTCTCTATCTACTTCAGTTCTGCTCTGATCTTAGTTATTTCTTGTCTTCTGCTAGCTTTTGAGTTTTTTGATCTTGCTCCTCTAGCCCTTTCAATTTTGATGGTAAGGTGTTGATTTTAGATCTTTCCTTGCTTCTCAAGTGGGCATTTACTGCTATAAATTTTCCCCTAGACATTGCTTTAAATATGTCCCAGAGATTCTGGTACATTGTGTCTTCATTCTCATTGGTTTCGAAGAACATCTTTATTTCTCCCTTCATTTCATTGTTTATCCAGTCAACATTCAAGATCCAGTTGTTCAGTATTCATGAAGTTGTGCAGTTCTGAGTTAGTTTCTTAACGCTGAGTTCTAATTTCATTGCACTGTGGTCTGAGAGACTGTTTGTTATGATTTCTGTACTTTTGCATTTGCTAAGTAGTGACTTACTTCCCATTATGTGGTCAGTTTTAGAGTAAGTGTGATGTGGTGCTGAGAAGAATGTATATTCTGCGGATTTGGGGTGGAACATTCTGTAGATGTTTATTGGGTTTGCTTGGTCAATGTCTGAGTTCAAGTCCTGGATATCCTTGTTAGTTTTCTGTCTCATTGATCTGTCTAATATTCACAGTGGAGTGTTAAAGTCTCCCACTATTATTGTGTATGACTCTAAGTCTCTTTGTAGGTCATTAAGAACTTGTTTTATATATCTGGGTGCTCCTGTACTGGGTGTGTATATATTTAGGATTGTTAGCTCTTGTTGTTGCATTGATCCTTTTACCATTATGTAATCTCCTTCTTTGTCTCTTTTGACCTTTGTTGGTTTAAAGTCTGTTTTATCAGAGACTAGGATTGCAACTCCTTTTTTTTTCTTTCCATTTGCTTGGTAAATCTTCCTCCATTCCTTTATTTTGAGCCTGTGTGTCCTTACATGTGAGATGGGTTTCCTGGATACAGCACACTGATGGGTTTTGACGTTTTATACAATTTGGCAGGCTGTGTCTTTTGATTGGAGCATTTAGCCCATTTACATTTAAGGTTAATATTGTTACCTGTGAATTTGAGCCTGCCATTTTTATGCTACCTGGTTGTTTTGCCCATTAGTTGATGCAGTTTCTTCACTATATTGATGCTCTTTACCATTTGGCACATTTTTGGAGTGGCTGGTACTGGTTGTTCCTTTCTATGTTTAGTGCTTCTTTCAGGAGCTCTTATACGGCAGGTCTGGTGGTGACAAAATCTCTCAGTAATTGCTTGTTTGTTAATGATTTTATTTCTCTTTCGCTTATGAAGTTTAGTTTGGCTGGATATGAAATTCTAGGTTGAAAGTTCTTTTCTTTAAGGATGTTGAATATTTGCCCCCACTCTCTTCTGGCTTGTAGGGTTTCTGCTGAGAGATCCACTGTGAGTCTGATGGGCCTCCCTTTGTGGATAACCAGACCTTTCTCTCTGGCTGCCCTTAGCATTTAATCCTTCATTTCAACCCTGGTAAATGTGACTATTATATGCCTTGAGATTGCTCTTCTTCAGGAACATCTTCGTGGTGTTCTCTGTATTTCCTTGACTGAAATATTGACCTGCCTTGCTAGGTTGGGGACGTTCTCGTGGATAATATCCTGAAGAATATTTTCCAGCTTGGATTCATTCTCTCTGTCACATTCAGGTACACCTATCAAACGTAGATTAGGTCTTTTCACATAATCCCGTGTTTCTTGGAAGCTTTGTTCATTTCTTTTCACTCTTTTCTCTCTAATCTTGCCTTCTCATTTTACTTCACTAAGTTGATCTTCAATCTCTGATACCCTTTCTTCTGCTTGGTCGATTTGGCTACTGAAACTAGTGTTTATTTGTTGAAGTTCTTGTGTTGTGTTTTTCGGCTTCATCAAGTCATTTATATTCTTCTCAAAGCTGTTTATTCTTGTTAGCATTTCATCAAACCTTTTTTTAAGGTTCTTAGTTTCTTTCCATTGAGTTAAAACATGTTCTTTTTGTTCAGAGAAGTTTGTAATTACCCACCTTCTGAAGCCTCTTTCTGTCAATTCATCAGACTCATTCTCCATCCATCTTTGTTCCTTTGCTGGTGAGGAGTTGTGATCCCTTGGAGGAGCAGAAGCATTCTGATTTTGAGTGTTTTCATCCCTTTTGCACTGGTTTCTTCCCATCTTTGTGGATTTATCTACCAGTGGTCTTTGTAGTTGGTGACTTTCAGATGGGGTCTCTCAGTGGCTGTCCTTTTTGTTGATGTTGAAGCTATTTCTTTCTTTTTTTTTTAGTTTTCCTTCTAACAGTCAGGCTGCTGTGCTGTAGGACTGCTGGAGGTCCATTCAAGACCCTGCTTGCCTGAGCATCACCTTTGGTGGCTGCAGAACAGCAAGAGCTTCTGCCAGTTTCTTCTTCTGTTATCTTTGTCCCAGAAGGATATCCACCAAATGTCAGCCTGAGCTCTCCTTTACAAGGTGTCTCTTTGGATATATGGAGGTTGGGTAGCTGTTTAGGGAGACAGCCTGTCCCTTACAGGAGCCCAAGTGCTGAGCTGTGAGCTGCATTGTTCCATTCAGAGCTCCTGGGCAGGTACATGTAAGTCTGCTGCAGTGGAACTCATAACCACCTTTTTTTCCCAGTTGCTCTGTCCTGGGAAGGTGTGGTTTTATTTATAAGTTCCTGATGTGCTGCTGCCTTTTTTCAGAGATGCCTTGCCCAGCAAGGAGGTAGCCTAGTCACAGTCTGCCAGCAGAGGCATTGTTGAGCTGCCATGGGCTCTGCCCAGGTGCTGTGTGAACTTCCTTGAGATTTTGTTTGCAGAGGTATAGTTAGAACTGCCTTGGTAATGGCAGTGTGTCTCATAATGACGGACTGCCTCTGTAATGGTGGACTGCCTCAGTAATGGTGGATTGCCTCAGGAATAGTGGACTGCCTTGGTAATGGCGGACACCCTTTCTTGCACAAAGCTTGACTATCCTGGGTCCAGCCACGCTTGCTGCAAAACTCTCAGTTGAGAGCATTTCACTTTGCTGGTCTTTGTGGGGAGTGAGACCCGCCAAGCCAGATCACCTGGCTTCCTGTTTCATCCTCCTTTTTTTTTCAGTTGAATGGGTGGCTCTCTCTCCGAGGCATTCCAGGCACCAGTTGAAATGGCCACCCAGATTTATGTGAGATTTTGTGTGGAGATCCACTGTACCAACTGAAACAGCCGTGCTGGAAACTTATGGCACTTTTCAGCCCAGGAATCTCCTGGTCTGCGAGTAATAATAACTTGTTTGGAAATGTGGTGATCACTCACCCTCTGCATTATTCTTGCTAGGAACTGCACTCCAGAGCTGTTCCTATTCGGCCATCTTGGATCACTCCTCACTAATTTCTTTATTCACTTGTTGACTGATGGGAATTTGTGTTGGTTCCACAATTTTGCAATTGTGAATTGTGCTGCTATAAACATCCATGTGCAAGTATTTTTTCATATAATGACTTCTTTTCCTCTGGGTAAATGCCCAGTAGTAGGACTGTTGGGTCAAATGGTAGTTCTACTTTTAGTTCTTTAAAGAATCTCCACATTGTTTTCCGTAGTGGTTGTACTAGTTTACATTCTCCCCGGCAGTGTAGAAATGTTCTCTGATCATGACATCTATGCCAATATCTACTGTTTTTTGATTTTTTTTTTTTTATTATGGCCATTCTCGAAAGGAGTAAGGTGGTATTGCATTGTGGTCTCGATTTGTATTTCTCTGATCATTAGTGATGTTGAGCATTTTTTTTTCATATGTTTGTTTGGCCATTTGTATATCTTCTTTTGAGCATTGTCTATTCATATCCTTAGCCCAATTTGATGGGATTGCTTGATTTTTTCTTGCTGATTTGTTTGAGTTTGTTGTCAATTTTAGATATTAGTTTTTTGTCAAATGTATAGATTGTGAAGATTTTCTTCCATTCTGTGGGTTGTCTGTTTTCTCTGCTGACTGTTCTTTTTGCTGAGCAAAAGCTCTTTAGTTTAATTACAATCCAACTATTTATCTTAGCTTTTATTGCATTTACTTTTGGGCTCTTGGTCATGAAATCCTTGCCTAAGCCAAAATCTGGAAGAGTTTTTCCAGTGTTGTCTTCTAGAATTTTTATGGTTTCAGGTCTTAGATTTAAGTCCTTAATCCATCTTGAGTTAATTTTTGTAGAAGGTGAGAGATAAGGATCCAATTTCATTCTCCTACATGTGGCCAGCCAATTATCCCAGCATCATTTGTTGAAAAGGGTGTCATTTCCCTACTTTATGTTTTGGTTTGCTTTGTCAAAGATCAGTTGACTGTAAGTATTTGGCTTTATTTCTGTGTTCTCTATTCTGTTCCATTGGTCTATGTGCCTATTTTTATGCCGGTATGATGCTGTTTTGATGATCATGGCCTTAAAGTATAGTTTGAAATCAGGTAGTGTGATGCCTCCAGATTTGTTCTTTTTGATTAGTCTTTCTTTGGCTATGCAGGCATTTTTGGTTTCCTATAAATTTTAGAATTTTTTTCTAATTCTATGAAGAATAGTGGTGGTATTTTGATAGGAATTGCATTGAATTTGTAGATTGTTTTTGGCAGTATGGTCATTTTCACAATATTGATTATACCCAACCATGATTATGGGATGTATTTCCATTTGTGTCATCTGTGATTTCTTTCAGCAGTGTTTTGTAGTTTTCCTTGCAAAGAACTTTCAACTCCTTGGTTAGGTATATTCCTAAGTTTTTTATTTTATTTTTGCAGCTGTTGTCAAAGGGTTGAGTTCTTGATTTGATTCTCCGCTTGGTTGTTGTTGGTGTATAGAAGAGCTCTGATTTGTGTACACTAATCTTGTATCTGGAAACTTTGCTGAATTCTTTTATCAGTTCTTGGAGCTTTCTGGAGGAGTCTTTAGGGCTCTCATGGTAAATAATCATATCATCGACAAACAGTGCCAGTTTAACTTCCTCTTTACTGATTTGAATGCCCTTTATTTCTTCCTCTTGTCTGATTGCTCTGGCTAGGGGTTCCAGTACTGTGTTGAAGAGAAGTGGTGAGAGTGAACATCCTCGTCTTGTTCCAATTCTCTGAAAGAATACTTTCAACTTTTCCCCATTCAGTATTATGTTGTAGGTCTATGGGTTTGTTATAGATGGCTTTCATTACATTGAGGTATGTCCCTGGTATGCCAATTTTGCTGAGACTTTTAATCATAAAGGATGCTAGATTTTATAGAATGCCTTTTCTGCAACCATTGAGATGATCGTGTGATTTTAGTTTTTAATTCTGTCTATGTAGTATATCACATTTATTGACTTGCATATGTTAAACCATCCCTGTATCCCTGGTATGAAACCCACTTGATCACAGTGTATTATCTTTTTGAAATCTTGTTGGATTTAGTTAGCTAGTATTTTGTTAAGGATTTTAGCATCTATGTTCATCAAGGATATTGGTCTATAGTTTTTTTTTGTTTTTGTTTTTGGTTTTGGTTTTGGTTTTGGTTTTGGTTTTTGGTTTTTGGTTATGTCCTTTTCTGGTTTTGGTATTTGGGTGATGCTGGCTTCATAGAATGAATTAAGGAGGGTTCCTTCTTTCTCTATCTTGTGGAACAGTGTCAAAAGGATTGGTACCAATTCATCTTTGAATGTCTAGCATAATTCTGTTGTGTATCTATCCAGTCCTAGACTTCTTTTGTTGACAAATTTTAAATTATTATTTCAATCTTTCTGCTTGTTATTAGTCTGTTCAGGGTATCTAATTCTTCCTGATTTTAGCTAGGAACATTGTATTTTTCCAGGAATTTGTCCACCTCTTCTAGATTTTCTAGTTTATGTTCATAAAGGTGTTCATGGTAGCCTTGACTGATCTTTTGTATTGCAGTGTCAGTTGTTATATCTCCTGTTTCTTTTCTTAATGAGGTTGTTTGGATTTTCTCTCTTCTTTTTTTGGTTAATATTGCTAATGGTGTATCAGTATTATTTATACTTTCAAAGAATCCACTTTTTGTTTCATTCATCTTTTGCATGATTTTTTTCCTTGTTTCAATTTCATTTAGTTCTGCTTTGATCTTGGTTATTTCCTTTCTTCTGATGGGTTTGGGTTTGGTTTGTTCTCATCTCTCTAGGTCCTTAACGTGGTGACTTTAGAATGTCCATTTGTGCTCTTTCAGTCTTTTTGATGTAGGTGTTTAGGACTATGAACTTTCCTCTTAGCACCACGTTTGGTGTACCTTAGAGGTTTTGATAGAGTGTGTCATTATTGTCATTCAGTACAAATAATTTATAAATTTCCATCTTGATGTCGTTTTTCACCCAATGATCATGCAGGAGCAGATTGTTTAATTTCCATGTATTTGCATGGTTTTGAAGGCTCCTCGTGGAGTTTATTTTCAGTTTTATTCCACAGTGACCTGAGAGTCACTTGATATAATTTTAATTTTCTTAAATTTACCAAGACTCTTCTTATGGCTTGTCATATGGTCTATCTTGGAGAAAGTTCCATGCACTGTTCAATAGAATGTGTATTTTGCAGTTGTTGGAAGAAATGTTCTGTACATATCTATTAAGTACATTTGTTTCAAGGTAAAGTTTAAATTCATTGTTTCTTTGTTGACTTTCTGCCTTGACGACCTGTCTAGTGCTGTCAGTGGAGTACTGAATTCCTCCACTATTATTGTGTTGCTGTCTATCTCATTTCTTAGGTCTATTAGTAATTGTTTTATACATTTGGGAGCTTCAGTGTTAGGTGCATATAGGTTTAGGATTGTGACATTTTCTTGTTGGACAAGGCCTTTTATCATTATATAATGTCTCTCTTTGTCTCTTTTAACTGCTGTTGCTTAAAAGTTTGTTTTGTCTGATATAAGAAGCGATATCCCTGCTTGCCTTCGGTGTACATTTGCATGAAATGTCTTTTTCCACCCCTTTACTTTAAGTTTATGTGAATCCTTATGTATTAAGTGAGTCTCCTGAAGGCAGCAGATGGCAGGTTGGGTGAGTACTTATCCATTCTGGAGTTCTGTATCTTTTAAGTGGAGCATTTAGGCCATTTACATTCAATGTTAGTATTGAGATGTGACGTACTGTTGCATTCATCATGCTATTTCTTGCCTGTGTACTTTGTTTTTGTTTTTGCTTTTAAACTTGTATTTTCATTTTATAGGTCTTATGTGATTTATGCTTTAAAGAGGTTCTGTTTTGATGTGTTTCCAGGATTTGTTTCAAGATTTAGAGCTCCTTTTAGCAGTTTTTGTAATGGTGGCTTGGTAGTGGTGAATTCTCTCAGCACTTGTCTGAAAAAGACTCTGTCTTTCTTCACATATGATGCTTAGTTTCACTGGATACAAAATTCTCGATTGATAATTGTTTTGTTCTAGGAGGTTGAAGATAGGACCCTAATCCCCTTCTAGCTTATAGGATTTCTGCTGAGAAATCTGCTGTTAACCTGACAGGTTTTACTTTACAGGTTACCTGGTTCTTGTGTCTCATGGCTCTTAAGATTCTTTCCTTCATCTTACCTTTGGATAACCTGATGACAACATGCCTAGGTCTTTTTGCAATGAATTTCTCAGGTATTCTTTGTGCTTCTTATATTTGGATGTATATGTTTCTAGCAAAGTCAGGGAAGTTTTCCTCGATTATTCTCCCAAATATGTTTTCCAACCTTTTGGAATTCTCTTCTTCCTCAGGAACACTAATTAGTGTTAGGTTTGGTCATTTAACATAATCCCAGACTTCTTGGAAGCTTTGTTCATATTTTCTTTTTTCTTTATCTTTATTGGATTGGGTTAATTTTAAAATCTTGTCTTAGAGCTCCAAATTTCTTTCTTCTACTTGTTCAATTCTATTGCTACAACTTTACAGAGCATTTTGCATTACTGCAACTGTGTACAATGTTTCCTGAATTTTTGAATTTTTTATGTTATCTATTTTCTTATATCTCCCTTCACTTACTGTATTTTTTTTATTTCCTTGCATTGGGCTTCACTTTTCTCTGATGCCTTGCTGATTAGCTTAATAACTAACCTCCCCAGTTCTTTTTCAGGTAAATCAGGGATTTCTTCTTGGTTTGGATCCATTGCTGGTGAACTAGTGTTATTTTGGGGCAGGAGGTGTTAAAGATCCTTGTTTTGTCATATTACCAGAGTTGGTTTTCTGGTTCCTTCTCATTTGGGTAGGCTCTGTTAGAGTGAAGGTCTAGGGCTGATGGCTGCTATCCAGATTCTTTTGTCCCATAGTGTGATCCCTTGACATAGTAGTCTCCCCTTTTTCCTATAGATGTGGCTTTCTGTGAGCTGCACTGCAGTAATTGTCATCTTTTTTCTGGGTCTAGCCACCCCGCAAGTCTATCACGCTCTGGGCTGGTACCAGAGATTGTTTGCACAGAGTCTTGTGATTTGAACCGTCTGTGGGTCTCTCAGCCGTGGATACGAGCAACTCTTCCTGTGGAGGTGGCAGAGGGGTGCATTGGACTTCATGAAGGTTCTTTGATTTGGTGGTTTAATGTTATCTTTTTGTGCTGGAGGTAGTGCTTTCCTGAGAGCATCAGCTGTGGTATTATGGAGAGGAACTGATAGTGGGCGGGGGCCTAGGACTCCCAAAATAATATGTCCTTTGTCTTTAGCTAACAGGGTGGGTAGGGAAGGACCATCAGGTGTGATCAGAGCTAGGCATATCTGAGCTCAGACTCTCCTTGGGCAGATTTTGCTGCAGCTGCTGTGGAGGATGTGGCTGAGGTTCCCAGGTCAATGGAGTTGTGTACCTAGGAGGATTATGGCTGTCTCTGCTAAGTCATGCAGGTTGTCCGGAAAGTGAGGGAAAGCTGCAAATCGCATATCTCAGCCAGCTCCCACACAAACTGAAGGGCTTATCTCACTCCCACTGTGCCACATCTAACAGCCCTGAGTCTGTTTTCAGGCAGTGGGTGAGCTGGCCTTGACAACTTGCTCCAGGCGACCCATCTCCCAACTGTACGGGAAAAAAAGGGCTTGGTTCTTCCTCTACCTGTGAAGTCTGCATGCTGAATTCGCACCCTCCCCTGAGTTATAGCAAGGAGGCTTCTTGCCCTGTTCAACTGTTACAAAGTGACAAAAGATTTCCTTTTTTTTTCCCATTTATTTATTTTATTGCATTTTAGGTTTTGGGGTACATATGACGAACATGCAAAATTGTTGCATAGGAACACACGTGGCAGTGTGATTTGCTGCCTTCCTCCCCATCACCTACATCTGGCATTTCTCCCCTTGCTATCTCTCCCCAGCTTCCCACCCCCCACCGTCCCTCCCCTATTTCCCCCCAACTGATCCCAGTGTGTAATGCTCCCCTCCCTGTGTCCATGTGTTCTCATTGTTCAACACCCGCCTATGAGTGAGAACATGTGGTGTTTGATCTTCTGCTCTTCTGTCAGTTTGCTGAGAATGATGGTTTCCAGGTTCATCCATGTCCCTACAAAGGACCCAAACTCATCGTTTTTGATGGCTGCATAATATTCCATGGTGTATATGTGCCACATTTTCCCTATCCAGTCTATCATCGATGGGCATTTGGGTTGGTTCCAGGTCTTTGCTATTGTAAACAGTGCTGCAATAAACATTCGTGTGCACGTGTCCTTATAGTGACAAAAGATTTTCTTCTCCCTGTGGTGTTCCCACCACCACTCCGTCTACCCCCCACTGCCACTGCATAACTTCTCTGGATGCTCTTCTGATGAATACCTGTGGTGCCAGGCAGGAATGGCCTGCTTGGGGACCCAGTGAGCTTCCAAGACCTTCTGCTACATCCTCTACCCTTGTATTTCACACGGCTCTCTAAGTTGACTCCACTCCAGATAAGGTCAGCAACTTCTCCCACAAACAGACCTTCACTTTTTCAGTGGGGGTGTTTGTTCAGGAGAGGAGGCTTTGCCTTACCCACTTCTTGGGGAACTCACAGTATTTGGGGTGTCTCCTGGGTCCTGCAGGAGCAGTCTTCTTCCTTCAGAGGACCTGTGGGTCTTCTCAGGATTACTGGTTTGTTCTTGCAGTCAATCTGGAGCTAAAGTTTACAGTTTACTATCTGAGAAACTATTAATAGCAATTGCCTTTGCTTTAAATTATACACATTTTTTCTTTTTTTATTTCTTTTTATTTTATTTTTGAAATGGAGTCTCACTCTGTCACCCAGGCTGGAGTGTAGTTTTGCGATCTTGGCTCACTGCAACATTTGCCTCCCTGGTTCAAGTGATTCTCCTGTATCAGCCTCCCAAGTAGTTGGGGTTACAGGTGCCTGTCAACATGCCTGACTAATTTTTGTATTTTCAATAGAGATGAGATTTCACCATGTTGGCCAGGCTGGTCTCAAACTCCAGACCTCAAGTAATCTACCCACCTCGGCCTCCCGAAGTGCTGGGATTAGAGGTGTGAGCCAATGCACCCAGTCTGTACACATTTCTTTATTGTTAAAATCCATTATCATACCTATATATTATATTTTTCTTAAGATAAATATGAGATATTTTCTAAAATTTCTTGGAGAAACACAAAAACTATGTGATAGCAATGATAATAGAAAACTTTTCATAGTGTTTACCACATACTAGACACTGCTCTAAGCACTTTACATACATTGACTATTAAATCCTCGTAATAACCTTAGGAAGAAGAAACGATCATTATCCCCATTTTACAAGTGATCAAACTGAGGTACAAAGAGGCTAAATAGCCTGTCCAATGTCCCACCCGTGGGAAGTAGAAACCCATGATTTGAAGCAAGGCAGTGTGCCTGGCCTCTTGGCTCTTGAACAAATATACTATGAAGTAATTGAGATAATGGAAGATAACTGAAAGGCAATGGGATTTTTACCCTGAGGCATTTGAAGAATTTAAAAAGGAAGAGAGGTTTTCAGTTGTTTATGTCAAAGGAAGTCCCATTCGTTTAAGTCCATGAGCTCTAATTAACACAGAAAGAAATACAGTTTTATGTAAGAAAGGCTTTGTCAGTTGAAGAAACCCTGAACTGGCAAACTAGGAAGGCAACTTTGAAAAGATAGCCCTTTTTATTTAAAATATCACTGCAGAGTAATTATGGTATTTAAGCTTCCCATCTTTATATTTGCCATGATGTCTTCCTGGTAATGCAATTTCTCTCTTCCTCTGATTCCATCTCCTTAGTCTTATTTACAAATTGTTCCTTTCCAGTGGTCTAGCATGTTCAAGTTTTTAAAATAATATCCCAAACACAAACCACTTGCTTTTATTACAGTAACAATTTCATTTGCTTGGCCCCATTACTCTTGCTTTTTGTCCATGGATGAAATTAAGATAATTAAATAAAACATACAAATGATTCATTAAAGTAATCTATGTGAAGTACATGCAGAAAAACTAATAAGGGGACTTTTGAAGCTTACTTTTTAAGACACAATTTTCCAGAACATAAGGAAAAGGCCATAATAGTCATGTTTTCCAAAGAAATGCTTCATAATGAAATTGCTTTAGTTAAATAGTTAATGGACTGGTAATTGTATACTTTATTGAATGTGCTGGTACTTGTCACTAATGTGATTCCATAAAATGAATAACATCTCTTATTTTGTTGAGATTAAAGTGGAAAATGAGCTAACAATGCTTAAAAATAAAAAGATGGGCTATTGAACTGACAATAGGGGTATCTTATTTTAAAATAAAAGAAAATACTGAAACTTTAAAGTGGTTGTTTTTGGAAATGTGATAAATCACTTTCTTGTCTAATTATGCCTACCACACACAATCAAGAAGGTTGAGCCCTGTCATTTCTGCACCAAAGAATTATACTATTAGAAAATCTCCCTAAATTTATTGAGAAAATAGAGAGAGCATTTTCCAATAACCCTGATATCCCTGTCCCCACCCCAATAGATACTAACCATTTCTATAAAGTCATAGAACATGGCATTTTACTTTTTGTGGAATATACTTGGTGGATGATGTTCCAGCTACCATAAATTAGGCTGTATACTTTGCACAATTACTTTACCAGTAGCTATACATCAGCCTCTCTTCTGACAATACCAGTATTTGGGAGAGACATTATTATATAGTTAACCTTGAATATTTACCATATATGCAAAAATAAATCATAAATTATTCTAAAAATTGTTTGTAGCAAATTTTACATGCAGTCAGTTTGAATGAACTAGTTGTTCATGACACTGTGGGAGAGAACTGAGGCTAGACTATCTCATACAATTCTCCCTATTTGCTCAGTAACCAACTGGAATTATACTACATTGCCTATAAAAGTTCTTTTCTCTCTTTCCTTTGGTTGAATTGAAAGAAGAATCCTTGAGAAAAAGAACTAAGTTAATTGCTTTCTCTGTGTTTCAAAGATAATAACATGTTTGAGTACCTGATCTTTGAGGTGAGCCAGACCCGAGTTCCAGTTCCGACTCTGCTATTTGCTAGATTTGTAATCCTGAATGAGTTACATAACCCCTTTTCTTCATCTATAAAGTGAACCCAATTAAATAGAGTTCATGTCATTAACTGTTATTACTAGTAGATGTAGTTATTCATCATTGTCTGGCACATTTTCAGGAGAAATCTGATTACATAAAAGCTCCCTCTTTTCTCCTAACAAATACGTTAGCCTTTCTGAATAAATACTTGTACAATACAATTTCCCCCATAAAGTTATCATAAGAGTTAGGATGATTCTTTTCAAATATGTGAGTTATCTGAACAAATAATGAGATTCAGGGAAACTAAAGTTAATTTGTTATCAATGAATCTACAAGCATTTATTGTCCTCTTCCTTGAAGAAGGTTAAGTAAGGAAGTTAATACTGGAGTCTTTGATGCCTGAAATGAGTCTTGAAGATGAAGTAAGTAGAATGGACATGTCAGGAAGAGTGATGAATGTCACCTACTACAAAGAGGCATGTCAGGGGCTTCTAAAACTGAGTGTGCACCAGACTTGCCTGGAAGACTTATTAAAACACAGATTCCTGGGCCTAATTCATGGAGATTCTGATTAAATATGTTTTCTATAAAGCCTGAGAATTTGCCTTTCCAACAAACATTTCATAGTTTATTTGGGTGCTTCTGACCTGGGACCACATTTTAAGAACACTGGAATAGGAGTGATGCACCCGGAAACTACAAGGATTGTGGCTTGTTACTGATGAAGCAGGCAATGAGGAAATGGCCAGAGATGGGCCAGAAGAGAAGGAAAGAACACAGATCATAGAACAACTTGGGTATCTACTGAGAAAAGTCTCCAAGAAGAGTATAAATTTAGTCCAAGCCCCAGTTTAGAAGGATTAGTGCCACAGTAATGAATTAGGGAATGGGAAGTCTGAAGCCTGGTTGACTGGCTGGGAAGTTGGTATAATAATTCAGAGGAGAGATGATAGGGGCTTGAGGTAAGTACGTGTGGGGATGAAGACAAATATGCAGGACTTGCTCATGTGTTTAGTGAAGGGATGGGAAAAGCCAAGTTTGAAGATATTCTTTAAGGACTTATGGTCTGTAATAAACTATATAAACTAGAATGGTTCCAATTTTTTGTTAAAAATTGTTTTGAATTATTTCATATGTTTACATATCTGCTAAAATACAAGGGGTTTGAAAGAATTTAGTGGGTTTCATCCAAATACTGACCGCTTTAATAATCTTTTTCCATTTGGTAAAAACTCCCCCATGTGTGTAGGAATAATAATGTTAACTATTTTGCATTCAATCCCTGCTTTGTACCAGGAATTGCACTACATATTCTGCGTCTAATATTGTATTAGTCCATTCTAACATTGCTGTGAAGAACTACCTGAGACTGGTAATTTATAAAGAAAAAAAAGGTTAATCGGCTCATGGTTCTGTAGCCTGTACAGTTAGCATGGCTGGGGAGGCCTCAGGAAACTTTCAATCATGGTGGAAGGCAAAGGAGAAGCTGGCATGTCTTCACGTGGTGGAGCAGGAGAGAGAGGGAAAAGAGGGAGGTGCTACACATTTATAAACAACAAGGTCTTGTGACAACTCACTCACTCTCAGGAGAACAGCAAGAGGGAAGTCTACCCCCATGATCTAATCACCTCCCACCAGACCACTTCTCCAACACTGGAGATTACAATTCAACATGAGATTTGGGCGGGGACACAAATCCAAATCACATCAAGTATTTTATTTAATTCTAACCACATTCTATAAAGTAGGTACTATGTTAGCCCTACTTTACAGATGAGGAAACTATGGCTCACAGATTGTATCGTTTACTGTTTCAGTTATCTTCCATTTGCCCCTTCATATCCACTTTCCATTTTTTCCACCTGCTTTCTACCCAAGCAAGCTGAGCTGTGTGGACAGGCTTCCATTTGGGTTTAGTCAATGGGAGAACCTGGTAGAAAATCAGATGTAGGAAAGAGAGTGAGGCCAAGTTTTATTCCCTCAGCCTCCTCCCTGCCTATTGTCTTATGCTGTTTATGTCACTCGACAAAGTAAAATAGGCCCTATCTATACAACTTTTTCCTTCCTGGTTGCAGGGACCATATTTTTCCTCTTCCTTTCAAGTTTAGGCATAGTATCACACCTGTTCCTAGAACTGGAGTGCTGCACTCTGCCTCATACACTCTTTACAAAACTGTTTACACTTTAAAATTAGTCACTTTGTGAAACTCTCATCAGATTACCCTACTTCAAGCTTTCAGTGTGCCCTGTTTTTTCCACTGCAATCCTAGCTGACATAGTTACTCAAAGATTATAGCTAAAAGTTAGGGGAGGCAGGAACTTGAATTCTCACAGGTTCACATAAGGCACCGGGTTCCTAGAGCCTGCTGCTGTGTGTGGGGTGGGTGTGGGGAGGGAGGATGAATTGGTGAGAGGTGTCTTCTGTATTTTACTTTGGAACTGAGTTTAGAGAATGGCAAAGAAGACTATCTAGTTAAATAAATTTTTACAAATCAAGGAAAGTTGAGTCAGGAACAAAAAAAAAACACTAGTGAAAAATCCATTCTTTGGTGTCTTTACCAGTTCACCATAATTAGGAAATAAAAAAGGCTCTATTTGGTTCTAAGTGCCCATACATGACACTGAGCGTCTGTATAAAAACAGATAGTCTACAGTACTACCATCATAAAGATGCTATGTGGCAACCCTTGGTTTTCTCAGTCTTCCACTTCACTCTACTGCCTGCCCCTTTCATTAGCAAGAAAACCAATTAAAAGAATATGGTGAAAAAACGAGACCAAATGGAGCAAAGCTTTTGTAAGTTTTCTTAAGAGACTGTTTAAACTCACAAACTTGCACATGATGTAGAGTAATATTTTTAATGTGTAAAAATAAAGTTCAGGGTGGGAAGCAGCATTCTAGAGTGTACCTATTAATTCTGTCATGTTCACATGTCCTTCAGTTAAAAGAACTCATTTTCTTTCAGTGTATCATATTCTAATTATAGAGTGTCATATACAGTGACATAGTTATATGTAACTAAAGTTAACATAAATAAAATCATCAGAAAACAGATGGATGTTCAACTTTCCAGAATGGATTAGAATTTTTGATCAGGGGAATACCATAACCAAGATAATGGTTACATATACTCTTAGTAGTTTACTTAACAATGTAACAAACCACAAACTTCTGAGCATATCAGAGACAAGTTTAGATTATGTTGGTACCATTTAACATTTAAATATATTAGTTTCTATCAAATTCTATGGAGTTTTTGCTATAAAATTGTCAGACGTTAAAAATAAACATGGCGATGTGACCACTACTGATAAAATAATGAACACTTGAGAATATGAGAACAAATGTAAGTTAATAGATGTAGAAAACATAGTTGTTTTTTTTTTAATATATATATTTTATTGCACTTTAGGTTCTGGAGTACATATGCAGAACATGCAGGATTGTTGCATAGGTATATACGTAGCACTATGGTTTGCTGCCTCCATCCCCATCACCTATATCTGGCATTTGTCCCCATGTTATCCCTCCCAACTCCCTACCACCTGCTGTCCCTCCCTTAGTCCCCCCCAACACACCCCCAGTGTGTGATGCTCCCCTCCTTGTGTCCATGTGTTCTCACTGTTCAACACCCATCTATGAGTGAAAACATGTGTTTGATTTTCGGTTCTTATGTCAGTTTGCTGAGAATTATGGTTTCCAGGTTCATCTATGTCCTTACAAAGAACACAAGCTCGTTTATTTTTTATGGCTGTGTAGTATTCCATGGTATATCTGTGCCACATTTTCCCTGTCCAGTCTATCATTGATGGGCATTTGGGTTGGTTCCAGGTCTTTGCTATTGTAAACAGTGCTGCAATGAACATACATGTGCATGTGTCTTTATAACAGAACAATTTATAATCCTTTGGAAATATACCCAGTAATGGGAATGCTGGGTCAAATGGAATGTCTATTGCTGGGTCCTTGAGGAATTGCCACACTGTCTTCCATAATGGTTGAACTAATTTGCACTACCACCAATAGTGAGAAAGTGTTCCTATTTCTCCACATCCTCTCTAGCATCTGTTGTCTCCAGACTTCTTACTGATTGCCATTCTAACTGGCTTGAGATGGTATCTCAATGTGGTTTTGATTTGCATTTCTCTAATGACCAGTGATGATCAGCATTTTTTCATATGGTTGTTGACCTCATAAATGTCTTCTTTTGAAAAGTGTCTGGTCATGTCCTTTGCCCACTTTTTGGTGGATTTGTTTGTTTGTTTCTTGTAAATCTGTTTTAGTTGTTTGTTCTTTAGATTCTGGATATTAGCCCTTTGTCAAACGGGTAGAATTGAAAAAATGTATTTCCCATTCTGTTGGTTGCCGGTTCAATCTAATGATTGTTTCTTTTGCTTTGCAGAAACTCTGGAGTTTAATTAGATCCCATTTGTCTATTTTGGCTTTTGTTGACAACGCTTTTGGTGTTTTAGTCATGAAGTCCTTGCCTATGCCTACATCCTGAATGGTATTGCCTAGGTTTTCTTCTAGGGTTTTTATAGGGTTAGGTCCTATGTTTAAGTCTTTAATCCATCTGGAGTTAATTTTAGTGTTAGGGGTCAGGAAGGGGTCCAGTTTCTGCTTTCTGCACATGGCTAGCCAGCTCTCCCAACACCATTTATTAAACAGGGGAATCCTTTCCCAGTTGCTTGTTTTTGTCAGGCTTGTCAAAGATCAGATGGTTGTAGATGTGCGGTGTTGCCTCTGAGGCCTCTGTTCTGTTCCACTTGGTCTATATCTCTGTTTTAGTACCAATACCATGCTGTTTTGATTATTGTAACCTTGTAGTATAGCTTGAAGTCAGGTAGTGTGCTGCCTCCAGCTTTGTTATTTTTGCTTATAATTGACTTGGCTATGTGGGCTCTCTTTTGGTTCCATATGAAGTTTAAGGTGGTGTTTTCCAGTTCTGCGAAGAGGGTCATAGGTACCTTGATGGGGATAAGATTGAACATATAAATTACTTTGTGGAGTATGGCCATTTTCACAATATTGATTCCTCCTAACCATGAACATGGAATGTTTTTCCATCTGTTTGTGTCCTCTTGTTTCCTTGAGCAGTGGTTTGTAATTCTCCTTGAAGGTGTCCTTTACATCCTTTGTTAGTTGTATTCCTTGGTATTTTATTCTCTTTGTAGCAATTGTGAATGGCAGTTCATTCTTTATTTGGCTCTCCTTAAGTCTGTTACTGGTGTATATGAATGCTTGTGATTTCTGCACATTGATTTTGTATCCTGAGACTTTGCTGAAGTTGCTTATCAGTTTCAGAAGATTTGGGGCTGAGATGATGGGGTCTTCTAAATACACAATCCTGTCCTCTGCAAATAGAGACGATTTGACTTCCTCCTTTCCTAACTGAATACCCTTTATTTCCTTTTCTTGCCTGATTGCTCTGGCTAAAACTTCCAATATTATATTGCATAGGAGTGGTGAGAGAGGGCATCCTCGTTTAATGCCAGATTTCAAAGGGAATGCCTCCAGATTTTGCCCATTCAGTATATTGGCCGTGGGTTTGTCATAAATCACTTTTATTATTTTGAGAAACATTCCATCGATACCTAGTTTATTGAGAGTTTTTAGCATAAATGGCTGTTGAATTTGTTGAAGGCCTTCTCTGTATCTATTGAGTTTTATTGTCTTTGGTTACGTTTATGTGGTTAATTACATTTATACACTAGAATAAGTTGAACCAGCCTTGCATCCCTGGTTTGAAGCCTACTTGATCGTGATAGATAAGCTTTTTGATGTGCTGTGGCAATCGGTTTGCCAGTATTTTATTGACGATTTTTGCATATATGTTTGTCATAGATATTGGCCTGATGTTTTCATTTTTTGTTGAGTCTCTGCCAGGTTTTGGTATCAGGATCATGTTGATCTAATAAAATGATTTGGGACGGACTCCTTCTTTTTGTATTGTTTGAAATAGTTTCAGAAGGAGTGGTACCAGCTCCTCTTGTTATGTCTAGTAGAATTTGGCTGTGAACCCATCTGGACCTGGGCTTTTTTTGGTTGGTAGGCTATTAATTGCTGCCTCAACTTCAGCTCCTGTTATTGGTCTATTCAGGGTTTTGACTTCTTCCTGGTTTAGGTTCGGGAGGGTCCAAGTGTCCAGGAATTTATCCATTTCTTCCAGGTTTACTGGTTTGTGTGTATAGAATTGTTTGTAGTAATCTCTGATGGTAGTTTGTATTTCTGTGGAATCTGTGGTGATATCCCCTTTATCATTTTTTATTCCATTTATTTGATTCTTCTCTCTTTTCGTTTTAGTAATCTTGCTAGCAGTCTGTCTATTTTGTTGATCTTTTCAAACAACCAGCTCATGGATTTATTAGTTTTTTGAAGGGTTTTCTGTGTCTTTATCTCCTTTACTTCTGATCATAGTTATTTCTTGTCTTTTGCTAGCTTCTGAGTTTTTTTGATCTTGCTTCTCTAGCCCTTTCAATTTTGATGATAGGGTGTTGATTTTAGATCTTTGCTTGCTTCTCATGTGGGCACTTATTGCTATAAATTTTCCTCTAGACATTGCTTTAAATATGTCCCAGAGATTCTGGTACATTTTGTCTTCATTCTTGTTGGTTTCAAAGAACATCTTTATTTCTGCCTTCATTTCATTGTTTAGCCAGTCAACATTCAAGATCCAGTTGTTCAGTATCCATGAAGTTGTGCAGTTCTGAGTTAGTTTCTTAACCCTGAGTTCTAATCTGATTGCACTGTGGTCAGAGAGATTGTTTATTATGATTTCCATTATTTGTATTTCCTGAGGAGTGATTTACTTCCAATTGTGGTCAGTTTTAGAGTAGGTGTGATGTGGTGCTGAGAAGAATGTATATTCTGTGGATTTGGGATGGAGAGTTCTGTAAATGTCTATTATGTTTGCTTGGTTCAGACCTGAGTTCAAGTCCTGGATATCTTTGTTAACTTTCTATCTCATTGATCTGTGTATTATTGACAGTGGAGTGTTAAAGTCTCCAATTATTATTATGTGGTAGTCTACGTCTCTTTGCAGGTTGCTAAGCACTTGCTTTATGTATCTTGGTGCTCCTGTATTGGGTGTGTATATATTTAGGATCGTTAGCTCTTATTGTAGCATTGCTCCTTTTACCATTATGTAATGCCCTTCTTTGTCTCGTTTGATATTTGTTGGTATAAAGTCTATTTTATCAGAGACTAGGATTGCAACTCCTGGTTTTGTTTTTTTTGTTTTTTCTCTCCATTTGCCAAAAAAAAAAAAAAATTATCCATCCCTTTATTTTGAGCCTATTTGTATGTGAGATGGGTTTCTTGGATACAGCACACCGATGGGGTTTGACTTTTTATACAATTTGCCAGTCTGTGTCTTTTGATTGTGGTATTTAGCCCATTTACATTTAAGCTTAATATTGTTATGTGTGAATTTGATCCTGCCATTTTTATGCTACCTGGTTGTTTTGCCCATTAGTTGATGCAGTTTCTTCACTATATTGATGCTCTTTATCATTTGGCACATTTTTGGAGTGGCTGGTACTGGTTGTTCCTTTCTATGTTTAGTGCTTCTTTCGGGAGCTCTTGTATGGCAGGTCTGGTGGTGACAAAATCTCTCAGTAATTGCTTGTTCATTAATGATTTTATTTCTCCTTTGCTTATGAAGCTTAGTTTGGCTGGATATGAAATTCTAGGTTGAAAGTTCTTTTCTTTAAGGATGTTGAATATTTGCCCCCACTCTCTTCTTGCTTGTAGGGTTTCTGCTGAGAGATCCGCTGTGAGTCTGATGGCCTTCCCTTTGTGGATAACCAGACCTTTCTCTCTGGCTGCCCTTAGCATTTTTTTCTTCATTTCAACCCTGGTGAATGCGACGATTATGTGCCTTGGGATTGCTCTTCTTGAGGAATATCTTTGTGGTGTTCTCTGTATTTCCTGGACTTGAATATTGACCTGCCTGTAAACATATTTATTGTAGGAAAATTGTAAATTGAGCATAAATCTATGCAAAAAAGCAAAGGAAATTTTAAAATTCAGAATTCAAAAGAATGACTATGTGCTAGTCAAGACTCAATAACCTACTGAATTATAATATTCAGAATATTTTGTTTATTTGCACAAAATGACAAAATTTTCAGTAAAATCACGGTGATAATTGCAATCAATACATATGTGACCAACAGCTGTTAAATTTCTTTTCCTGAAAAGTGTCTAATTAACATTGGAAATAAATAATGCAATAGTGCATTGTTAAATTTGGAAGCCTTACTTTTAAGCCTAGGGTTATTTTCACTCTAGTAAATTTCTGTTCTAACAAATTGCACAGAAACTATTAATAAAATCTCCTAGTTCCTATATCCCTACCCAACTTTCTGCTTGCTGCCTTGGAGCTTTAATCAAGTGAATCTATTCCAGGTCATGCCCATATGCAGTTGACTTAAGTAGACTGCATCCTTGAATAGAACTTTCATTGCCACCATTGATGCGATCAATTCTAGTCTCCACAGCCAAATTGATCATGCAGCAACTGACATCAATCTTTGAGAGAGCCCCATTTAACAATCCCAGCATACCTCTATCAGTTCACTTTCAGCCACAAACAAATCCAGCCTTCATGTTATACAGAAGGTTTTCCCACACTAGTGAGAATAATGCACAGCTACCTCAAAATTCTAAAGTTAATGATTTGGGCAATCCACCATGTTTGTAATCAAAAACTTGGCAAATGAGTAGAAAAGAAAATTTAAAAATAATAAAAATACTGAGCAAAACCAAACCTTGTCTCTAAAGCAAGTAATTGTTTTCCATAGTATCTGGAAGGTCTGTTTGTATATTAAAAGTCAATAATATTGATAGTATATTTTTACAGACGAGACACTGTTCAGAGTTCTAAATTTCTTCATTTATTATCTCATTCACTTCTCTCAGTCTCCTAAGGTTTTTTTGTTTGTTTGTTAATTATCTCATTCAGTTTCCTTAACATCATACAAACTAAGCGTTATTAACAACAATGTGTAGTAAAGAATGAGTAAAGTTAATGAGGAAGATTAAATAATTAGCTCAAAGTTATATAGCAAGTGACTGAAACAGGAATCAGATCCAGATTGCATAGGTTCCAGAATAACCTTGGTTTTTAATACCGTAAACTTCACATCTTAGGCAAGGACATGAGTACTTCCTTTTGTGAGATATATATATAAATATATATCATATTTAGTTGCTGATTTATCTAATATTCTCAACCCTAACTTTTACCAAACCTGATGAAAAAGCTAAAATGTATTCCAAATCATAAGTAATGGAAAAGAGCTCAACATTAACAAGAATTAAAATTTTAAGGCAAAATTAAATGTTACACGAAATATTGATAGATTTAGTGGATGCAAAGGGAATAACCTTGAACCTTTTTTGTTTGTTTGTTTGTTTGTTTGTCTCACTCTGTTGCCAGGCTGGAGTGCAATGGTGCGATCTTGGCTCACAGCAACCCCTGCCTCCCAAGTTCAAGCAACTCTCCTTCCTCAGCCTTTTGAGTAGTTGCGACTACAGGCTATGGGCACACACCACCAAACCAACTAACTTTTGTAGTTTTAGTAGAGACAGGATTTCACCATGTTGGCCAGGATGGTCTCAATATCTTGACCTTGTGATACACCCACCTCAGCCTCTCAAAGTGCTGGGATCACAGGCGTGAGCCACCGCACCCAGCCTACCTTGAACTTTAAAAATAACTCATCTGATAGCCACTTTTTCTGTAACACGCAAGCAGTAAATATGAGTAGGGGACAAATAAGAAGCCACCAGGAAGAACAGAAAAACAACACTCTCATGGAAAGTGCAGAGACCAATTGATTCATGTTTGACACCAGGACCTTACTGTGAAGGCTTCCTAAATATCAAACCACTAAATCATTTCTAAAATATCGATTGTTTTTTTTTTTTTTTCTTTGCAGAATGCTGGTTAAATACAGAGGAGTGAATACATGAGCCTATCTCTGCCCACTCTTTAAACTCCAAAATGATAGAGGACAAATAAAAACAAAGTAAACCCTGAATGACAAAACAAACAAAAAAGCTAGAAGGAGACAACAGTAGGAAAGGAATATCAATAAATACTTTGTAGGTTGGAAGTTTATAAATGAAAGGATACTGAGTTTGCTGAGAAGGAAAAGCTAAATTCTTATGATCTACAGAAACAGATAATGATGAAGCAAATGATACTTTCCTTAGAACTAAAGATAAGCTTGAGAATGGAAACACAATGTTCTGTTAAACATCAACTTTCACACCTGTAATCCCAGCACTTTGGGAGGCCAAGGCCAGTGACTCATTTGAGCCCAGGAATTCAAAACATGATGAAAGCCCACCTCTACAAAAAAACAAACAAACAAAAACCATCAGTCAGGCATGGTGATGCACACCTGTAGTCCCAGCTACTCAGGAGGCTGAGATGGGAGAATCAATTGAGCCCAGGAGAGGGAAGCTACAGTGAGCCAAGGTCACCCCACTTTGCTCCAGCCTATGCAAGAGTGTGAGACTCTATCTCAAAAACAAAAGAAACAAATGAACAAGCAAATCAAGGTAGAGCTTAGAGCTGAAAACAAAGTAGAGTAGATAGGAAGACTTTTTAGGAAAAACTTAAACCCATATTTTTTCCTACAATGTTTGTACACCGCAAATATCCTTCTCCCACCTCACCAAGCATTCAAAGCCTAGAAGAGTTTTATACACTCAAAAAATGAAACCAGAGAATTTAGACTGATGGCCCTATGTTATGGGGGCATGGTGAAGTACCAAAGAGAAAGCAAGGAATTAAATGTAAGCCTACATAGTTTCATGGTAGAACATTCAGTATCCATTAACATCCCTCTGTTCACAGACTTCTGGCAGCTCATGGATGCCTACTCTTTGGGGATTTGACTTTAAAGAAACTGAAAAGCTTCAAAGGGAAATCTACAGTTAACAGCATATGTCTCAAAAATCAAGTCTCAAATGCAAACCATGAGCTGAAAACCTCTGCCTTGCTTTTCTTCTTTTAGAAGAATATTTTAAATTTTTATTGAGGTAATAATTTCCATTTAATAAGTGATATAATTAAAATGTATGATTCTATGGATTTTCACAAATATACAGTATACACCCACAGAACTTTTCCATCACCCCCAAAGTCTCCTTTTATCCTTTTGCAATCAATCTCTCTCTTTCCCCATGACCTTGAAGCAACCACTGATCTGCTTTTTGTCACTATAAATGAGATTGCATTTTCTGGAATCTTATATAAAGGGAATCATGTACTATATGCGATTGTTTCTCCTTAGACACAATAACAAAGAATTATGCTGATCAATTGTGCTAATTCTAATATTCCTAAAATAAATCCTACTTATGTCATCTTTTTAAAATAGATTTAGCCAGTTTTCTTACATGGAAATACAACCATGTAACAAAACTGTGCTAAATTTATTTTTAAAAAGATAATGGTAGTGGTAAAGCCTGTGCTTTTACTGTAACCATAACTCCCCTCTCACTTTTCTGAGTCACCAATATCTATGATTCCACTCTCTATGTACATGGGTAAACATTATTTAGCTCCCACTTACAAGTGAGAATGTACAGTATTTGACTTTCTGTTTCTGAGTTATTTCCCTTAATAGCCTCCACTTCCAGCCATGTTGCTGAAATACATATTTCATTGTTTTTTTATGGCTGAATAGTATACCATGATATGTATACATACCACATTTTCTTTATCCAGTCATTCATTGATGTACACTTAGGTTGATTCCATATCTTTGCCTTTGTGACTAGTGCCGCAACAAACATATGAGCACAGATATGTTTTGACATAATAACTTATTTTCCTTTGGGTATGGGATTGCTGGATCAAATAGTAGTTCTATTTTTAGTTCTTTGAGAAATCTTTATACTGTTTTGCATAGAAGTTATACTAGTTTATATGCACACCGACAGTGTATAAGTGCTCTCATTTCTTCACATTCTTGCCAACATGTTATTTTTTGACATTTTAGAAATAGGTGTTCTGACTGGAGTAAGATGGTATCTCATTGTGGATTTAATTTACATTTCTCTGAGGATTAGTGATGTTGAGCATTTTTTCATGTGGTTGTTGGCCATTTGTATGTCTTCTTTTGAGAAATGCCTGTTCATGTCTTTTGTTCACTGCCTCCTGGGGTCATTTGTTTTGTTCTTATTGTTGTTGACTTGTTTGAGTTTTTTGTAGTTCTAGATATTAGTTCTTTGTCAGATGCATACTTTGCAAATTTGATCTCTAATTTTCATGTTGTCTGTTCACTCTGTTGATTGTTTCCTTTGCCGTGCAGAAACTTTTTAGTTTAAGTCCCATTTCTCTACTTTGTTTATGTTGCACCTGCTTTTGAGATCTTAGTTATGAATTCTTTGCTTAGGCCAATGCCCAGAAGGGTATTTCCAAGATTTTCTTTTCCAATTTTTATAGTTTCAGGTCTTACATTTAACCTTGAATCTATCTTGAATTTTTTTTAAGATACTGAGAGATATGAAAGCAGTTTCATTTCTCTGCCCATGACTGATTTTCTGAGCACCATTTATTAAATAGGGTACTCTTTCCCCAGTTTATGCTTTTGCCAATTTTATCAAAGACTGGTTGGTTGTAGCTATGTAGCATTACTTCTGGGTTCTCTATTCTGTTCTATGTGTCTAATTTTATACCAGTACCATGTTGTTTTGGTTACCGTTGCCTAGTAATATATTTTGAAGTCAAGTAATGTGATGCCTCTAACTTTGTTCTTGCTGCTTAGGATTGTTTTGGCCATTTGGGCTCCTTTTATTTTTTTTGTGGTTCCATATAAATTTTAGAATTGTTTTTTCCTAATTATGTGAAAAATGACATTGGTATTTTAATAGAAATTGCAATTAATTAACTAATTACAATTAAGTTTCTGTCATAATTTCATCATTGACCCAAAGATCATTCAGAAACAGGTTGTTTAATTTCATATATTGGTATAGTTTTGAGAGTTCCTCTTGGAAATGATTTCTACTTTATTTCACTGTGTCTGAAAAGATACTCAATATGATTTCAATTTGTTTAAATTTATTGAAACTAGTTTTGTGGCTTAATATATGGTCAAATTTAGAGAATGTTTCAAGCACAGATAAGAAGAATATATATTGTTGGATAAAATAGTCTATAAATGTCTGGTAGTTTCATTTGGTCTAGAGTCCAATTTATGTCCAGGATTTCTTTGCTGATTTTCTGTCTTGATGACTTGTCCAATGATGTCTGTGGAGTGTTGAAGTCCCCCACTATTACTGTATTGTCATATATCTCTTCTCATAGGTCTAATAGTATTTACTTTATGAATCTGGTACTCTGGTGGATAACAGTAAAAAAGGACAAAGAAGATCAATATATAATGGTAAAGAGATAAATTCAACAAAAGATATAACAATTCTAAATAACATGTCCAGTTTTTAAATGCTTTACTATTAAAATGAACAAACAGCAAACGGTAAGTGTTAGCAATTTTTTAAAAATCCTTCTACATGAAAGATGGTGGATGGCAAATAGAATTGAAAAGAAACAGAGACAGCAAACAAGACAAAATAATTTCAAGAAGAAAGGTATTTTTGAAAAGTGCATTCATAGAAAAAGAAGATATTTTATCCATAAAACACTATTTTTAAAAGAGCTCTTGGAAATTAAAAGTATTATAACTCTTAGGGAAAAAATATCAGTGAAAGAGTAAAAATAAAACCCAAGCAAGCCTCATAGAAAGTGGAGAAAAAAAGAAAAGAGATGAATGATGAAAGATTAAAAACTAAAATATGTAAATATCAATTAAAGAGTCAATCATCCAAACCACAGTTCATAGAGAATAAGAAACAAAAAAATGAAGACCAGTCATGGTGGCTCAAACCACAAATCCCAGCACTTTGGGAGGCTGAGGTGGGCAGATCACCTAAGGTCAGGAGTTCCAGACCAGCCTGGTCAACATGGCGAAACCCCATCTCTACTAAAAGTACAAAACTTAGCCAGGCATGGTGGCAGGTGCCTGTAATCCCAGCTACTTGGGAGGCTGAGGCAGGAGAATCACTTGAACCTGGGAGGCAGTGATTGCAGTGAGCTGAGATCACGCCATTGCACTCCAGCCTGGGCGACAAGAGTGAAACTCCATCTCAAACGAACAAACAAACAAAAGAGAGACAGAGAGAAATAAAATTGTTAAATAAATGGAGATGCCTTTAATAGATTGGAAAAAAAATAAGTTTGCATGTTGAAAGACTTGCCAAAATTCCCAGATTAATAAATTGAAAAGAGGCACTTGAAAATCCATCACTCAGAAATTACCACCTCCTGAAGATTAAAAAAAAAAAAAGCTTTCACAGAGCTTTCAGGAAGAAAACTTAAATCATAATCAAAGAGTAGGGATAAGACTGGCACCTGACTTATCAGCAGAACTGGAATCTGCAGGCCAGTGGAGAAGAACTTTAAAAATCCTGAGATAAAGTGATTTTGCCACAAAATTCTATGTGTAATGAATCATCTATTAATGTAAATGTATAGTAAAAACATGTCCTGATATTTCAAGCCTAAAAAAACCCCTCCATTTATATATTTTCTTACAAAGTTGCTGTAAATTATGCTACAAAATGAAATAGTAAATTCACTCTAGATTTAATTGAATTGTTAGACACCCAGTTGATGTCAGAAAATTAGCTGTTAGGGTACATTGCAAAAGTAGAATGTTTCAAAGTATAAAACACCAGAAGAAAAAGGTAAAATGATTCAAATAATTTTCTTCAGAGAGCCTGAATAAGGAGTAGAAAAGAGGGATAGGTTCTGCTTTATTTTCTTAAAGTATTTTTTTTTTACTATGTGCATGTATTACATCATTACAATGAAATTTGATTTAACTAATAATTAATTCATTTATAAAAGGTGAGAGTATCATTTAATTTTATTATTCACTAAGCTCCCCAAATCATAATGCTCATTACTAAGTCATTAATCCATCCATTCATTTGTCTCATATTTATTAAGTATCCACTACAAGTGCTTAGTAGGGAATAAAAAGACTTTTGAAATGTGTAATTTAAATGAGAAACGCCACAAGAAAAAAACCAAGAGAATAAATACAAAGCAATATAAACTGATAACATTAAAACACATTATCAGCTAGTTGAAGTATAATTTTTTTCTACTGGACAAATTTTATAACATATTGGACATAATATGATTGATTAAAGGCAGAATACAATTTGCACTTACATATTATCATTTATTATCATACAAAAGTCTTCAAAAGCAAGGCATTTATACAAACATACATTTTGTGAGTATAGGAAAACTTTTTCATACAAAATAAAAACCCAAGCTGTTCTATTTTCATTTCTCGGATTCTCATTTGGCAACCATGATTTAGTTTAATATTGGAGTTAAAACATGTTCTACAACTTATTTGATGGTCTCCAAAGTCACTGATTTTGATCTGGACTTAAGCACTGTTTAAGATTTAATTGATATTCAGGTTGATTTCTTTTTTATCCATTTGCATCAGTCCATTTGTTACTTTTAGCTGGCAAGAAAAAATGTACGGATGTATTTTAAATACACTATTTAATTCTCAGAAGAAATATAACACTGCTATGGCAAGGCTGAAACTCTCTAATCACAAATCCTTTCTGCCCCATTGAAACAGCACTTTTCATTATGTACTTCCTTATTAACTTAAGGTTTCTTAGGCAAGCATCATTGCATTAGAGCAGAGCAGACACTGGAACGTTTAACAAAACAGAAAACAGGATTTCATTGGAGCTAATTAGATAATGAAAACCACTATGTTAGTCAAATTAATTTTGTAAAATCATTTCAGTTAGTTGAATCCAGTGAGAAATGGGTCCAGTGGGGTTTCCAGATGAGGTGTGGGGGAGGGAGTTGGATATTGTCAGCATCCAACAATTGAGGTAACTGGGAAAGAGATTACCTTATAGGCAGATGCACTTTCCTTCCTGGTCCTTTGCTCATATATTCTTTTTCTCTATTCTATGTTTTTATGCTCTTTTGTTTTCTTTCTTCCCCTTGTCTTTGTCATGCCAAATATACCTTCTTAACATGTATTATGTGTCAGGGATATACACTATGTACATGTGTAAATTCTTTAATCCTTACCTCAAGCTGAGGAGATGGTTATTATTAGTATTTCCATTATACTGATAAAGAAGCTGAGATGCAAGAGGAACTCCCCAATTTCACATTTTCACATAGCTAGAAGAGCCCACATTCTTAATTGTTACATCAAACTTAATTATGACATTATTCACTGCTTAACAAACCTGATGTTCTAAGGTGCCCTTATCAACTCTATACACACACACGCACGCACGCGCGCACGCACACACAGGCTGAGTCTGATGACTCTTCAGCTCAACAAATTCCAGCTTCAAGTAGCTCAACCTAATTGGTCAGTCTTTTGCCTGCAATGCAGTTATTAGTTGTCCAATTCGCCTTTGGATTCTTAGACCATTTCTATCTTCCAAAACAGAGCAGAGAGCTGTTACAGATAAATAATAGGAAAAGTCTGATTTGCTGGCTCTGAATGTACGCACATGACATGGCTGTTTTGGTTTTAGCCTGAGGATGCCATTTTCCTAAAGCTTACCTGTGCTTTATAAGATAGTGTTGGCAGTCTGTTGCTGCTAAAATGAGGAATAATTCCTGCCTATTAGTAAGTGAGTTTACCTCCAGGAGACCACTGAAAGTCAGTACAAATCAGAAGAGTTTCTGCAGGAGCCTAAATTAACCTGCAGGAGCCTTTCAGAGCTGCAAGCAGCATTAGTCCCAAGCACAACAAGGTCAGCCCCGTCACGATTTTGGTTCTGTTTCTTAAGTGGGAATAATTTTTGAAAGAGAATTGCCTGTTGCTTTCTGTTGTGGAGTGGGGAGGGAAACATTAAGAAAATGTGACTAATCAAGTGCTAGAAGAATTGAAAACTGAAGTTTTCTGATTAGTAATGCAAAGCTAGGATCATGTCTTCTTGTATTTGTCAGAGTGGGGAACATAAAATCCTCCTAACCTATTCAGCTAGCTGAAATGTTTCCATGACAACGGTGGGAACTTGGAACATTCGGTACTCCTGTCTTCAAAAATAACCTTTCAGTATAGGCAAGAGATTGTGAAAAGCACTAACACACTTCACCTTTGCAGTCCAAGGTAACTACCTGACCATTATCTTGGTCTCTTACTACCCTGGAAGAACTTCAAATGGTTTATTTACCCTATAGCATAGGAACACAAATTAAGATAACCTGCCCAGGATAAACTGTATTTAGTCTCAGCAGGTTATAGCACTTTTAGTTTGTGGACTTATTAGTTTTACCAGAGAAAAGAACTTACTTCTATGCAAAGAATTTATAAAGGTTGTTTCTTCTCTCCTTTTAAAGCCAATCAAGTTGAAAATATAAAATATAGTTATCTCCGATAATATTTTTCTCACGTGTCATCAACACATGCTCATGATAAATAATATAGAAAATGTAGGAAAATGTTAAGGGAAAAATGCATTTATTATCTCAGGACTCAGAGTCTAACCTGCTAGTATATATAGTACATCCCTATTTTATTTGTTCATAGTTATAAACTAAACCATTCTTTAAATTTGACCACAGAGATAAGCTTGGGTAATAAAACGTTTATTGCTTAAAATGAAACTTCAAAACATAGTAGATAATCACTTGGGTGGCAGCGTTTTTAAGACTAACATCGTGAGAACCGAACAATAGTTTAATGAATACTCAAATGTAATTAACCTACCTCATCTGTGCATTTGGCATTCCTACTTCTCCAGAAAGAGGCACTGATTTGTCTGTTGGCCATCATCCAATATGGGGCAGCTCTTTCCCTGGCTTAATCAATCCTGGCCCAGGTGACACACTTATTTTGGGTATCACAAATGTCATAAACCCCAGAAACCTCACTGGGCCACTTCAGCCTTCCTTGTGCAGAAAGAAGCTTCAGAGGCTCCTTTCCAGTGTACCCTATACACAGTTTCATATTAAATATCTCTTTCTTTCAGAGATGTATCATCAGTAAGGTTTCAGGAGTGGGACAGTGGAAGTGGTTCACCTCAGGTGCAAACAATAAGGGGAAGGGACATATAGAGAAATTAAAAGCAATAATTAATGAATAAAAGCAACTAAAATTCAGCCTGCCTCATAGCCTCACAATGTTCCAGTGATTCTAAATATCAGAGAGAAAATCTTCTTTTTCTTCAAATACTTTTTATTGGTCTAAGTTCTAAACGATTAGTGAAGACATGGATGAGTTCTACTAATATATATTTAAGCTTCAAATTAGCACATTTTCATTACTTACACATTAATAAACTTTATGATCTACATGAGAATTAATCCAAAGGACTCTACATATGGTCTATGACACACATAATTAGCTACATGTTTTCCTCTCTTCTGGGAAGTTAGTTCTATAGGATTCAGAATCACTCAAGCTCTCTTGCAGTGCAGTTCATGTATTCATCTCCTGAGCTGTATATTTATCCTAAGCCCTACAGTTAACTAGGAGATTTTAAACAAAAAGTGACAATATCGTGGTTGTAAAGATAAAGAAACAGAATTTGAGTTACTTCAACTTTGTATGTGCAGATTATTCTCTGAAATATTAGGAATCCAATGTTTGGAAGTATTTCTCTGTGGCCTTCTCTTACCCTTCTTTTAAAAAATGTAGTCTAAAAAATACTCATTTATTTATTTTCATTCTTTGTACTGTATTATATATTTATATATTTTATTTTACTCCATTTTGTTTATTGCCATGATTATATATGAAAAAGTTAAGATAAGAATTCTATAACTCATGCTTATTTTTTACCATTATTGTTATATTTTATGATTCTATATTAATGAAATAAATTTTAAAACTTAATAATTGGTAATTACTGAAATTAATCACCAAAAACAATTTTGGTCTATTGAATGGAGGTAAGAAAATTAAAAATAATTCACTCCAGATATCAAATACTTTAGGTATTCCTCTCTCATGTTTTAAGGACATAATTATAATGAAGTTTTCCTCACAAACACTATCCTATTATATCCAAAATATTCCTTTACCCAGAGAAATCAAAATTTATTTAACTATTAATCTATTATTGAACAAGGTTGTTTCCAGATTTTGCCATTATAAATAGTGCTATAATGAATATCTCTGAATAAATTTTATTCTTGCTTCCTGACAAAACCTACGTTTAATTTCATGTGACTTCTTACAGGCAATAAACAAGACAGAAGTACCACAATCAATTATTCACAAACTAGATGATGTGAACCATTACTGCAGTGAACCCTAGTTTATTCAGTAGTTAATTATCCACAATCTAACTATCCATAATTTAGATGACCTACCTACAGCATTCTAGGGAAAAAAAAAAGTCAAAAAACCCTTGTGATGCATTGGATTTAAAAAGCCTTAAGAATCTCCCTTTTTTAATATATGCGTCTCTTATTTATGTGCTGTATTCTTGAACATTTTCCTATATCATGTTAAACTGGAGTTTTGCAGAATAAAATCCTCCCAGGCAACTACCAGTCATCTGGGGCATCCTAATCTGCTATATTTATGCATGTTTCAATGCACACGCTAAATAAGAAATTGGCAATATGATGGAAAGCGCTATGGATACTCAGCTTTGTTCTTAAGCTTGGAGTCAGGCAACATTTCTCTAGGTAGTTAATTTCCTGCCAATCTTCTGTGCAAAATACAAAGAAAATCTGATTTACTCCTATACTGAGGAAGAAGCCATGCCCCAAAGTTACAAGGCAGTGCATCTGGGAGGGGATTGTTCTGGATGCAGTAGAACAAAGTAGTGGTTACAAGTTTGGCTCTAGTGCCAGACTACCTCAATTTGAATCCCACTTGCTAGCTGGGCAACCTGAGGCTGCTCATGGGCTGTACTAGGATCTGGGATTTTAAAAAATGATAATAAACAAGTCATAGTCCTACTCTGCTGGAAACTTAATTGAGAGAGGAGGAAAGAGTCACACAATTGAAAAAGATATTACACAAGAGAACACAGATCAAGGCATCCCACTCAGACTCAGGAAATCCGTCAGTTATTATTTTATTATTGAGATTGATGTTTTGTTCTATAGAAGGCAAAATCTGTTTGAAGGTAGACCATATATGCATACACACTCACACACACACTCACACACACACATTCAGAGTATAATTTTTTCTATGTGCATATACATGCACATACATTGAAAAATTATACATGCATACACATACATGTACACATTTACACACTTGCAAGTACTTATATACATACATTAATATGTATTTTTCTTACAGGCAAAATGATTGGATCATGGTTCCATCCTCTTTTACTATTTGGCCCTCTTCTTCTTTTTTTTTCAACTGCTAAGCAAGAAAAACCCAAATTCCTGGCTCAATCCAAATTCTACTTCTTGCTAAAATACTTAACCTCATTAAGACTCAGTTTCTTCATCTGTAATAATACAAACAATATCATCTCATAGGCATTTTATGTAGATTATAAGCAATAATGCACATGTTTGACATAGTGCCTGATACATAGTTAAAAAGTCAATTAATTTCAGCTGCATTTACAATTAGTGATTAAATTACCTCAGTCAATATAAGAATTATTCTTAGACTTGGGTCTCATTATTATTATCCTCCCTCTGAATTCTCGCAATTGTTTTAGACAATTTACTGAACACATAGGGAAGATTAAATTATCTATAAGTAGAAAGGGTTATTTTCTATGACTGTCTATGAGCTTTGGACATAGAAGGCTGTTCCAACTATTCCATGTTGCCTAGATAGGGATCTCTTCTTTCCATACCCGCACGCCACCCCATAAGTGTCACATGGCCCCTGTAACTCAATTTCAATTTTTAGGGAAGGTTGTTACACCCCCAAGTAAGCCAAATGGAAGACTGAACAATGTCAGGCACACAGGCAAGCAGCACTTCTGCAGGACATTTCAAAAGCAGATTACTCTCAACAAGGAGCTCTGACCCATAGAACTGGAAGCATGAGCTTCATTCAGGCTAACTCAAGTGCCCTGGTGTTAACTCAAGGCTAACCCAGCCCCCGTGCTGCTGGCCAACTGTATTGTTCTGTGGAGCCTGGGGTCTTTCCTTTTGGACTTAGCACCTGTCCAAATGGCTTTTCCTATTCAGCTACACAAAATCACTTTTTCAGTCTAGGGAAGGAAGTCAACAAGTAGATTAAATCTATTTTCAAATTGTTTTTATGTTTTCCTTGAAATAAAGCCTTTGCAAAGTTCAAGAGCCAAAACTCTGACAGCTTTTTTCTCTGGATTTTGACAACTTCTGGTTAAGCCAATGGGTAGTTCCCACTCAGCTTCCTGGGCAAGGGTATGAAGGAGAATTTCAGGGTAGAATTCAGTGAAGCACGGAAAGAAGAAAACCACAAAGGCGACAACCAAAATGTGTTTTCTCTGTATGTTTACATCAAGTTAGCCTTGGTAAGAAAGCGACAGAAAAGCAAGTCATCCAGAGTGGCCTATCACTTTGTAACTCATACCACCCCTAGTGCAAATATGGTGCTTAAATAATCGCTTCATTGCAGGGGCAGGGAGGAGAGGAAGGGTTAGATTAGGAGAGGTAGTCTCTAGCAGAGGCTAAGACCAAGTCCTCTTGAAATAAAAAAGCCCTGTGTTCCTGTCCTCATTCAGCTACTTACAAGCTAAGTGACTTTGGGCAAATTACAAAACCTTTCTGAGCCATGGTTTCTCAATTGGTAAAGTGGATGATAAGGATGGTTCTGTCTTTACATAGTCTTTTGAGGGACTGAATAATAATAAAGTCTCAGCATAAGGAAGCAAAGGGTTGATGTTATCGTCTGCTATTTTAAGGGAGGTGGATGAAGGGAGGTCTAAGGCGAGAAAACTTTATCATATTTGTGTTTCGCTGTTCCAAGCCTGTGTTATTAAGTTTCGAAGATCAGAAAACCACCAGACACCTTGTCTGATGTCAGCCATTCATTTTTGTTGTGCAGAATTCACATTTGCAAGCCTCCCAAGAATCTGTTATAGAATGAAGCACATAAAAGATTCATGCACATTCGGCTGTTACCTCCTGGATAATACTTCTCAAGGGATTGATTAAGGAATTTAATTTAAACCAACAGAACCAGTAGTATTTCTGCTGATCCCTCATGTAACTGTGTTAGTGAACATAAATATACATGGACAGGCTTTAGATATCCTGTGATTCTTACAATTATGTAGTTCAAAGCAAAGCAAACTGATTACCATATGCATGAAACTGAGAAAGTTCTATTCTGTTTCAGCAGTAGAAGAAAAGGTGGTTTTGAAATATGAGTTATCACACTACTTTTATTAATGTTTTTTCAATACTTGTACAGAGAAAATAATCATCAAAATGTATCACATGGAAGCATATTAAATGTATGTTTTTCTTCTCAAGTTGCTGTGTTCAAACTTTGTCCTAAAGTAATGCTAGCTAACGTAACCTCTGCAATAATACGAACTTGCAAGTGATTAAATGCTAAGGAATAAAGAGCTCAGAATCTTTTCTTACATTTGGTTGTCATGATATACTTACAATAATTATGTCTCGTATTATATTGAGCTGCAAATAATTTTATGTTTTTCAATAATCTTTCATGAAAGCTCACTATATAAAACAGATAAAAGGCAGAAAATACCTGCTCAAAGTGCAGCTTAGATGCCTGAATACCTTGCAGCCTCTCCATCAGTCCCCAGGACTCAAAGGAAAACAATTTCTATAATGCATTATTCCTCTTTATACACTTTCACTTGATTTTATCCTCACAAAAGCCTGATGATATAGATCTTGCCCTCATTTTACAGATCAAAAAACTGAAATTCAGAAAGGAAATATTTTCCAAGATCACTCCATTTATAAGTACCAGCTTTTGGACTCAAACCTAAATCTTATTGCACTGAAGTAGAATTTCTTAATTTTGGCACTATTGATGTTTTCAAACAAATAATTCTTTGTTCTGTAGGGCTACCTGTACATCATAGGATATGTAACAGTCTCCTTAACCTCTATCTTCTAGAAGCAAGTAGTATACCACCCTAGTCATGACAATCCAAAGTGTCTACAGACATTACCAAGGGTCCTGTGGAGTGGGGTGAGGGTAAGAGAAATAAAGTGGTCCCAGACTGAAAACTGTGGCTCTAAAGCCAGAGCTCCTAACCTGGTATTTAGGATCCCCAAAATAATACATAGATAGAATTCTAGTGGTCCTTGAACTTAAATGGGAAAAATTTACATCTTTACACTAATATTTAATAGAAATTTAACATTTATTCCCATAATTAATGTAGGCAACAGGCCTTAATGGTATTATTACCGCTAATTACATTTGTGATTTGTAACAATTGAAACATAAGTGGAGTACTATTCAGTCATAAAAAGAGTAAGATCAAATAAACCATTTGCAACAATATGGATGGAACTGGAGATCATTATGTTAAGTGAAATAAGCCAGGCACAAGAAGACAAACATCACATGTTCTCACTTATTTGTGGAATCAAAACACTTGAACTCATGGACATAGAGAGTAGAAGAATGGTTACCAGAGGCTGGGAAGGATAGCGAGGAGCTGGGAGGAGGCAGGGATGGTTAATGGCTACCAAGAATATAGAAAGAATTAATAAGACCTACTATTTGATAGCACAATAGGGTGACTATAGTCAATAATAACTAAATTGTATCTTCTAAAATAAAAAGTGTAATTGAATTTGTAATTCAATGGATAAATGGTTGAAGGGATGAATACCCCATTCTCCATGATGTTTTTATTTCATATGGCATGCCCATGTCAAAACATGTCATGTATCCCGTAAATATATACGCCTACTATGTGCCCACAGAAACTTTTTTAAATAAAACATTTTAAATAAAAATAAAGTTGAGAAAAAGAAAAAGTAAAAACATGAAATACCAAATTTTACATCTAACTACAATTTATTGCAGGTATTTCAAAATTTTATTTATTCTATGCACTACTTCAAAATTATAGTAGGTATTTGGCCCACTGTCTAATTTTATTTGGTACATTACTTTAAAAGTATGTATAACTATATGTTTTAAATTTTGTTAACTATATTTTAATACATTTGCTTTCCTTTGCAATCCTTTCTTTAATTTTTTTTTTGCACCAATACATTTTCTAAGAAGATGTCCCTAGGTTTGACTTGACTGAAAAAGGGAACCATGGCACAGAAAGTTTTCAAAGCCCTATTCTGAAGCCCCTGCATTTTACCACCTTATATTTGGAGAGAAAAGTGCTAAGCTTTTTTAGTGGCCGAGAGTGCAGACTATATTGCACCTGTACTCAAATTACTAGCTGTTCTTTGTAAAATAAGGATAATAGTAGCAAATATCTTTTACTAGCTCTCATAATGTTAAGTGTTTAGCATAGTGACTGGCACATAGTGAGCATTTAATTACTGCAAGTTACTGTTATTACTCCTTTAATGTCTTATAATATGATCTTTGTTATATATAATTGTCAAATAAATATTTTGTCAATTTCAATGATATTGACAAAACACAGAAATCTTTGAAATGCATGCCAAAGAATGTAAAATGTTACATTAGTCTCTCTCCTGCCTAGTGCTTGTTAGCATTTTTAATTTGCAGGAGATGTATAAGAAATTCATCTTCTTCAAGAGGGATTTGAAAATGTTCAAAATTTCACTTGTTCCTAGACACTGTGAGGATAGAAGCAATATTTATTTCACAGTCCTGTGCTCAATGGATGTGAAGCCAATAGGAAGAATGACAGCAGAAGTAAACTGGGAATTGTTGAACTGGGTGGAGCTCAAAGCCCCAGGTTTTTGCCTTTTGCCTGGCCCTTAATGTCAATTACCAACAGACACCTGCTGATCATACTTTTGCATTTCTGCTCAATTCTCACTGGAAAATATTTCTTTTCTCATGTGATACCTATTCATGATAAATGCTCACAAAGGCATGACAATTTCAGTTGCCAGACCATCTGGCTACTGGATATTTCATCACAGTTTTTAGAGCCAAGTTCTTCACTAGTTGCCCTGTTTCTATGGAAACAGAAGCTATGATGACAATTCGTGACTTAGATGAACTGTCTCACTGCTCATTAAAGATGGTTTCTGAGGGTCAGTACACAAGCTGTACTTGTCTTCCTGTAGCCAGAGTGCTAGGTGCTACATTGCTCATTTTCGTTATTCTTATTTGCATCCTGCCTTGGGGGTCACATGGGGAATAAAATAGAAGAGTAATCTAAACATAAACAAAGCCCTTTTTTCACACTTTTTCTCAGGAACGGATGGATGGATGGATGGATGGATGGATGGATGGATGGATAGATGGATGGACAGATGGATGGTTGGATGGGTTCATCCAGTCAGTCAACAAACATAGATGGAGTACTTGAACATCAAATCACTTCTCTGTTAAACCTTTCCCTTTTTAGGATACTGTCCAAGTTCCATAGTTTAGCAAACAAACAAACAAACAAACAATATCCAAATGATTTTCAAACTGCAACCATTCAGTGGTGAGTAAAATCAATTTAGCAGGTGGTGACAAGCATTTTTACAAGTGAATAAAATAAAATAAAACTGAATAGAGCAAAGTGCATTGTAAGTATTCAGGATAAATATTGCTTCATGAATATTTTGCTTAAATTTTTAGTGTGTTATATTTAGTTACGAGGTAAAATGCATTTTTTTGTTGTTGTTGTTGGAAAGCAAAGAAAAAGTTTGAAAACCACTGATGGAAGGCCATTGGATCCATCTTCCATTCCCATCTCTGAATGCTACATCAAAATTCATTTTATAAGATTCCATGCCATTGTGGTCAGAAAAGATACTCAATATGATTTCAATCATCTTAAATTTCTTAAGATTTCTTTTGTGGCCTAATACCTGATCTATCCTGGGGAATATTTTGTGTGCACTTTAGAAGAATGTATACTCTGTTGCTCTTGAGTGAAATGTTCCATAAATATCTGGCAAGTCTGTTTGGTATAGCATGTAGTTCAGTTTCCTTTTCATTTTCCATCTAGATTGTCTAGTGTTGAAAGTGGGATATTGAAGTCTCCTTCTATTATTGTATTGCAGCCTATCTTTCCCTTATGATCTATTAACATTTGCTTTGCATAAGTGCTCTAATGTGGAGTGCATATATATTTATAATTGCTATATCTTCTTGATGAAGTAACCCCTTATTATATAATGGCTTTCTTTGTATTTTTCACAGTTTTATTTTGTCATAAATAAATCTATTTTGTCTTGTATAAGTATAGTTTCCCTCTTCCCCCAATGATTCTCATTGGCTTTGAATATCTTTTTCCATCCCTTCACTTTCAATCTCTGTGTGTCCTTAGAAATGAAGTGAGTTTCCTGAATGCAGATTATAATTTGGTCTTTTTTTTTTTAAATTCATTTAGTCACTCTTTAGAGGTGAAATGAGTTTCCTGTAGGCAGCATATATTTGGGTCTCCAGTTTTTTTTAGTCATTCTACCACTTGATGTCTTTGGGTTGAAGAACTCCATCTATTTACATTCAAAGTAACAATAGTTCACAACTTACTATTGATATTTTTTTAATTGTTTTCTGGTTAATTTATAGATTTTTTTTTCTTTCTCTCTTCATGTCTTCCTTTGTCATGTATGATTTTCTGCAGAGGTATAGTTTGAAAATTTTGTTTTTATACTTTGTGTAGCTACAGAGGATTTTTCTCTTGTGGTTATAAAAATTATATAAAACATCTTATACTAATAACAGGTCATTTTAAGCTGATAACAACTTAACTTTGATCACTTGAACAAACTGCACTTTTACTCTCTTCCCCCACCATTTGTTTTATTGACACATTTTGCATCTTTTATAATTTGTGTACCTTAAACAAATTACTGCAGCTATGTTTATCTGTAATATTTTTGTCTTTTACCCTTTATGCTAGAGATATAATTGATTTTCACACCACCATTATATTATGAGTGCTCTATATACTTACTCTTACCAGT
>NW_022436945.1:36404069-36760622 GCF_009761245.1 Sapajus apella
ATATTATACACACACACACACACACATATAAGTTCATGTTGCTACTTAGCAATCTTTTCTTTCAGCTTCAAGTGCCCCTTTCAGCATTTCTCATAAGGTAGGTGTAGTGGTGATACATTATGTCCGCTGTTTGTTTGAGAAAGTGACCCTTTTCTTATTTTATTTTTTTTATTATATTTTTTTTTTTTGAGACAGGGTCTTACCCTGTCACCCAGGCTAAAGTGCAGTGCTATGATCAGAGCTCACCATTACCTCAAACGCCTGGGTTTTAGAGATCCTCCCACCTCCACTTCCCAAGAAACTTAAGACTACAGGTGTGTGCCACCTTGCCTGGCTAATTTTTTTTTTTTTTGGTAGAAATGAGTCTTGCTAAACTTCCAGGCTGGTCTTAAACTTCTGGGATCAAGAAATTCTTCTACCTTAGCCTCCCAAATTGCTGGATTACAGGCATGAGCCATTGTGCCCAGACTTCCCTTTATTTTTTGAGAACAGAATTACTGGTAATTGTATTTTAGTTGACAGGTTTTTGTTCTTTCTTTCAGTTTTTTGAATTTACATTCCATTTCCTTTTGACCTGAACCGCTTCTGCACAGTTAAGTAAACAACAGAGTGAAGAGACAACCTACTAATTTGGAAAACAGTATTTACAGACTATATATCTGACAAAGGGCTAATAACAAAAATATATAAAGAACTCAAATAGCACAGTAGCAAAAAATAATAATCTGATTTAAAAATGAACAAAAGATAGAAACAGACGTTTATCAAAAGAAGAGATTGAACAGGCAAGAGAAATATTTTAAAATGCTCAATATTGCTAGTCATAAGGGAAATACAAATTAAAACCTCAGTGATATATGACCTCATGTGGGTGAAAAAGCAAGACTTTGTCTCAAAAAAAAAAAAGAGAGATGACCTCATGCTTATTAGAATGGCTGTTATTAAAAAAAAGACAAATGATAATACGTTTTGGCAAGGATGTGGAGAAAGGGAAACCTTGTACACTGTTGGTGGGAATGTAAATTAGTACAATCATTTTGGAAAATGTATGGAGGTTCTTTAAAAAATTATAAATAAAATTCCCATATAATCTAGTAATCTCATATCCAAAAGACTTACCAAATCAGTATGTTGAAGAGATATCTGCACTTCTATGTTAATTTTAACATTATTTACAATAGCCAAGGAAGCAATCTAAGTGTCTATCAGTATATGAATGGATAAAGAAAAGGTGATATATATACATATTCATGGAATGGAATACTGTATAGCTTTTTAAAATTCTGTTATTTGTGACAAATGGGTGGAACTAGAAGTCTGTGTTAAGTGAAATAATCTAAACACAGAAAGACAAATACTATATTATCTCATTTACATGTAGATTTTAAAAAATCGATCTCATAGAAAAATAGAGTAGTAAAAAGGTGGCTGAGGGAGGAGAAAGAGGAAGGGATAGAGAAAGACAAAGTGTTGATCAAAGGATACAAATTTCAATTAAACTGGAAGAATACATTTTAGTGATTGTACTGCATGGTGACCTCAGTTAATATAATGTATTATGTATTTTAAAATTGCTAAAATATTTAATGGTCTCCTCATTTAAAAAAAGAATGCATTGATAAAATGATGGCTATGCTAATTAGCTTGAGTGACTCTATAATATAAGCATAAATCAAAATATCACCTTGTACCCTACAAATATACACAATTATTTATCTGTTTAAATTTTTTTTTAATTATATTCAACCATACTGCAGTACTCCAGTTCTCTAAAACATGTGTTCTTTTGTGGCTCTAAGAGACTTGTACAACACATTTATGCATTCTCTCACAGCCCATCTACCAATGCCTGAATAACAGCTGTCTGTGTTCTACCTATAGTCTTTGAGAATCCTCTCCCACCCTTACCAGCCTGAGTGGATTTATAAGCCTCCCATGCATGCTAGCACATAGGTACTTTTTAACTGATGCTTTCTTATTTTTCTTTTTTTTCTGGATGTCTCCTCTTGAAGATCACAACCATACATAACTAGTTGCAGTAGCCCCAGGTCTTAGCTTCCACAAGTGACTCAGAATAGCGACTAAGCCTAAAAAACCAGCAATCTTGTTTAGTATTGTCAAAGGGTGAGATGTTTGTTAATGCTGGTATTAAATTACATGGTAAGGAAATTATTTTCTTTGCAAATCTTACCCATATTTCTGATTACAAAAGACAGAAAAATCTTTTCAGTTATGTTGAATCAAATTTCTGAAAGTAAAATGATAACTCTCATGCTAATATAAAATAAGCACATATGAAAGATTTTACTTTCATAAACTAGTAAGATGTTGCAAACAGAACAAAGAAAGGTTCAGAGTTGTTCAGTAAGGTAAGAATAGAAAGGTGGCCATTGTATTTGGCAATATGACACTTGGGGAACCTCTGATTAGAGAAGACCGTGTGCAGTAATTGGGCTAAGCTGTGTGCTGTAGAAGGAGCATATCACTCTTTCAAGAAGGGAAGAGAGAGATGGTGGTAGCTAGAACAGGAATCATAGTCAAGGAGAGAATTTTATAATTACTGTTTGCTTTAAGTTTTTCATTTGTTTACATGTCTGTCTGTATTGCAATGCCCTGAACATGTTTAGAGGCAAAAGTGAAGGAACTATTTGAGAAAAGGACAGATAGACATGAGAGATGGGACAGATAACTGATTGATAAGGTTTTGGCATTGGTGAGATGGATAAGATTATTAAAATAATTGAAAATTTTGTTTCAGATAGGACACTAAGTTTGAGTATAAAAGCATTTGTAGATGAGGAGAGGAGAATTCATTCTTCTTAATGAGGTTATCTTCTAGGCAATGTTCCATATATGGTGGCTATTTTTTAGGGGACTTGAGAAAAAGATTTGGAATAGCTGCTTGAGTTCAAATGGAGAAAGAATTCACCAAAGATAACTGAAACAACTGTAGAACTGGGTTCAGAACCTGAATAAGGTTGGCGACCATGAATTTATAGTGAAACTCTCTTAGACTCTTGTGCCATATTGTCCTTAGATATTTAATCAAAATGTAAAAGATGGATTGTCAAACTTTCTCACAGTACTAAGCCAATCAAAGGCAAGTCCCATTTTCCATCGGGGCAGCTCAGGGAAAGGTGGCTGTGGTTGTCTTTTTTCTGTCCTCCAAGATTGACAAGCTTTTGGCTGAGGTCTGCACATTGGACTTACAGTTCATGAATCCTTACCAGCAATTCTCCGCCAGCCCCACTCCTATTACAAATTCGACAAGCATGTAAAGATGGCCCTATGGCCCTATTGTCCATGATGAGAGAAACTTTGAACTCCACATAGCAGGAATAAGCCAAGAAGAGCTCTTCTATACCCAATGCATCTCTTTTTAAACTTCAATTTAGTGATGTTTTCATCTGCACACCTAGTCATTTCCAACAATACTCAATCCAAAAATTCATACTAATTCTCAATACTCTACTATGTAGGCCAGAATATATCCATTTTATTTCCCTACTACCAAGAGGAAATTTTGTTCTTTTATCTCTATAGGGTTTATGTCATATAAATCTGAATTATTTGTGTTAAATTTTCAAGTAGTGTTATAGCACTTTTCCTAAGTAATCCTAATGTGGCTTTTTAGCTGTGTTCTCTTGTCAAGATTCTATAACCAAAGCTAAAGTGCAACTATGATTGGTATGTCCTCTGATTCTTATTATAAAATATTTAAATTTTATATATTGAATATAAAAGCCCTAGAGTGGACTGTGCAAACAGTAAACAAACAGCTTCATAATTAAACAAAGTTCTTCTCAAACCAGATAGCTCTCAGAACCAAAAAGAAACTTTAATCCTATAATGAAGAAAAGAGATAGTTTCAAAAGTGTATAACCAAAAAAAAGATAGCATTTCATAAGATGTGTCAGATAGTAACATATTAGAATTGACAACAGAGTTTGAAGGATGGTATCCCATGAAATAAGGATTTCTAATGTTATCATGTGTAAGTAGGTATGCTCTTTTTAAGAATGTCTTGTTATAGTTTCCAATACACTGAGAGTATTTGCAGAGAAAATTTCACCCTAGATTCTGAAATAAATGAAGCCTAGTGATAAAAATAATAAATGATGTAGAGCACAAATTGAAAATGTGTACAGCAGAAGAGTTTAACTGACTGGTATGTTGTGTTCACTACTGCAAGAAACCCTTGATTTTCACAAAGGACATATGGTACCCAGTCAGTTCTTGGATAGGAAACAAGCTTGTTTTCCTCTAAATCATGTTGTCATGAAAGCCTCGTGTTTACTATACATAGCTTCCCAATGTAATTATAACTAAAGTTTTATTTCTTACTTAAACAGCATTTTTTACTGACCTGGCACTCCCTAAATGGTTTTAAAGTCAATTGTTAGACATTTATATAGAACGTACAATGAATTGTTTCACAACTTATGTATAGTGTCTGGTAAATTCCACTTTTCTCTTTCAGTTTCTCCAAAGCATTCCTAACTATGAGCCACTACTTTCTTAGACTTCGCCACTTGTTCTTTACTTCCCTGGATAGCACCAACAGCAAGAGGTTGGTTCCTAGAGTGGTTAGAAGCCAGGCTCTAGTATTCAATTGCATAAGTTCAAATCCCTACTTTAGCATTTCCTAGCTGTATGATATTGGCAAGTTTGCTAGATCATTTTCATCCTCAGTCTCTGAAATAGCATCTGCATTTTAGCTTGATTGTGAGTATTAAATGAGATGTATGACATCATAATAGGCCTGGTACCTAGTTAATAGTTGTTTGATTTTTTGAAGACCCATTTTTTAATGCACGCCCCAAATTGTTTTTAATGTATGAATGAAACAGCACTTTGCCATGGGATTCAACTGCTAGGGAAAAGGGAGGAAGTAAGTTAACTACTTTAAATCACTAATTAATTGGCAATACATATGACTTAAATATGGGCCTGAGCTAAATTACAAATTAACAACGAGCATTAAACTTTTATTATTAGTGGAAGAGAGTCAAAATACAAATGATTAAATCCATGAAAAATTTTTCTATGGTATACAAAGGGTAATCTTGTTCTTTGACTTATTGGATATACCAGTAGGAGCTCAGTAAGAAATTCATGTATTAATGTCTTTCAACCTTAATGGTTTTTACCCTCAGCCAAAGATATTTCCTTCCTCTACAGGCTAATAAACACATTAGAACTTCCCTGAATCCTGTGTAAATGACACCAGGGACATCATTTGACTAGGTCGAAGGGCATGCATCATCTTATTTGAACTGTTCATTAGGAGTTTATAATACATTATTTTTATTTCAATATTTTATATAAGTACATGTGATACTCCTAATACAGTTCTATTTCTGCTTACACCCTTCAGTGACTCTCCATTGCCTGCAGGATAAAGTCCATGTTTCCATAAAAAGTCTTCTCTACCTTTCTACATTTATTTCCTGCCCTTCCTTGACAAGATCCCTGTGCTTCAGCTATGCCAGAACACTTCAAGCTCCCTGATGTAATGTGCGTATGCTGTATTCAACTGTGTTAGAAAGTAAAATAACAAGCTGTATAAAACCAATAAGAAATATTGAGCTTAGATAGCTTATGAGGTATAGGTAAAATTCATAGGATAGCTAAGAATAGATAATGAGTTAGCAAGTACCTTGTGGGACAAAGGCAGAATTCATATGATGTGCTCAATATAGACAATAAATTAATAACGTGTGACATGCCAAAGAAAAAATTAAATAGAAAAATATGATTGCACAAAGAAGAGTGTTATTTACAGATAGAAAGATCTAAGTCTTGATCATCAATTGATAACTGCGATGCCCCCAAACGTGGCCACCCATTGGCAACACCATAAAGGAAAAATTCTGGCCCCACATGTGCTCTACCCAATAAATGCAAATAAAACTCGTGGTTGTTCAAGGGACTTATTGCCAAGACCTAGCTGTTTTTAAACTACATCTTTCCCTGCACCTCATTGGCCCCCAGTAAGTGCCGTGAGCTATGTTGCTTGAACTTCAGCTCTGGTCCTCATAGTCACACCATCATTGGGAAAGTCTGAGGTGGGAGAAAGAGAGAGTGAGAGAGAGAGAGAGAGAGAGAGAGAGAGAGAGAGAGAGAGAGACAGAGAAAGAGAGAGAAACAGAGAGAGGGAGAGAGAACGTATGAACATTGCATACCCCAGAATTCAGGTGGTGAGGTTCTTATACTGGCTTGCACCCTATCGTAAATGTAGCTTTCTCCATACCTTTCCCTTTGCTTCTCGCTGTGTTTTAAATTGATTTAATGCATCACATGATTCAGGTGTTTTAATTTTGCCCATGAGCCTTTCTGTTCCATGGCCCTATGGGAAGTGTACTTGCTAGTATACTTAGACGCTACTATGGAATCAATACAACTTCTCCCGTAACACCTGATCATATCAGAGTTTTTTTCACATGTTTCTGCACATGTTTTATTCTCTCTACATAGGATGCCCTCCCCCACAGCTTTCCAGTGAATAATTATTTATCCTTTGACACCTAGATCATGCTGGTCTACTCTGAAAGTCTTTCTGTCTCTGCTGTTCATTTACCATTGTACTTCATGTTAGCATCTAAAATGGATTTCAATGATCGTCACATTCTGATATTCACATCAATGTGTAATGCCCTTCCTTTGAGTTTGATTGGACTTACTTCATATGGATAGAATGTAGCACAAGTGATACAATGTCGCTTCTTGATCAGGTTTTAAAAAGCCTGACTTTCAGCTAGCTGGCCCTTACTTGCTGTTTTCACTTGCTCTAATGGAAGCCAGTTGAGCTTCCCTATGGAAATGCCTATGTGACAAGAAATGGAGAGAGGTCTCCAACTGCCAGCAAGATGCTGAGGTTCTCAGTCCAACAGCATGTGAGGAGCTTAACCCTACCAACAACCTTATAAGTGAGCTTGAGTATGAATCATCACTTAGTGGCACTTTCAGATATGACCACAGTCCCAGCCAACAACTTGATTGCAACCTTGTGAAATGTCTTCAGGCAGAGGTACTAAAGTATATCAAACCCAGTTTGTTGGCTCACAGAATCTGTGAAATAACACATTTGTTGTTTTAAGCCACTAATTTTTGGAGTAATCTGTTATGCAGCCATAGATAGGCAACAAATCAACATATACCCGTCTACTGTAGCACTAGTCACAGAGCATTGACAGCACTGATGTAGTATATTTGCACCACCCACAAGATTGTTAGCACCTTGAGAACAGGGCTTCTATCTTAATAATGTTTTCCTAAGGTCTACCAGCTCCTGTTATATATTAAGCCTATGACTGGGGTGTTTAGTGATTTGGAGGCCCCTTGTGGTAAGTAATTTAATCATCATCATCATCATCATAGCAAACATTTATTGAATCCTAGTCTTTCAAGGCAATCTTTAAATGCTTTATAGGTGTCATTTTACCTAATTGCTAAAATTATCACAACTGAGAAAAGAGGAAACTGAGCCCAGAGAATTCAGGTAACTTGCCCAAGGTCGACAGCTGATGGAGCCTGGCTATGAAGACAAGCAGTCTGCCAAGAGTTCACATTCTTAATCACAAAGATTATGTCCATATTCTATACTTCTAATAATAGTACAAACATCTTATGTGCATCTTATATTTTTAAAAATGTATTTACTAACATAGCACCTTATGTAAAGATGATCAATATATATGAGTGAACAAGTGAGCAAATCAGCACAAGACTTATTTTTTGGCCTGAGTTTGTTTTTTGTGTCTGAGCCAGGGAGACATGCGCATCAGCAACAGAGGAATTTTTTGACTCTTCCCTGAGGATCCATTATTAGCCGTGATGATGTGAAACAGAGACCATCAGTCCACAGAGACCCTTTCAATTCCCAATGCTGTCTGAGTGCAAACTAAAGGAATGCCACGTTTTCAAGAGCCTTTATTTCTGCTAGTTTTTGTCTCCATTTTGAGCCTATTATTTTAAATGAACTCACTCAGAAATAAAAAAGTGCATTATCTCTTTGAAGTCAGATCCAACTGACACATAGCAATCTCATTACATCAGTTGTAGTCAAACCTGAAATAGTAGTAATTACAAATTAAAATTGTTATTGGACGTGGGGGAGAGTTTTCATAGTTTATAACAAACCAAATGATGTGAACCTACACCATCTGTCCTCAACCTTCAGCCTGGATTCTGGGAAAATTCGTCTAACTCCACCACACATAATTTCGTTTTCTATTTGGTATTTAATTTGATTTGTGCTCATCCTGACAAATTGATCACTCACTAAAATAGTATTGGAAGGAGCATGGTCTTCCAATTATCTGACTTAACTGCTAAAATTATAGGGGCATACTGGATGAGTGATGGAAACCCATGTATGATAAAAGATGCTTTATTGGCCTTAGCACCCCATATGTACAGCCTGGGATGACAAATTAAATCATAAAAAGATACAAACTACCTGAAAGCCTAACTTCATTAGTGTCTTAACCATTTTAGCCCTGGACTTTTATAACCATTATATTTAAACTATGTTATGGCATTTCATTACCCAAAAGTAGAAATAACATGGCAAAGAATATTGGGAACTTTTGGAGAATGTGACTCAGGGCACTTCTCAGTTGTGCCAGGAGTAAGAAAACCTAATAAATGAGGTATATGATCCTGAAATGCAGTGAGAAATTCTGACTCTTCTATTTCACAATTTTGCCTAGAAGTAGATTTCTGTAGCATATGTGGGGATAAGATGGAAACTTATGTCTAGATTTGTTAGATTCAAATTAATGAAATACAGTTGTGAACTGATATGATTTGGCTGTGTCTTCATCCAAATCTCATCTTGAATTCCCAATTGTTGTGGGAATTACCCGGTGAGAGGTAATTGAATTGTGGGGGCACATCTTTCCAGTGCTGTTCTCATGATAGTAAGTCTCACGAGATCTGATGTCTATTATAAGGGGGAGTTTTCCTGCATAAGCTCTCTTCTCTTGTCTGCCACCATGTGAGACATGACTTTCACCTTCCACCATCATTGTGAGGCCTCCCCAGCCACGTGGAGCTGTAAGTCCAATAAACCACTTTCTTTTGTAAATTTCCCAGTCTCAGGTATGCCTTTATCGGCAGCATGAAAACTGACTAATACAGTAGTTGGTACCAGTAGAGTGGAGTGTTGCTAAAAAGATACTCGAAAATGTGGAAGTGACTTAGGAACCAGGTAACAGGCAGGGGTTGGAACAGTTTGGAGGACTCAGAAGAAGATAGGAAAAGGAGGGAAATTTTGGAACTTCCTAGAGACTTGTTGAATAGCTTTGACCAAAAGCCTGATAGCGATATGGACAATAAGGTCCAGGCCGAGGTGGTCTCAGATGAAGATGAGGTACTTGCTGGGAACTGGATCAAAGGTGACTTGCTATGTTTTAGCAAAGAGACTGGTGGCATTTTGCCGTTGCCCAAGAGATTTGTGGAACTTAGAACTTGAGAGAGATGATTTAGGGTACCTGGTGGAAGAATCTCTAAGCAGTGAAGCATTCAAGAGGTGACTTGGATTCTGGTAAAGGCATTCAGTTTTATAAAAGAAACAGAGCATAAAAGTTCAGAGAATTTGCAGCCTGATGATGTGATACAAATGAAAAACCCATTTTCTGAGGATAAATTCAAGTTGGCTGCTGGAATTTGCATAAGTAATGAGGAGCCAAATGTTAACCTCCAAGAAAATGGGGAAAATGTCTCCAGGGTATTTCAGAGGTCCTCACAGCAGCCCCTCTCATCACAGGGTTGGATGTCTATAAGAAAATGGTTTCCTGGGATGGGCCCAGTGTTCCCCGACTGTGTGTAGTCTGGCAACCTGGTGCCCTGTGTCCCAGTCATTTCAGCCATGACTAAAACAAGGCAAAGTACAGCTCAGGCTGTTGCTTCAGAGAACAGAAGCCCCAAGCCTTGGCAGCTTCCATATGGTGTTGAGCCTGCAGGTGCACAGAAGTCAAGAATTGAGGTTTGGGAACCGCTGCCTAGATTTCAGAAGATGTATGGAAACACCTGGATGTCCAGGAAAAAGTTTGCTTAGGGGCAGAGCCCTCATGGAGAACCTGTTAGAGCAATGCGGAAGGGAAACGTGGGGTCGGAGCCCCCACACAGAGTCCCTATGCAGCACTGCCCAGTGGAGCTGTGAGAAGAGGGCCTGGTCCTCTAGATCCCAGAAACGTAGGGGCAACCATTTGCACACCAACCGTTTGCACCATGTGCCTGAAAAAGCTGAAGACACTCAATGCCAGCCTGTGAAAGCAACTAGGAAGGGGCGTACACCCTACAAAGCCACAGTGGCAGAGCCACCCAAGACCATGAGAATCCACCTCTTTCATCAGCATGACCTGGATGTGAGACATGGAGTCAAAGGAGATCATTTTGGAGCTTTAAGATTTGACTGCCTGTTTGAATTTTGGACTTGCATGGACCCTGTGTAGCCTCTTTGTCTTGGCCAATGTCTCCAGTTTGGAATGGGTGTATTTACCCAATGCCTGTAACCCCCATTTTATCTAGGAAGTTACTACCTTGCTTTTGATTTTACAGGCTTATAGGTTGAAGGGACTTGCCTTGTCTCGGATAAGACTTTGGACTGTGGACTTTTTAGTTAATGCTGAAATGAGTCAAGACTTTGGATAGCTGTTGGGAAGGCATGATTGGTTTTGAAATGTGAGGACATGAGATTTGGGAGGGGCCAAGGGCAAAATGATGTGGTTTGGTTTTGTCCCCACCCAAATCTCATCTTGAATTCCTGTGTTGTTAGGGGGACACAGTGGAAGGTAATTCAATCATGGGGGCAGGTCTTTCCCATGCTTTTCTTGTGGTGGTAAGCCTCATGATACCTGCTGGTTATTACAAAAGGGAGTTTTCTTGCACAAACTCTCTTCTCTTGTCTGGCACCATATGAGATGTTCCTTTCACCTTTCACCATGATTGTGAGGCCTCCACAGCCATGTGGAACTGTAAGTCCAATAAACCTCTTTCTTTTGTAAATTGTCCAGCCTCATCAGTATGTCTTAATCAGCAGTATGAAAATGAACTAATACATTGACATGTATAGTTTTTAAAAGTTTACTTTAAAAATTTTACTTATGGAAATAACTGAAATTATAATTGAAAATACTATACTGTTGTTACTTAATATCTTTAGGCAAAGCCCCATAAGGGCTCTAATAAACAGGAATGCTAGAAAGAGCTTTTTTGAAAAGAGTTTTAAACAGTATATCCTCTGAGTTTAAAACAGTTTATGGAAAGCAAAGGCATTGAAAAATTTCCAGGGACTTCTCAAAAAGCCTACTCTCTTAGTTTGTTTCGGGGCTGCTGAAGAGAATATCACAAACTGGGTAATTTACAAGGAACAGAAATTTATTGACTCATGGCACTGGAGGCTGGGAAATTCAAGATTGAGGAGGGCCTGCATCTGGCAAGGGCCTTCTTGCTGTGTCATCCTAAGGGGAAAGGACAAGAACAGGTAAGAGACAGAAAGAGAAGGAGGGAGGGAGGGGGCTGAAATCCCTCTTTTATAATGAGCCCACCCTCGTGATAATGTTGTTCATCAATTCATGAGGGTGAAGCCCTCATGGCTTAACCACCTCTTAATAATCCAACCTCTTAATATTGTTACAATGGCAACTAAATTTCAACATGAGTTATGGAGGGGACAAACATTTAAATCATAGCACCTACACTCTGCAATATTTACATTAATAACATTTTACCTCTACAAATTTTCGGGCAGAGTAAGCACATGTTTTGTTTTGTTTTGGATTCTTTGTTTGTTTGTTTTTGAGACAGAGTTTCACTCTTGTTGCCCAGGCTGGAGTGCAATAGTGCAATCTTGACTCACCTCAACCTCTGCCTCCCAGGTTCAAGCACTTCTCCTGCCTCAGCCTCCCAAGTAGCTGGGTTTAGAGGCATGTGCCACCACACTGGTTAATTTTGTATTTTTAGTAAACATGGGGTTTCTCCATGTTGGTCAGGCTGGTCTCGAACTCCTGACCTCAGGTGATCCATCCGCCTTGGCTTCCCAAAGTGCTAGGATTACAGGCATAAGCCACCATCCCCGGCTGTAAGCACATGTTTTTGCTTAATAATACCTTATGTACAATCCTTACAAAATTACTTTGAGATTTTCAGGAGCACTCTGGGAAAATAAAAAATAGTTTTTCATGCAAAAGATATATAGATAGATAGATATAGATAAAACTGATTTAGAAATGGAAAAATCAGGCCAGATGCAGTGGCTTACACCCGTAATCCCAATACTTTGGGAGGCTGAAGCAGGCAGATCACAAGATCAGGAGATTGAGACTATCTTAGCTAACACAGTGAAACCCCATCTCTACTAAAAATACAAAAAATTAGCAGGGCATGGTGGCACACATCTGTAATCCCAGCTACTCGGGAGGCTGAAGCAGGAGAATCACTTGAACCCAGGAGGCAGAGGTTGCTGTGAGCTGAGATCACAACTGCACTCCAGCCTGGGCAACAGTGCAAGACTCTGTCACTGGGAGAAATGCCTGATGTAGGTGACTGGGGGATGGGGACAGCAAACTACCATGACATGTGTGTACCCATGCAACAATCCTGCAAGATCTGCAAATGTACCCCAGAACTTAAAGTACAATTTAAAAAGAGGTAAAATCAAAAAAATTATCAAAGATTTGAATATTTAGTTAAGATAGGTTTGTGGATGCCAGGTTTACAGTCACTTAAAAGTATAAATGAATATGAGAATATGAGATCTTAAAAGTATAAATTTATCTTAAAAGTATAAATTTTAAGAACCATAGCTTTAGGATAAACCATTTTTATTTCTTTAATAATAAAGACACACACATGCAGTTGTATTTCTTTGTTTCTATTGCTCATAAAATTGTCTCAGTCCTATTAATTATAACTTTTAACCAATTTAATGAACTTGTATTTCACAAAGAAAACCAGAGAGTGCAATATTGAAAACTGTTCATTATTCGTATTTCAGCTGACCAACAGAACTTATGAAAACATATAACACAAATTTATATTCCCATATATACTCTATTAATGTCTTTTTAAAGTGACTAAGATGTACACATTTATTAACATGTCCCAAAGCTATTGCCTCTCCACAGCATAAAAAGGAAGCAAATATATATAAATGTAAAAGCATGCTTAGTAATCAGTGTATAAGTGTTCTACCTAACTTAGAAATTTTCTAGGTATCCAATGACTATTCATTAATTAAGTTCAATATCAGTCCTAGGCTTTAAGCAGGACATTGTAAAAATTATCTTCAAGCTGACATATCACAAAACATAATTACTGTTGACATAAAGTTTTTCAGAATAATTATCCAGTTTATTTAAACACAAATTTGCATTTCTCATAATCTTAAATATTATGTAGTATAATGTTAGCATATTTTATTTATATTGGCACTTATTTGTCTAAATCAATCAAGGCAGAGCTCCTTCATATTGAGTCTTTATAATCTAACTCTCATAAAATGAGAGGTAAAGACCTTTTTAAATTTTTTATTTTTAATATTTGTGAGTATATAGTAGTAGGTGTATATATTTATGGGATACATGAGATATTTTGATACAGGCAAAAAGACACTTAGTGTGCTTATAAATTCAGATCAACACTTCTGCCACAGGTTAATAGTAAACATAGAAACACAAAAACTCATGGTTCAAATATCAGACAGCTTTCCATTCCATTGAGTACAAGATTCTTGATTGATTTGAGCTCAAAATGGACAAAAAGACTACATGTATGTGTGTGTGTATACATATGTTTATATATATATATATATACATACATACACACACACACACATATACACACACACACACACACACATATATACATATATGTTATCTGTCACCCACAGCATATGGAACTCTTATCTCAATAACCTGTTAGCCATTTGTATAAATCATTAGATGATCAGATCATGAAACCAAATTCCCAGTCATTGCTGTCACCAGTGGAGAATAAATTAGTGGCCATAAGCAAACCAGAAACAAACAAACAAAAAAACAAAAATCAGTAGGGGGAAGAAAAATAGAGAAATTCAGTCTGCAAAATTAGGTTCTGTTGCTTCTTAGGTTTCATCTCTGGGAACCAAAAGACACACCAAACTTAAGTCTCCTAATAAGATACACTGTTCTAGCAAACACATTTTACCTGGCTCTGTTAAATAAATCCATTGGATATTATAGTGGATAACTTCCAAAACAGTTTATGGGCAATCAGTTTAAAAAGATAAATTTATGTAAAAATGTAAGACAAACATGGATTAAATATTTTAATTAGGCTGTACGTGGTGGCTCACACCTGTAATTCCAACACTTTGGTAGGGCAAAGCAGGAAGATTGCTTGAACCCAGGAGCTCAATACCAGCCTGAGCAACATGGTGAGACCCCCTATCTCTACAAAAAATAAAAAATTTACTCAGCATGGTGATGCGTGCTTGTAGTCCCAGCAACTTGGAGACTAAGGTCAGGGAAACGCTTGAGCCCAGGGGGCTGAGGCTGCAGTAAGCCATGATCATATCACTGCACTCCAGCCTGGGTAATTGAGCTAGACCCTGTCTCAAGGAAAACAAAGAGATTTCAACCAACCCATTAATTAATTAGAGAATTAGTATGATGCTACAGGCTCATTCAAAGGAGAATTCAAGAAGTAGGCACATTGAAAAGATATAGTACACTGAAAAACAGTATACTATGTTTTTTCATAATACATTGAAAAAACATAGTATACTGAAAAGCATTTACAAATATATGCAAATTGACAAAATTGGCCAATATCCACAGATCAATAATCAATTGCAATTACAATTCTACAGGTAAGAATTTGTTACATGTCTATCATTTTTAAATAATGTAGGGAGTTCCAAAATAATTCATAGACAGTGAAAGGTGAGATAACTTTGACTACTAGACATCTGGTCACCTTTTTGATTCATTTCAAAATATTTCACAATTATTTTTCCTGCATAACAAAAGATTAAGCCCTTTCTGAATTACAAATACAAAGGAATGTAGAGTGCTTATAAATTCAGATCTGTACTTTGCCACAGATCAAGAGTAAACATAGCACAAAATTCATCATCATATGTTTCCCTCCTCTGATATACTAAGATTTCTCTTTTGATCCAACAATTCCCAATATAGAGCGGAGATACTGTGAAGATTTGAAAAGATAATATATGCAAAGCACTTAACACTGTTTCTTCACTTTCATATTTCAGTTGCCATATAAAATGTAGCTTTTAAGTTTATCTATTAAATGAAGCAATTTCTTTATAGAATATCTGAATGTGAAATTTTAGAAAATGACTAGAGAGGAATGTTATTTTTCTTACTTTTATTAGAAAAACCTATTTTCATAAGTGATATTATAAGTTCTACACATTTCTAAATGTACCATTTACTGTAAGACTACTGATAATTAATATAAGATTCATAAATATTAACCTAATAAACTGCATTTAAATATTTTAAAATATACAAACTTCAAGAATCCTTAACTGTGAGTCATGTTTTTAAAGCCAAATTATGATGCATATGGAATATTCAAAATTAGTTTCTATGTATTTATTGTACAATATTTTCTTAATTAACAATTAGATTTAAAAATACGATTTTCTGGGTACAAGATTTTGAATTTACTCAATAGAATAATGATCTCCAATAAAATGAAGCTCTAATTTATGCAGTTCTTGTGTAATAGGACTGCACAATTTGTTTATTCATTTAAAGAGGCAAGGTACTAAAAGAGCCTTTCATTCAGATTAATTAATTACTGGAGTTAATTGGAACATTCAGTTCCAATTCTGAGTTTCCATAACCTGAAAATGGTCATCATGACTTTTATTATTCTGAAATATAGTGGTCACAGAAATTAGTTACGTTTATCCTAGGCGAAGTTCTATGTATCATTTCCCATGTCAAGAAGTATGGTTTTTAGCTTTAACAATGTGCCCACATATTCCTTATGAATACAGTGTATTTAGGGGTTTTGGTTTGTTGTTTTTAGTTTGAGAGGTGCTGGTAGGAAAAGGAAGAGGAGAAGAAATGCATATTTATTTACTCTGAATTTCTAGTTACTAAAACTTTATTTTAAAAAGTTTGACTACTCTAAAAGAGCACAGAACCTCTGTGCATTTTGTAATTTATTTGAACTTGTTTTTTAAGAAGCTGTAAACTTCTTGCAGTATAAATGATATATTTGTACATAAATGGAAATAAACATGAATAAATGAATAAATTCACATTATTAATCTTTAATAAAGAACAATGTTGATAGTTTAATTACACTTTAAATGTTTAAGATGAATGTTGAAGGTGTGCTCTCTCTATGTATATATATGTGTGTGTGTGTGTGTGTGTGTGTGTGTGTGTGTGTGTGTATATATGTATTGTTCTAATGATGCTAACCAAAAATATATAAAACCTATGTAGGAAATAACATCACTTGTTGTAACAAAGTATTTTGAAATACCTTCCTTTATGTCCATGTATGTTTCAGTTTTAACAATCCTCTAAACATTGCTTTATTTTCTTCATTTTTCACTCTGTCTTGAAGGTACAAATATAAGATCAGATTTATTTAAAGTTACTTTACCATTTATTTTTGACTGACAAAAATTATATGTATTTATTATGTACAACATGCTATTTTGAAATATCTATACATTGTGGAATAGCTAAATTTCTGTAATCTACATATGAATTACCCTGCATATCTTTTTTTAAAAAAATCTCTTTTAGCAGTTTTCAAGAATACACTCTTAACTAGAGGGGACAATTATCTCTCTAATCCCATATCCCCACTCAGTCCCTGGTAACTAGGCTTCCAATCTCTACTTCTATCACTTTAACTTGTTAGATTACACATATGAGTGAAATCACATGGCATTTGTCTTTTTGTGCCTGTCTTATTTCACCTAACATAAGGTCCTCTAGGTTCATTTATGTTATTGTAAATGACAAGACTTCCTTCTTTTTTAAGGCTGACTAGTGTTTCGCTGTGTATCTGTATAGCACGCTTTCTTTATCCATTCAACTGTTAATGGAAACTTAGTTGATTCCACACCCCTGCAATGAACATGGGAATGCAGAAATCTCTTCAACAGACTGATTTAGTTTCCTTTGGCTATATACCCAGTTGTAGGACAGCAGGATCATATGGTAGTTCTATTTTTAATTTTTTGAGGAAGTTCCATATTGGTTCCAAAATGGCTGTACTAATTTACATTCTCATCAACAGTGTCCTAAGCTTCCCTTTTCCCACAGCGTCACCAACATTTATCTTTCATCTTTTCGATAATAACCATTCTAATGGATGTGAGGTAATAATGTGACTTTAATTTGCACCTCTCTGATAATTAGTGATGTTGAACATTTTTTTCATATATATGTTGGTTATTTGTATGTCTCCTTTTGAGAAATGTCCATGCAAATCCTTTGCCCATCATTTAATTGGGCTACTTGTTTTCTTACTACTGATTTGGATGAGTTCCTTAGACATTTTGGTTATTAGCCTCTTGTGAGACATAGGGTTTGCAAATTTTTTCACTCCATAGGCCATCTCATCTCTCTGTTGATTGTTTTCTAAACAAGTTGCCTTTGACATTATTTTTCCAGTTTACAATGTTACAAATGGAAATTAAGGAAATTTAGATGACATTTGAAGTAGAAATTGGATTGTGATCAAATTCTCAACTGGTTGTAATACTAGCAGTGAATCAGAACCATATGACTTCATTTATCTTCCCCTGGATTTTATGTAGGGAGCTACTAAAACTGCCTGAAAATATTAATTTTTAAAGCTCATGAAGTTCTCATTCTAATGATACTAATGAAAAAATGATATTTTAGTGTTTAAAAACACAAATCCTCTTGGGAAGGCCTGGGACAGGTGTTGACATGATGTGATTTCTGCCCAGTGCTCTGAATGTCAAAATGAAGGAATTCAATGAAGCATGGATAAATGGCAGGAAATTCAATGAAGCATGGGTAAACAGTGGGAGCAGAAATACAAACAACCATCAGAGATTACTACAAACAACTCTATGCGCACAAACCAGTAAACCTGGAAGAAGTGGATAAATTCCTGGACACCTGCACCCTCCCAAGTCTAAATCAGGAAGAAGTTGAAAACCTCAATAGACCAATAACAAGTGCTGAAGTTGAGGCAGCAATTAATAGCCTACCAACCAAAAAAAGCCCAAGTCCAGATGGGTTCACAGCCGAATTCTACCTGACAGACAAAGAAGAGCTGGTACCACTCCTTCTGAAACTATTCCAAACAATACAAAAAGAGGGAATCCCTCCCAAATCATTTTATGAGACCAACATCATCCTGATACCAAAACCCGGCAGAGACTCAATAAAAAAAAGAAAACTTTAGACAAATATCCATGGTGAACACAGATGCAAAAATCTTCAATAAAATACTGGCAAACTGATTGCAACAGCACATCAAAAAGCTTATCCATCACAATCAAGTAGGCTTCAAACCAGGGATGCAAGCCTGGTTCAACATACACAAGTCTATACACGTAATCCACCACATAAAAAGAAAAAAAGGCAAAAACCACATGATTATCCCAATAGATGCAGAGAAGGTCTTTGACAAAATTTAACAGCCCTTTATGATAAAAACTCTCAATAAACTAGGTATAATAATAAATGGAACGTATCTCAAAATAAGAAAACCTATTTACTACAAACCCACAGCCAATATCATACTGAATAGGCAAAAACTGGAAGCAGTCCCTTTGAAATCTGGCACAAACAAGGATGCCCCACCACTTCTATTCAATATAATATTGGAAGTTCTAGCCAGAGCAATCAGGCAAGAAAAAGAAATAAAGAGTGTTCAATGAGGAAAGGATGAAGTCAATTGTCTCTATTTGCAGATGATAGGATTGTATATTTAGAAGACCCCATTGTCTCAGCCCCAAATCTCCTGAAACTGATAAGCAACTTCAGCAAAGTCTCAGGATACAAAATCAATGTGCAGAAATCACAAGCATTCCTATACACCAATAACAGACTTAAAGAGAGCCAAATCAAGAACGAGCTGCTATTCACAATTGCTACAAAGAGAATAAAATGCCTAGGAATACAACTAACAAAGGATGTAAAGGACATCTTCAAGGAGAACTACAAATCATTTCTCAAGGAACTAAGAGAGGACACAAACAGATGGAAAAACATTCCATGCTCATGGTTAGGAAGGATCAATATTGTGAAAATGGCCATACTGCCCAAAGTAATTTATAGATTCAATGCTATCCCCATCAAGGTACCTATTACCCTCCTCACAGAACTGGAAAAAAACCACCTTAAACTTTGTATGGAACCAAAAAAGAGTCCACATAGCCAAGACAATTCTAAGTAAAAAGAACAAAGCTGGAGGCATCACCCTACCTGACTTCAAGCTATACTACAAGGCTACAGTAATCAAAACACTTGGTACTGGTACCAAAACACAGATACAGACCAATGGAACAGAACAGAGGCCTCAGAGGCAACACCACACATCTACAACCATTTGATCTTTGACAAGCCTGACAAAAACAAGAAATGGGGAAAGGATTTCCTGTTTAATAAATGGTGTTGGGAAAACTGGCTAACCATGTGCAGAAAGCAGAAATTGGACCCCTTCCTGAAACCTTACACTAAAATTAACTCCAGATGGATTAAAGACTTATAAGACCTAACACCATAAAAACCCTAGAAGAAAACCTAGGCAAAACCATTCAGGACATAGGCATAGGTAAGGACTTCATGACTAAAACACTAAAAGCATTGGCAACAGAAGCCAAAATAGACAAATGGGATCTGATTAAACTCCAGAGCTTCTGTACATCAAAAGAAAAAATCATTAGATTGAACTAGTAACCAACAGAATGGGAAAAAAAATTTGCAATCTACCCTTCTGACAAAGGGATAATATCCAGAATCTACAAATAACTAAAACAGATTTACCAGAAAAAAAACAAACAAACCCATTCAAAAGTAGGCAAAGGATATGAACAGACACTTTTCAAAAGAAGACATACATGAGGCCAACAAACATATTAAAAAATCCTCATCATCACTGGTCATTAGAGAAATGCAAATCAAAACCACATTGAGATACCATCTCATGCCAGTTAGAATGGCGATCATTAAAAAGTCTGGAGACAACATGCTAGAGAGGATGTGGGGAAATACAAACACTTTTACACTGTTGGTGGGAATGCAAATTAGTTCAACCATCTTGGAAGACAGTGTAGCAATTCCTCAAGGACCTAGAAATAGAAATTCCATTTGACCCAGCAATCCCATTACTGGTTATATATTCACAGAACTATAAATCATTCTATTATAAAGACACATGCACACGTATGTTCATTGCAGCACTGTTTACAATAGCAACAACCTGGAATCAACCCAAATGCCCATCGATGATAGACTGGACAAGGAAAATGTGGCACATATACACCATGGACTACTATGCAGCCATAAGAAAAACAATGAGTTTGCGTCCTTTGTAGGGATGTGGGTAAGTCTGGAAACCATAATTCTCAGCAAACTGACACAAGAACAGAAAATCAAACATGGCATGTTCTCACTCATAGATGGGTATTGAATAATGAGAACACATGGACACAGGGAGGGGAGCATCACACACTGGGGTCTGTTGAGGGGGAATAGAGGAAGGACAGTGAGGGTTACAGAAGTTGGGGAAGGATAACATGGGGAGAAATGTCAGGTATAGGTGACAGGGGGATGGAGACAGCAAAACCATATTGCCACGTAGGTACCTATGCAACAATCCTGCATGTTCTGCACATGTACCCCACAACCTAAAGTGCAAGAAAAAAAATATATATATATATACACACACACAAAACACATAAATCCTCTTGTATCGTGTCAAAATGTGCTTTTCTCATAGGAAAGTCCAACCACTGGTCCACTCACAGTGGGAGGAAACTCAGACACAGATTAATCACTGAAGGCCCCATTCATTTATTCTGTTGGCAAGGACAATCATTTTGTTTCTTGACAAGAAACCAACATTTTGTACTTCAAGATTCTAATCTATTTGTATTCTCAATAGCAAGGGAAGAAGTGGGACCTTAACCCATGTTTACGCTTAGACTACTTGATGTGTAAACCAGTGTTTTAGCCACTTCTCTCTCAAGCCACAGGGTGTCTAAAATTTAACAGTTAAGAGGTCCTAAAATATCTAGCCTAATTTAAGCACACTTTTAGTAGTTTCATGGTCCTGGAAATTACTCAGCTGACAACGATCAGTGGTTGCTTGTTTAGCCAATGTACTCAAAATATGACTTTTAGTAAGAATTTAGTCAGAAAAAAGAAAATGGATCTTTGCCATGAACGTTTTCCAAGTAACAGTGGCATAATTTTTTAATAAAAACATCGCACTGGCCATCTTCTTTCTTCTTTAGAAAAATAAGGATTTCAGCATTTCCTTAAGTTCCATATTAAATTCATTACCTTACACATCAACTCTGTGTCAGAACTGAGCTGGGCCCTAATAAATGAATCATTATGAGGTCACTTCCTGTGGGATACTTATCGTCTTTTCAGGTGGCAGTCACACGAGAAACAAGCAATCAACTAAATAAATATGTAATTGCAATAATGAGAAAAGTGGGGAAATATATGTCAGTTTCAAACACCTAGATCCCTGTAAGTTGATGAATTTCTTCATTGAAGGAACTCATTTTGAAAGATCAGAATCATTATCCAGTATTAAATACAATTAGGTATAGAGTCAATGTGAAGGAGAGATAATCTTTATGTTCCTTTAATTTTCCTGTTGTAACTCGAACTGGGAACAGGAAGGAGGCTATGCCCAGTTCAAAGCAACATTTAAAATAAGAGTTTAAGTGGAATTATGGAGTTATTTTGGAATATTTTTCTTTTTTTGAATATCAGACAGGTAACGTGCTGACCTCTTAACACGGTTTGAGGGAAGTATATCTTACACATGTGTGACAAAATTAAATCATCTTGCATATGTACTACAAAAGGATCTTCATTTGAGGATTTATCTGTTTGCCTGAGGATATCAAATTGTAAAGTAATGGAGAGATTAAAAATATAATAACATGTTGCCCTATTTGCTTCAGCTTCTTTAAAGAAAGAATCATGGAAAGACAGACAAAAGAAGGGATTAGCAAACGTGCACATTCTGCACATGTATCCCAGAACTTAAAGTAAAATAAAATTGAATAATTAACACAACTGATAAGAAAAAAGGAAGGGAATGGGGAAGAAAGAGAAAAGAGGGATAGGAAGGGGAGGGGTGAGGTGGAAGGAAGGGGAGGACTTGGTGTGGGAGGGAGGGGAAGGATAGGAGGAAGGTGTGGGGTAGAGATGGGAGGTGTGAAGTAGAAATGGCAGGTGCAGGGTAGAGATAGGAGGAGGGGAGAGGAGAAAGGAGGGAGGAAAAGAGGATAGAAAGAAGAGAAGGAAAAAGGGAGAAAGGAACCAAGGATGGAAGGAGAAATTTTAGGAGATTACTACAATACCATCTTCATCTCATCTTTTTTCCTTCCCCTACCTTTCCCTCCCCAGAGATAACCACTATTCAAAAAATACTGTGTATCATTTCAATGTACATTTTTTAAAATTTGCTACACATATGTGATTCCCTAAGGCATACATGCTAATCTTTCATTCTTGTAAAATTTTTAATAAATGTAGTTTTTGTAAACATCCCTTCTTGTTTTTTGTTTTTGTTTTGTTTTGTTTTCCACACAGCACAATGTAAGGCATACCCATGTTCAGACGTGTACTTCCTTCACATTTTACTGCTGTAAAGTAATCCACTGTACATATACTAGAGGGGTGTATCCATTTAGCTTTGCTGGAGCATTTGGGTGTTAACTCATTTTTGCTTTTACAAGGAGTGCTTGGGGAACACCTCTACTTATGTTTCCTTGTGTGCAGTGTGTAGGGAACTAGAAGTAGTGACTGAGTCAAGAGGTAATTACTGAATCAAGACGTTGTCAAAATGTTTACCATGGTGGGTGTATCTATTTATTTTCTCACCAAGAGTATGGCTTCTAATTTTCCCATAAGGACACAAAAATCCAATGTCATCAAACATTAACTTTGGGCAATTTCAGATGGCTAGAAAATGGTCTCTTATTATATTACTTTATAATTTCTTTGTTATAGAAATAAACAGTATTTCTTATTTTTAAAAATACTGTTATGCTGATATACTGACCCCTCCAGAATTTAACACTGGACCTATAAAAATGAATAGAAAACTAATTTTGTTTTATAGCTTTTAAATATGGCCGTTGTTAGGAATTTATGCTTACAAAAGCTCAGTGTCAGAAAGCATGTTTTATTGTTAGTATGATATCTGGAGTGCTTAATTATTAACTTAAAAATACACCAAATCCTCTTCCTCTTTTTTTCTTTTAGAATGTATGATCACCTCTCAATTAGCTTTATTTTGGTGGTGTTCATTGTGAACTCCAAAAACCAACACAGGCCTTATTTTAATTTTTTATTTCTATAACTTATACCTTCTTCCAGAAAAGTTTAACAATAAACCATAAAAATATATGTAAACAAAGATATTAAATTCAACAATACAAATGTATTCATTCATCTAAGTAACTGAATAAGACAACAGCAAAGTTAATCTATATCAGGGTACTCTTCAGTTCTGCCGGACATTTAAAAAAATATTATCATTGAAATTCTTTTAGTTGTAAGTTGATATATCACTAATGATTTTGGTATCTAGAGAAAGAATAGTTTCAAATGCAGCTTGTAAACAGTTATATTGAAAAACACTTGATTCTATAAGAATTTAAAAATTTAAATCACAAAGTACCATTTTTTATCTATTTAATGAACAAAAATATTACAATATCCAGTTGAGAACCAGTGAAGGGAAATTAATAATCTTTGGCATTGTAATTTAGCACAATCCTTGAAGAAGGCATTTTAGACATATAAATTTTTGTATCTTTGGATATAACAATCTCATTTATTAGATTCAAGCTAGAGAAATAATCCAAAATGCGGAAAATAATATATTCATGAACATGTTTTAGCTTTATTTTAACCTGATAAAGTTGAAAAACCACCTAAATGTTCAATATAAAGTATACTGTTCCCCACTGAAAAAAATTACAATCCTGATGCTGATGAGGAAAATGTATCTGATATTAAGATTCAATGGGAAGAAAACAGAATCCTATGTATGATTACAAATATGCAGAAAGTCCACATACATAGGGGCAAAATGAAAAGACATATTACTCTGCTAATTGCTGTTCTAGAAGTAGTGTTTCTCCACTAATTTCAGGACATTTTGTTTTCTTTATTGCTTATTTAAATAGAAAATAAATGTCCTGGGCCTGCTTTTATCCCCTTAGGGAGCTGGGAATTTTGCGCAATTTATACTTCTGTCCTATTTGTTTTGGTTTTGTTTGTTTTTCTCAGCATAAAGCCACTGTTCTCAAATAACACAGTATTCTAATGCTCCATCACTCTTGAATTTTACTTAACTCCTTGAGGAATACCACTTCAAGATGACTGATTGCCTTTCAATGAATGGATCAGCTCTTTGTTCTAGGAAAGAGAATCATGTGGCAAAGAAATATAATAGGTTTGAAAATAAATCAAAAAAGTAGTAACTGCAAAAGAGATCCATGTATTTGCTCTAGCTGTAAATTCTGTCTGAGTCCTTGTTTAATTATCCTGCACTTACTGATTACCAAGTCATGGCATTCCACTGCAGGTAAACATTTTCTTTGGCTTCTACTTTTACTTCAATATCTAGGTCCTTTCTGAATGCATAGGGCTTGCTATTGGTTTAAACTGATAAGAAAAGATACCACACTTGACCTTAGCCAAAAGACCAAGAAGCCATTGCTATTGTTTTAATTCCTTACAATTTATTCACTGCAGAAATTCCTAATAAGATGATAAGAATAAAGATGCTTTAATTTGAGGGGACACCACATTTTATTTCTGCACCCTAATACATATTTCAGCTACTTGGTTAATATGAAGTATTAAATATGGCAGAAATTAAATACATACTCATACTTCATAGATATATGTGTATATTGATACAATTTAGGAAAAATAGTCTGTCTTGAACTCAGCCAGATATTCATGGTAAAAAAAAACATGACTAACACTGATACTGGAACTTTGACAAGAGCCTGCTAATTACTATTGTTCTATTCCCTATTAATCCTTTAAATTTTTTTTGCCCACCCTCATCCCCTATTTTGATTTATGGACTGCTTTTCATATTTATAAAGTGGTTCATGAATCACCCTGCCGCAACAGAAGTGAATAATAATGAGCCCATTTATGCAACATTTGGTGTGTAGCTAATTATCTCAAAATGACTGCCTGAGATTGCACTGAGAAGAGTGTCATTAGCATTCAGTACTAAGTCTACAAAACAGAGGGGGAAAAGAAAGTAGAAATATAGAATCAAAAAATAAGAATAGCAGTGAGAATGCTGTCAACTGGGTGTGATTTTTTTTAAAGCATCCTAAAGAACATTTAATATCTCCCAATAGATGAATTGTGAAGTAAGTCATGGGTATAGCATCCATTAAAATTATGTTCATGGAGCATACGTAAGACTTAAGAAAGTTCCTACCTATAGGTTGACCAAAGGAGCAAATGAAACTGTCACATACCATATAATTTCAACTTTAAGAAGAAAAATTAATAATAAAACTATGATGATGAGGTTATGTTTATTCTCTTTATCTATAATTTTCTGTATTTTCCAGATGTTTTAATATGGCTAAATGTTAATCTTACAATGTATTTGTAATAGTAATGTCATATGTATTTTTTATTTCTTTGGAAATATATAGACTGATAATAGTAGCAGCTACTGTTAATTGAGATCCTACTATGCATCAAGTATTGAACTTATACATGCATGTCATAACTCTCTTCTCTTTCCTATTCCACACCACATTCCAACTGCATCATACCTCCATTCATGAATGATCACAAACCTAGGTTAAGGCAAGCTTTGTCCAAGTTGCCACCAACCAAAGAAGTATAGAATTAAACTGTCTTGCATTGCAATCCTGAGTGACATTTATGCTTTCTTAGTAATGTAAACATTTACTGATGTAAGAGATCTGGATTTCTAAAAAAAAAAAAAAAAAAAAAAAAAAAATGGCAAAGGTAATAGCTCCAAATGAGAAATAAGCACACCCTACTTATTTTATAAAATGAGTAGACAGTGGCTCCATCTTCTGTTTTGAGACCTTACAGTATTAAAATATATATGTATATTTTATATCATGACAGCATAAATATGTAGCTGAATGTTTTAAATTGCTGTAGCCAATGCTTGCAGTAGTGCCTGATTTCTGGTTAGTCCTCTATAATTTTTATACACACTATTGATTGGATACTGAATGCCCTAAATTATTGATAACTAAATGAATACTAAAACTATGGTAAGGTTAACTTTTAATTTTTATACTTAGTTTTACTGCTTATGGAAGATATTTTACTGAAGTAAATCTTCTCTGCTTAGATTCATCTGGTCTGACTGCAATAACTAGAGAGACCTTAATCCTTGAATCGAGCAAAGCTGGGTCTGAATTTCAGCATTACCATAGACTATGTAAAGTTGGAAAAATGTCTTAATCCAGCGAGATGTTACTTTTCTTATCTTTGATATTGGAATGAAAAGAGCTTCAACATAATAAGGCTATTATAAATAATAAGTAATGCACATGTGGTAGAACAATGCTTTCTCCTTCAAAGCTGTCCATGTCCTAATTCTCTGGACCTGTAAATATGCTACCTCTCATGGCAAAAGGGGCTTTGCAGATGTAATTAAGATAAAGTCTTTAGCCAAGCACAGAGGCTCATGCCTATAATCTGAACACTTTGGGAAGCTGAGGCGGGTGGATCACTTGAGATCAGGAGTTCAAGACCAGTCTGGCCAAAATGGTGAAACCCAATCTCTATCAAAAATACAAAATTTAGCTGGGTGTCGTGGTGGGTACCTGTAGTCCCAGCTACTCTGGAGGCTGAGGCAGGAGAACAGCTTAAATCTGGGAGGCAGAGGTTGCAGTGAGCCAAGGTCGCACCAACCACTACACTCCAGCCTGGGTGACAGAGCAAAAAGAAAAAAAAAGAAAAAATATATAAAGTCTGCCAGGTGCAGTGGATCACGCGGTAATCCCATCACTCTGGGAGGCCAAGGTGGGTGGATCATTTGAGGTCAGGAGTTTGAGACCAGCCTGGCCAACATGGTGAAATCCTGTCTTTACAAAAAAAAAAAAAAAAATAGCTGGGCATGGTGGCATATGGCTGTAATCCCAGCTACTGGGGAGGCTGAGACAGGAGAATCTCTTGAAGCCGGGACATGGAGGATGCAGTGAGCCGAGATCACTCCACTGCGCTCCAGCCTAGATGACAGACTCTGTCTCAAAAAAAAAAAAAAAAAAGATAAAGTCGATCATCCTGGAATATCTTAGCGGGTCCCATGTAATCACAAGGGTCCTTATGAAAGGAAAGCAGGAGAGTAAGAAAGTGAGAGGATGTCAGATGTCAGGATAGAAGCCCAAGTTCGAGTGATGTGCTTTGAAGATGGAAGAAGGACCCATAAGCCAAGGAATGCAAATGTCCCCTAGAAGCTGAAAAAGGCAGAGAAATAAGCTCTGCCTTAGAGCCTCCAGGAGGAACACAGCCCTGATAACACCTCGATTTTAGGACTTCTGATCTCCAGAACTGTAAGCGAATAAATTTGTGTTGTTTTAAGCCACTAAGTTTGTGGTAACTGGTTATAGCAACAAGAGGAAACTAATATTGTATGTAAGGTGCTTAGTACAGTGCCTGTCATATAGGATTCTAGCATAATACTAGCCAAAGTCACTCTGCCTTTTTAGATCCATTATTTATGAGAGTCCAATGCCCTCCCCCAGATTGCTGAAGCTTCCCAAAGGGCTTATGTAATTTCTGGCTTTGAATTGCTTCCATTTATAGAGTATTGCTCCAATAATGCTGTCAGGATAAGGAATTCAGCCCCTTCTCAGTATTCCAAGTATAAAAATAAAACATTTACCCAAGACGTCTGTGTGTGTGTGTGTTTGCGTGTGTGTGTTTGTGTGTGGTGTGTGTGAGGGGGTGTGTGTGGGGGTGTGTGGAGTGTGTGGTGTGGGTGCTGTGTGGGGTGTGTGTGTGGGGGGGGTGGTATGTGTGTGTGGTGTGTGTGTGGTGTGTGGTGTGTGGTGTGCATATGTAGCGTGTGTGGTGTGTGCGTGTGGTGTGTGTGTGATATGTGTGGTGTGTGTGGTGTGTGGTGTGTGTGTGGCGTGTGTGTGTGGCGTGTGTGTGTATGCGTGTGCATGTACACGTGTGTGTGGTGTGCGTGTGTGCATGTGTGTGTGTGTGCACGCACATGCACCCAGGTATGCTTGATGTGTATCAGGCTTGGTTTGAGTAAATACAGAAAATGTATTATTATTGTACAACAAAAATTTTGTAATTAAATATCAAATATGACTGTTCTTTAAAGCTTTTTAGTACCCCAACATTTTGTTTCCTCACCCCTAAATTCCTCTTAAATCTCACACAACAGTTTATCTCCTTTGGTTTTCTTATCATTTATATTTCACACTCCCGGGATTTCACCTTGAAATACCAAGATATTTTTCTAAACAGACTAGCCAAACTCCTACCTAATAAAACCTGTCACAAATTATGAAGATAATGCATATTCTTTTCACCCTATTTCACTGAACAGTTAATAAATATTAGCTGCAAAAAAATCTACGTATTTATTAGTCATAACTTAAGCTAACTGATCCATCTTCTCTTACCAGTTTCTTTGTGTGATGTAAGTAACATGGATTAAAGGTGTAGCCAAGAGGCTAAGCAAGCCATTCTTCAAACACTCTATTGAGTGATACTGATAACAATCTTATAACTACTCACTCTCAATTTCACCAATATTAGGGGTATAAATAGGGTTCATATTTTTAAGGGATTTTCTCCTCTTCTTTCTCATTTTTCTTTCTTACAGATTTTGTTAAACTGTACAATTATACAGAGAATGATTTTAAAACATGGGGATTCTTTCTGATAAAATTGACAGTTTTGGGAAAACCTCAACTGAGCATACATAATTTGTTCATTTAAGTTCACACTGCTATTTGCAAATGTACCTTCTCCATGTGTATATGTGTGCACACCTGTGTATAGTGTGTGTATGTATAATCCTAGATTCCAAGATATTTATGGGCCAGGGTTTCTGGATTATGTTTTGTCAAAAATGAGAATCATGCCACCTTCAGACATTAAATACGTATGATTTGCTATTACAATGACTCCTAAGGCCAACAACCATGCATCATAAACTTTAATAAATGAATACTACAGTGACATGATTTCTGTTCATTCCAAAGTATCAGGCGACCACAGTTTCTAACTAACAGCCCATTATAGTGGTCTGACCTAACCTTCAAAATGTCAATAAATTGGATTATAATGTAATCCATTCTAAATGTCTTTGAAAGAAGACAGATGAATGTTATGCTGTCATGAATCTACCTCTGGGAAATCTCTCTGCAGAACAGTCAGTTAATGCTTTTGCCTTTAGCTGGTTTTACCATCCTATACTTTCATTTGCTATCCACCAATAAAAATATTTGCACACACCAGAATGAAAATCTTGAGTTTGAAAAGCTAAAGACAGAATTTTAAAAAACAATTCAATCTTGAAGCCCTTAATCTATTCATTTTTGTAATCTAATATTTGGCAACTTCGATTTGGTAGAAGATTTATAATAATCAAATAGCTTCAGCCAGTGTGAGTACATTTTCATGTGGATGTGTTAATTAATGGTAGAGGTGACTAACAACTGTGAAGCAATCATATTAGACAAGTAGAACAAATGGAAATACAGGAGCAATCATTCTTAGAGAATTCATTGTTGCTACTCATCCAGAAGACCAAAAAGCTGAACAGAAATCTGCTCAGGGACATCTCTTTTTGTTGACGGCCCAGGGAATTCTGGCTAAGCAATTTTTTCTCACAAAAAGCTCATACACTCAGCTCACTTAACCATAAGCATCACAAAATCTAAAAATGCCAAATTCTTAAATCAGCAGAGTTCAACACTCTGTTGCACAGAATTCTATGGGCTAATATAGATTCATGAGTATGTGCTTGTGTGGGAGTCCCTGTCTGAGCCTCAATAATTTCTCCCTTCTCAGAGGGCCCTGTGGGTCTCTGGTGACCATATTTGTATTTGTGTATTAGTGCTGTCCTCCAACCCTTACTCAATAGTTGTGGGAGAGTTGGTACCTCATTCAAGTTGGACCAGTGAAATCCTCCTGGGAGTCTGAAATTTGGAACGTATATATCCCAAGATGGAGTTTGTTTCAGTACTTTCCAAAGGAAATCAGATGACTTCCTGAGAGTAAGTTCTTAGAGCTATTGATTTCTTCTCTTGTTAAGTTGTGATGATTACTCAATTCTCTTTAATATTATATTGGGATTTCGAAGCAGTAGAAGTAAATTGGCCCAGGAGATCATAGTTGAAAAAACAATGGGTTATGGTCAAGTCTTGGTATGACATATCGTTTCCCTAGGTAGTATCACTTATATTACTTATAGCTATTGATTGTTAAATAAATTGATCATAATGGCTAGCAACAGTAAATTCAGTTATGCTTTCTAAAAGTTTGGTTTTTTAAAAAATTACAACTGCAAGTATCCATACACATGAGACATTAGTTATTTTGTAGATAGTGCTGCACTGGCTATATAAATTGCCATGTAAAAGCTATTGTAATTCACTACTCTGAATCAATGGTTCAATATTATATTTCAGTGCATGTCCTGATTTAATAATGAAGTGGTTAACTAACCAGATGACATTTTTTCTGAAAATGGACTACATTAAGTGAGATGTGCTGACCAGTGGGGCTCAAATAACACTCTCAAGTATCCCTAAGTCTTTTTCTGTAATGGTGCCACAAATATTGGATTCTAATTTTATTTAAAACCATTGTAATGATTTTTGGCTGCACACTTACAACCATCTGATGTTTGGCAAAATTGACAAAAACAAGTAATGAAAAAGGACTCTCTCTTCAATAAATGATGCTGAGACGACTGGCTAGCCATATCCAGAAGATTAAAATCAGACCCTTTCCCTACACCGTAATTCCTATTTTACATCCACATTTTAACAGGATATCAGGATGCCCTTATAATCAAATATTTTCTAAAATCATGATTTAGAAAATCATGTGTGGAGCCATCAAACTCAAGATGGATTAAAGATTTAAATATAAGAACAAAGTTTAAAAAATTTGGAAGATAATCTCAGAAATACCATTCTGGACGTAGGATCTGGCAAAAATTTCATGACAAAGACACCAAAAGCAATTGCAACAAAACAAAAATTGACAAATGGGACATAATTAAACTAAAGAGCTTCTGCATAGCAAAACATCGTTGGAATGTTGTTCATCAACAGAACAGACAACCTACAGAATGGGAGAAAAATTTTGCAAACTATACATCTGACAAAGGTCTAATATCCAGAGTATATAAGTAACTTAAAGAAATCAACAAGCAAAAAACAAACAAACCCATTAAAAGTAGGCAAAGAACATGAACAGACACTTTTCAAAAGAAGACACACACATGCATCCAATAAGCATATAAAAAATGCTCAACATCACTAATCATTAAAAATGCATAAAAAACACAGTGTGATACCATCTCACACCAGTCAGAATGGCTATTATTAAAAAGTAAAGAAATATGAGATGCTGGTGAGGTTGCAGAGAAAAAGGAAAACTTACACACTGCTGGTGGAAATGTAAATTAGTTCAGACATTGTGGAAAGCAGTTTGGTGATTTCTCTAAGAAGCCAAAGAAATATTACCATTTGACTCAGCAATCCCCTTATTGAGTATATGCCAAAAGTAATACAAATCATTGTAGCATAAAGACACATATACACATATGTTCATCTCAGTACTCTTCACAAGAGCAAAGCTATGGAGTCAACCTAAGTGCCCATTAACAGTAGACTGGATCAAGAAAATGTGATACATATACACCATGGAATACTGCACAACCACAAAAAAAGCATGCAATCACGTCCTTTGCAGCAACATGGATGGAAGTGGCAACCATTAGCCTAAGCGAACTAACACAGGAACAGAAAACCAAACATCGCATGTTCTCACTTATAAATGGGAGCTAAACATTAAATATATATATGGTCATAAAGAAGGGAACAAGTCACTGAGGCATACTTGAGGGTGGAGGGAAGGAGGAAGGTGAGAATAAAAAAACTACCTGTTGGATACTGTGACTATTACCTGGGTGATGAAATAATCTGTACACCAGATCCCCATAACATGCAATTTACCTATATAACAAACCTGTACATGTACCCACGAAACTAAAATTAAAGTTAGAATATATATATAATTATTTTAAACTATAATAAGAAGCATTATACTGTAAGCTGTCCTATGTCACTTTTTTAATGTTTTGTTTGCTTTTTCTATTAAAATAAAATACACATATATAATTTACCATCTTTGCTACTTTTAAATGTACAGTTCAGTGGTAATTAATATACTATATGTTTATTTTGCCTTTCATCATTCCCTTTTCCTGGCCTATGGTAACTACCAGTTTATGCTCTATCTTGAGATCAACTTTTTTAGCTCCCACATGGCATTAGAACATGCAATATTAGTATTTCTGTGCTTGGCTTCTTTCACGTAACATAGTGGCCTCCAATTCCATATCTGTTGCTGCATATGACAGGATTGCATTTTTATGGCTAATATCTCGTTGTCCATATATACCACATTTTCCTTCTCCATTCATCTATTGATAAGCACTTAGGTTGATTCCATATTTGGCTATTGTGAATAATGTTGCAATAAATATGAGAATGTCCTATGCCCCACGTTAATACATTCAAGAACACTATATTAACTTGTGCTGTCAGGTTAAATTATGCAGAGCATTGAGCACCAAGTAAAGCTTGCCTTTAATCCATCATTAAGGACTTCTAGGGACCAACCATTTATGAATGTTCCTAAACTATTTGCAATGGTGTTATTGACTTTAGAGGTGGTTTCTTGCCCAGGGGTTGGGGCTGTTGTTGTTGCTGTTTTTCCAATTCAGGATAGCCTGAGCTTGGTTATTCAAGGTTTTAGAAGCAAGTACTTCGCTATTTATAAGGATTTTCTCAATGCTGTATAAATCAAATACAACACGAAAATAAATGGTTACTGAGAGAGACTCAAAACCATAATTCTCATAAATCCTACTTTTATATGAGTGTGCCCATTAAAATGGATGAATATTTGAACTTGTACAGTGATTTTATATTAACAAACTATGGTTTTTATTTATTTCATTTGTACTTTATATACTGAGGCTCCTTAGCAAATTTGTAAAGCATCATTGTAGCAGCATTTCTTAATCTTTGCACTACCGACATTTTGGAAAAGATAAGTCTTCGTTGTTGGGGGCTGTCTTGTGCACGGTAGGATGCTCAACAGCATCTCTGGCCTCTAGCCACTAGATTCCAGTTTCAAACTTTTAGGTCCAGATATATTGCAAAATGTCCCCGCTGAGGTAAAAAGATCTCTGATTGAAAAGTATCAGCTAAATTGTAGAATCATAGGACTTGCCACACTTTAGTAATTCCCAGAGAATGTTTCCCTTTTGACAATTTGTTAATTCATAAGATGATGCTAAATGAAAAATATGGTAAAGAAGTATAGTAGACGAGTGAATTTTTAGTATCTATAGTGGTTGTTTTATTTAGGGTGTTTGAATCACTATGGGACTAAAAAAAGAACGTTGAAGAATTGTATTTTTTGTTTCTTTGTTTTGTTTTGGTTTTTATTTTACTTTAAGTTCTGAGGTACATGTGCAGATCTTGCAGGTTTGTTACATAGGTATACACATGCCATGGTGGTTTGCTGCTTCCATCCCCCATCACCTACATTAGGTATTTCTCCTAATGTTATCCCTCCCTAATCTCCCCTCCCCCTCTTATCACTCCCCAGTCCCCTATCCCTCAACGGACCCCAGTGTATGATGTTCCCCTCCCTGTATTTTTAGACAATAGAAGATATTCATGAGGTATTGTTAAATAAATAAATTAATCAACCCATATGATCATGGGAAATGAAAGTATAATGTTTTGTTAAACATTTGGGAAAAAAAATTAAACTTTAGAATTATTTTGCTCTGGTGTAATGCTTAAATAAATTCAAGTAAATTGACCAATGTCCTGTCTATGAAAGACTTCAAAAGGTATGTGAAAATGTTCACATCTGTGAGCTTTCATCTTTCATAATGAAAGCCAAAGCGAAATTGGAAAGTGAGAGGGGTTTTCTTTTTCCTTTAAGAAAAAGATGCCTTAGGCCTGGCACGGTGGCTCACGCCTGTAATCCCAGCACTTTGGAAGGCCAAGGCAGGTGGATCACGAGCTCAAGTGATTCAGGCCATCCTGGTCAACATGGTGAAACCCCGTCTCTACTAAAAATACAAAAATTAGCTGGGCATGGTGGCTCACACCTGTCCAGCTACTCGGGAGGCTGAGGCAGGAGAACTGCTTGAACCCAGGAGGCAGAAGTTGCAGTGATCTGAGATCGCGTCACTGCATTCCAGCCTGGGTAACAAGCGAAACTCTGTCTCAAAAAAAAAAAAAAAAAAAAAAGAAAGAAAGAAAAAGATGCCTTTATTGCTGATAGTTTAGCACAAATGACCTAAGCAATGACCCACCTTGGAAGCCTCAAAAAATACTCTGATATATATTCAGAGCATTTCCATATATATAATATATAGAGAGAAAGAGGGAAAGTATGCATGTAAATAGATTAGTGTTTGTATATAAACACACATATTTATACAGTATACTGTAGTAGAGTATATATGTTGTGTACATAATATACTACAGTATATTCAGAGCACTTTCATTTGAAAAAAAATAAAATGAAGACAACACAAATGCCCACCAAAGGATGATTAGGAAAATAAATTATGGCATTTCCACACAATTTTAGTAAATGTTTGAAGACAGCTTATTATTTATTAATACAGAACCAAATTTAAGATGCATTGTTGAAGAAAATAAGCAAGAGGCAAAGGAGTGTGTGAGGTAGGCTACTGTCTAAGAGGATTTTTCCATAAGAAGACACAGCTGTGCTTCTATTTGAATAGAATATTTTTAGAAACTTTGAAACTGTAGTTCCTGGAGATTAAGATAAAAAAAGAAACATCAACTAATTTGAATTTTTGTTTTTTTTAACTTATGATTACACTTTATGGGAAGGACCATTACATTTTTTAAAGTTCTTTGTCAATTCAAAAGTGAATCAAAATCTTGCAAAGGTGGACTCACCATCTGAGTTTCAATTACTCTCAGACTTCACAGCCCAGAAAACCATACCAGGCAAGAGAAAATGGAGGGATAGTGAAGTCCAGATAGGATGTACAGAGTTAGGTCCTAGAGTTTGAATAAACACAAAAGCCCAACTGGGGGTGGTGAACATGGTGTAAACTCAAATCCCAGGATAGTGTTTCTTCCCTGGTTATATGCTACCTGCTAAATATAAGTAGACGAGACTTTCAGAGATAAATCTGACAAATCTCTCTAGTAATGGGAAGTGTGAGGCACCAAAAGTCACAGAGGCTGGTTTTGTTGTTGCTGCTGATGTTGTATTTAGTTGTAGCAAGAGAGGAAGATAAGCTTTTATGTATAATGTAGATTCCTCCTATTCACAAATTCTGCAGATAGTGATACAGATATTGCTAGGGTGATAAAAATGGAAAGGGTCATGACATCATAACAGCTATAATAATGCTAATCATTTAGGGAGTACCTATTAAGTATGGGGTGCTGGGCTAAAAGCTTTGCATACACTATCTCCTTTAATTCTCACAGCAATCCTGTGTAGTAGGAGCTTTGATTAATGAGAGGAATGAGCTGCAAGGAGATAATTTAACTAAAGCAAACTCACACCACTTGCAGGCAACAAAGTTAAGACTCAAAGTCAATCTGCCTAACTTTAAAATTTTTAGTCACAAAATATTTTAATAGCTTTATTATGATATCATTGAAATATAGCTATTGCAAATAATGAATTTGTTACATTATTTATGAAAGTAATGTAATCCTCAATAAAATATTAGCAGACTAAATTCCATAGCAAATTAAAAGGATTATATGCAATGGCCAAGAGGGTTTTGTTACTGGGATGCAAGGATGGTTCACCATATGTGAATTAATCAGTGTTATATACCACATTAGCAGAATGATGGATTAAGAACTACATAATTCTGTATCAATAGATACAGAAAAGCATTTGACAAAATTCAACATCTTTTGTCGTAAAAGCTTTCAACAAAATAGGCATAAAAGGAACTTAACATAATCCAAACTATGTATGAAAAATCTAGAGCCAATATCATAATCAATAGACCTTGGGATCAAACCTGGGGGCATTACACTATCTGACTTCACATTGTAATACAAATGTATTATGATCAAAACACTATGGTAATGGCATAAATACAGATATACAGACCAGTGGAACAGAACAGAGAAACCAGAAATAAACACATACACTTATGGTCAACTGATTTTCAACAAAGGTGCCAGGAGCATACAATGGGGAAAGGACAGTCTCTTTGACAAATAGTTTTTGAAAAACTGGATATCCACATGCAAAATAAATCAATACATACATACATATATAAATTTAACCTCATCTCATACCGTACATGAAAATCAACTCAAAGTGGATTAAATACTTAAACATAAATATCGAAACTGTAAAACGACTAGCAAAAAACCTTTCCGAAAAGGAAAAACTTTTTTGACGTTGGTCTTAGCAATAATTTTTTGAATATGGTACCAAAAGCTCAGACAATAAAAGCAAAAACAGATAAGTGGGATACATCAAACTTAAAAGCTTATATACAGCAAAGAAAACAATAAACAAAATGAAAAGGCAACTTATGGAATGGGGGGAAATATTTGCAAATCATATACAAATTAATATACATTAATATCTAACACATATAAAAATCACATACAACTCGATAACAAAATACAAATCACTCCATTTAAAATGAGCAAAGGACTTAAACAGAACTTTTCCAAAGAAGAAATTCAGATGGGAAAAATGCATATGAAAAGGTGCTCAACATACCTAATCATCAGAAAAATGTGAATTATACCCACAGTGAAATACGACCTCATACCTGTGAGGATGGCGATTAGTAAGAAGACAAAGGACAAAAGTGTTTTCAAGAGTGTGGTGGGGGAAGAACCCTTATACACCGTGAATGGAAATGTAAATTAGAACAGTTTTGATCTTGCTCAAGATGGTTTTGTCTTGTCAGAGTCTTTCATGATTCCATATAAACTTTATGATTATTTCTTCTATTTCTGTAAAAAATACCACTGGGATTTTTGAACCTATAAAATGACTTTGGGTAGATAGTATGAACAATTTAACAATATTCAATCTTCCAAGCCATGTACATGGAATGTCATTCTATATATTTGCCTTTTTAAACTTCCTTCATCAATGTTTTATAATTTTTAACGTACAGGTCTTTCTTCTCTTTGATTGAGTTAATTCCTAAGTACTTTGTTGTTGTTATTAACATAAATAAAATTGTTCTCTTAATTTCCCTTTTTGGAGAGTTTATTAGTATATAAAAATACCAATGATTTCTGTGTGTTGATTTTGCAACTTGCAATTTTACTGAATTTATTAGTTCTAATAGTTTTTACAGAGTCTGCAGAATTTTCTATGTATATAATCATGTCATCTGCAAAAAGAGATAATGTTATTTATTTATTTCTGATTTGGATGCCTTTTATTTAATTTTCTTACCGATTACTCCAGCTGTGGGTTCAGTACCATGTTGACTAGTAGGGCCAAGAGTGAGCACACTTGCCTTCTTCCAGATCTTAGAGGAAACGTTTTAATTTTTCTGCATTTATTGAGATGATCATGTGGTTTTTATTTTATTAATATATATGTTGTATCACATTGACTGATTTGTATATGTTCTTGATTGTTGCATATCCATCCCTGCATCCAGTAATAAATCCCACTTGGTCATGGTGTATGATACTTTTAATATGCTGTTGAATTTCATTTGCTAGTATTGAGAATGTTTGCATCTAATACCATAAGGGATATTGGCCTGTACCATTCATTTCTTGTATTGTCTGTGTGGCTTTGGAATTCGAGTGAAGCTGGCCTCATAACTAATTTGGCAATTTTCCCTATTCTATTTTGTGGTACACTTTAAGAAAGGCTAGTATTAATTCTTCTTTGAATGTCTGTCTGGTAGACATCACCCATGAAACCATCTGGCACTTGGCTTTTCTTTGTTGGAAAGTTTTTGATTACTGATTCCCTCTCCTTGTTCATTACTGGTTTGTTCAGATTTCTATTTGTTATTGACACAGTCTTGGTAGGTTATATGTTGCTAGAAATTTATCCATTTCCACCTATCCATCTAGATTATCCAATTTATTGACATATAATTATTCATAATAGTTTCTTAAATCTCACAAAATTTTGATGCCTTGTTTCTGCCAACTGGTAAATATGATTTGGGGCTAGGAAGCCTCGAAATGAAATGTCATCATTTTTGTAATGTTTTGTTTATTCTCTCTCCACTCTATCAGAATCACAACTACAGCTGCCTGTATGATGGATCTGCGAAGATATCCACTGGATGAGCAAAACTGCACCCTGGAGATTGAAAGTTGTGAGTTACTTGGACAGGGGAATGAAAAACAGGGGTGCTCCCTTGACCCAAATTGAATTCAACTTTTCACTGAGTTAATTAATACTAGGAATTTTTAGCTGCACTTGCCTGACAAGTGTTCAAAGGTTTATACTGGTGGCTCAAGGGTCATTTCAATGAAGTTAGAGTTTTGAACAATTAGGGAAAGTTCACTTATTTTAGCTCACCCATTTATAAACTCATGCTTTCTACTTCTTATAGTGTAGTTTCTCCAAAGCCTTCCAACATCCAAGCTGCATTAATAAGAGAGGAAAGATATTTAAATATAAAAGACTTTGTGGGATTGTTTTTGGTGCTATCATCTGTTGACCTAAACTATTGTAAATTGTCTTTTAGAAAAATAGTATGGTAGAGTCTTATGTGAATAATGTGTCTTTTCTCCTGAAAAGAAGAAGATGATAAATTGTACTTACGGGGCTTATGCTTTGGGACAAAGACTTAATTGTTTTTAGGTCTAGTAACTAATTTTGGTTTGTCCTCTTGGGCTGCTTTTTCACTGATTGCTTTCTTAACAATTCAAGTATTTCCGTCATGAAGATTTAATCTTATTGACTATCTTTTTGTGATTATTTCTCAGCCATCAGCTTATAGGTATTTAAGACCATTAATTTGTGAAACCAATGGTAAGCCATTTCTTGGTTTTAAGATGTGCAAAAAAGTGCAGCACATAATTGAGACCATTACTATAGTACCACTTAATGTAACATGAAAAATTGACAGATGTTTATTTAGATTATCTAAAATACTTTCTAGATCTAAACATTAAGAAAGTAAGAGAAAATGGGAAAATTCCAGGTGACTCTGTAGTATTGTTGAAGAATAAATGTGTTTCCCCAGTGTCTCATTATTAAGCAATTACATTAACTTTCTAGTTCCACTGTATAGACAGAAATAGATTAAGGTGTTTGTGTCTATATAATTACTTTAAACATAGACATTAATCTACTACCACTAAAATCTAGAATGTACAAGAAAATTCGTGAACAATTCCCTAATCAATATTCTAATTTTAAATCTCATTATATAAAGAAGTTACTAAGTATTCAAAGATATTGATATATAAAGTATTGATGGTAACTTTTGGTGCAGATACCAAAAAATGACCACATTCAAACCACAGGAATTAACTATGAACCTAATCATGTATTAATAACTAACATTTTATAAACAATGCAGAACATTAGTTCAACAAGTAAACCATTACTTTTGGAACTGGTATAGAAAGAGGATAACTCATGGGTTGCCCATACATGTGAGATGTTTTTTACCCTTGACCACTCTTCCGTTGACTTTGATTTTTTTACCGTGACTTCTGCTGGACAATATTAGCATACAGCAACCTTGTGAAATTCCAAGACCTTATGAATTTTGTCATTTGCTTAAAGGAGCAATGAAATTTGACAAATGCTTGAAACTGATTCTGTGTTGTAAATTGTAAGTTCTAAAATTATCAACACTGTCTCCCAAAATGCATGTTTTATTTATAATGAATACTGAGTTTTTCTATTATAGGTTGACATTTTTCTTTAAGTTTGAAGATTTCTTTATTCATTTTTTTAAAAGATGACTTTAAGTCCATTTAATATATCATATAATGATCAAAACTACAAATGAAGCAGAAATTAAATGTAACTTTTGTGGGGAAGAGATGGGGAAAGGCAGCCAGATAGTCCAAAGTAGTTATCAAATTTGATGTCAAATAATAGGCGGTGACCCAGGTATATGACAATCATTGAGGCAGTTTAGCAAGATGCAACTAGTTGTCTGGACAGATAGATGAACCCAGTAACTGAGACTCAGCTAATATGTACAAATTTGAAAAGGTGGTAATTATCATCAAAGTGATCCAGCAGCTGGTCACAGAACTGCAATCCCTAAAGATACCTAAAAAAAAGCAAGAAGTCTTGACTGTAAGAACATGGATAATGAGGAGTCTATGGAGGTAGAAACTTAGGCGAAAGATTTGCAAGACTAAGCTGGGTATTATATAACACCTTTGTGACATAAGTATTTGTAAAAACATTTGAGAGATGGTATATCTGAGGCTCAGAGAAGTAAAATAACTTACCCAGAGTCGTACGGCAAAAAAAGTAATGAAGTAAGAATTCAAGCCCAAGAGTTCTTCTCTTCTTCATGGAATCCTGAATCAACAGGTTAGTAAGGGAACATAGCATCAATAATTAGAAGTATATGTTGGTCATGGTGGATCACGCCTGTAATCCCAGCACTGTGGGAGGCTGAAAAGGGTGGGATCACCTGAGGTCAGGAGTTAGAGACCAGCCTGACCAATATAATGAAATCCCATCTCTACTAAAAATACAAAAATTAGTCAGGTGTGGTGGCATGCACCTGTAGTCCCAGCTACTTGGGAGGCTGAGACAGTAGACTTGCTTGAACCCGGGAGGTGGAGGTTGCAGTGAGCCAAGATCATGCCACTACACTCCAGCCTGGGTGACAGAGGGAGACTCCATTTCCAAAAATAATAATAATAATAATAAGAAGAAGAAGAAGAAGAAGAAGAGGAGGAGGAAGAAGAAGAAGGAGAAGAAAAAGAAGAAGAAGAAGAAGAAAGAGGAGGAGGAGGAAGAAGAAGTATAGCGCTAACTGGAAACACTCTTGGCTAGGTTGGAAATGCTGAATCAACCAAAGACTGGTCTGTATTCCCTAAATTATCCCTGATAAAGGTCAGTATAGATCCCAGAAGCTGAACTTCACTTTTAGATCAAGGGTCAAACAATTTCAGCTACAGAGAGAAGGTAGCCTGTGGATGCAGGAAACCAGGCAGGCCTTGATTCTATTGATGTTATCCTTAAGAAAAGAAGAAGCTTCTGATGACAGCATAATTTAACTTCAATGTTTTACTTCAAATATATCCCTTATTAACAACAGATAAACCAATGTAGAGTTCTGAAATCTTAAGAATAATAATTTTAAGGAGTGAAGTAGCATATGCCAATGTGGAGTTTGAATGAGCTTTGCTTGTTTCTACCTAAGTACATAATCAATATGTTGCTAAGTATTAATAAATAATGAATAGATTGTTCATCTGTTTTTTAACTTTTCACAAAGAAACATGTTATTTTCTGAAACAGCTCTTTCTGACTTGACAGTGTATTAAGCCTATACTGAGCATTAAAGTGATCACAAATGAGAGGCTCTAGTGTCAGTTGGGAAATAAGAATGATGAAGTAGACACCCCACTGATATAAGGTTGAACCAATCACATGTTTGTGACCAACAGAGTGGAAACTTTGCCTGCATTACAAAATTCACTAGTTTATATGCTCTCCCATCACAATCTCAAGGCTGGCAAAATGTTTTCCTTGGTTAGGTCCTTTGAGACAAATTAAAGATGTTTTGCTTAACTTGATGTCATCTAATCAAGTACAATTGAAAAAGCCATAAAGCCTTCTTAAGTTGAAAGTTTGCTTGAACTTGGAGCAGATTAATAGCTTCGTAGCCCTGGGGTCCCATAACATGAGTTAACGGCATATAGAAAAATCAATCAAGGAATTCAGTCTAAAGAATATTTGGAATTTGAAATCAATAACACTATCGTGAGGTTTTGATAGCCACGTGCATCATAAAGCTATGGAAAGGGCTTGGGATAATAATAATGGAGGAATCAGGTTGTGCAGATTTTAAAAAGATCTGCACCCTAATCTCATCCACTCACTTTCAGTAGACGTTTTCACCTCACCACATCAAAATAATAATAACAAAAGAAAAAGGCATTTTAGGTCTGAAATCTCTTATTTTCACTCATCTTCTTTAAATTTCCTTATTCTTCACCACCATTCCGAGTTAGTTCTCTATATTTCACAGGAAGATGTGTTTCTATTTCTTTCTGAGGCTGGCCCTGCCCACCGTGCTTAGAATTCCCATCTCTTTCTTCCTCCTCTGGAGATTGATGATCTCTAGTCCACACACAGCTCACCCCTAAGCTCTCCGATCCTCAATCCTGCCCTGCCTACCTCTTTTCTCATAGCCTGTGAACAAGCTGAAAACTCTTCATCTTAAAACACCTCCACTCTACCCCCACATTTCCCTGAAGCTTTTTTCCTAATCTCTCTCTTTTTCTCCAAAGTACTTGAAAGCATAGTCTATATCTGTTGTCTATTGCCTCAACTTCCTCTCAACCCACTGCAATCTGGCACCTGTCTACCCACCTCCTGCCTCTGCTGAAACTGTTCTCAGAAAGGTCACAAAGGACCTCTTTACATTCAATCTTACTCTATGACTCCCAAATTTATATCTCCAACTAAGATCTCTTCTGAGCCCCAGATCGATGTACTAGCACTCTTCTTGGCATGTCTGTTTTGATGTTTCAAAGGCATCTTAAATATAATTTGCTTAAAACTTTACTCTTGATTTTTCCCTTTCAAATGAATTTCTTTCTCAGCCACTTTAATCTCATTATCTGACCATAATCCTGGGATTAATTGTTAACAGCTCCATTTCTCTCAAATTCTGCTGATCCCTTCTATTGCCAAGCACCATCTATACTATCTTCAAAATATTTATTAGGCCCATCCGTTTCTCCCCCACCCTATTGCCATCAGTCTTTTTCAAACTATCATTACTTTTTACCTGGACCATTGTAGCTGTCTTTCTACAGTCTTCTTTCACTTTTGACTCCCTCTAACCAAATTTCTCCCCAGCAGCCACAGTGATCTTTACAGGATGTAAATTGGATCATATTATTTCCCTGCTTTAAAATATTCAAAGACTTCCCATTACACTGGTAAAACTGTCCACTCTTCTTGATCTTCAAGCTCTTGTGTGACTTGATCTTCCTCATTATCTTAAATCCCATCTGTCACCGTTTTCCCCTTGTTTTCTGTATATACAACCCCAGCACTACAGAATTCTTTGTTTCTTGCCGGCAAAATTTTCTCTTATTTCATCTTAACCATCTTGTTTCTTCTGGCTAAAATGCTTTTTCCCATCATAGTTTTTTGACTTCCTCTTCTCATCCTTCAGTTCTCACCTCACGTGTCACCTTCAATAAGAGGCTTTCCTGAGACTCCTCAAATCTAAGCTAGGAATCAGTAGTTGTTCTCTTTTAAAATTCATTTTTAGTTTCCCATTGCTATTGTCTGAAAGTTTGTGTCTCTCCAAAATTCGTATGTTGAAATCTAATCCCCAATATAATGATATTAGGAAGTGGAGCCTTTGGAGGTGATTAAATCACGAGGGCAGAGTCCTCATGAATGAGATAACGGTAGTCCCCACTTATTTACAGTTTTGCTTTTTGCCTGAAAATGTTAAATGGAAAATTTCAGAAGCAAACATTCATCAGGTTTAAATTGCACCATTGATTGTAGCATGATGAAACCTCCCATCATCATGCTCTGTCCTGGCTGGGACATAAATCATCCCTTTATCCAGTGTATCCAGTGCATATGCTGTCTATGACGCCTACCTATTAGTCATTGATGCCATCTGCTCCTGGCATCCCACCCCTGACGTCATCATGGCTTGACGATCCAGGATCACTCAAAGCAGATGATGCCCCACTTGATATATCTTTAGAAGGCCAGTAGTAAACAAAAGCTATGTCACAATGCCTACATCATTCACCTTACTTTATCTCATCAAGCAGGCATTGTATCATCTCACATTACAAGAAAAAGGGTGAAGACAGTATAATAAGATATTTTGAGTGAGAGAGATCACATTCATGTAACTTTTATTACATTATATTTTTATAACTGTTCCATTTCATTATTAATTATTGTTAATCTCATATGATGCCTCATTTACAAATTAAACTTCATCATATGTATGTACATATATAAAAAACATAGTGTACGTAGGGTTTGGTACTATTCGCAATTTCATGCATCCACTGAAGGTCTTGAAATGTATCCCCTGAAGATAAGGAAAAACTATTATAGTTCTCTTATAAAAGAAACCCTGTGATCTACCTTACCTCTTCCACTATAAGGACACAGCCAGAAGACATCATCTATGAACCAGAAAATGGGCTCTCACCAGACCCTAAAATCTGCCAGTACCTTGATTTTAGACTTCCCAGCCTATAGAAATATGAGAAATAAATGGCTGTTTTTAAACATGGTTTGGTAACTTTTAACATAGGCCTTGTCTTATGTATTTAATTTAATGAACTATCTACTCGATCTATCTGTTTAAGTCTCAGAAGATTGTCATTGTCTTAATTTAAATATCTTGATAGTAAAAACATGTACACATAATGTAAAGCAATAGTCATGTTTAATCATTTCCAAAATAAAATTATTTTCTTGTCTACAAAATAGTATTTGATAACATCTGTCCACATAGCGTTATAAAATGGCCTAGCTTAGATATAGAAAATGTTCTGAGAAAATGGGAGGTTTGCAGAATTGAAATATTAAGTTTTATTTAAGTAAAGTGTTACATTAACATCTAGAAATACAATTTTAAAAGTATAGTTTCCACACATAAGACATGAGTAGTTCTATAAATGTCTGCCTTTGAATAGTCATATCTGGAGAATTATGCCCAGTTCTTACTGCCATATTAAGGGAATTTGATGCAGAAAGAGGAGACCAGGATACATGTAAAAAAAATTTAAGGAGGCATAGCAGACATTCTGAATCTTTTAATGTACTGTCATATAGCAGATGAAACTACCATCAGTGTTGCCCAGAGTGTAATTCATAGTTCTTCAGATAGATAGAGCCAGTAGGTTACACATACTCTATGGGCTTCATTTTATATAAAATAAAATATATAATGTATAATAAAAAATATAAAATTTTATATAAAATATGGCCAATCAAGCCAATAGGATATGTATAGCATATACATATACATGGAATATATAAAGTATATAAAGAATATGTATTTACATATTGTTAGAAATATATACCTTTAGATATATATATATATATATATATATATATTTAGAATAGAATCCTTTCTATTCTAAATGGGTACCAATACTATTCCCTCTCTCTTTCGCTCTCTGTCTCTATATATATCCTACATATATATAAATATTGGTATATAATATATATAAAATCTATCTATATGTATCTTATCTCTATATATAGATATGTTGTATTCATATGATACCTGGCTACTAATACCATTACATATACATAAGTGTATATATTATATACCAGGCCATATATATAAGGTATATATAGAGATAAAGTACAGACAAGAAATACATAGAGAGAGAGAGAGAGAAAGATTTTTTATAAGGAATTGGCTCACGCAATTATGGAGGCTGACAATCTCAAGATCGACAGAGTGAGTCAGCCAACTAGAGAGCCAATGGTGTATTTCCACTCCCAGTCCAAAGGCTTGAGAACCAGAATTGATAGCATAGTTCCAGTCTGAAGAACTAACAGACTCAAGACCCAGGAAGTACTGATGTTTCTCTTTGAGTTCAAACGCAGGAAAAAACCTGATGTACCAAGGTAGTTGGACAGGAAGAGTTCTCTCTTACTCTAGGGAAGGTCAGTTTATTTGTTCTACTCAGGCCTTCAACTGATTGGACGAGGCCCACCCACACTGGGAGTTGGGGGCAAGATGCTTTATTCAGTCTACTGATTTAAATGTTAATCTCCTCCAAATAACAGCCTCACAGGAACACACAGAATAATGTTTGACTACTAGATACCTCACGTTCCAGACAAGTTGACGCATAAAGTTAACCATGACATCCAGAAATGCTAGATTTGATCCCATTCAATTCCATTTAATTCAACTTGTACTTCTTAAGTAACAACACATGGCTCCATGTACCACTAAATGCTGGTGATACAGCAGCAACAAGCAGACAATAGAAGCTACAGAAAGGTACATCTAGAAATTAAGAAACTCTCCAATGAGCGGCAGTGTTCATTCATGAAATAGGTTCCTGCTTAAGAAAGAACTTTCCCTACCACAGAGATACTTCAACAAATTAGAAATGGCCACAAACCAGAAATAATATAGAGGACCTTCTTATTCAAAGGCCAGTTTAATTTTATAAACTTCAAGGTCTCTTTTAGCCTCAAAATTTAGACTGCGGGGAGTTTATTAAATTCAGTTACATCACTAATACATTGCTTTCTGTGCCTGTCTAAAATATTAAATCTAAAGTGATCCTGATTTATAAAGGAAATTAAAATATAGGAAAAAATATGAATATATAAACATAAATACAAGGAAAATATGAAATATAGGACAATTACAAGCAAAAGCCTTCAAACCATTCTTACTTTATTGCTTCCTGCCAAATCATTAGTCCTGATCTGAAATAATGTAAAACCAGCATCTACAACATGCTGCACACTTTCTATTCATGGATGCGAAACACCAAAAATAGCAGAAGTAAATTGAACTTCATGAATGATTCATGGCTTCCCTTGCTTTATGTCCCTATTGTCAAGGAAATTAGCAGCATTGGATATCTCCTTAGATAAATTTGATTTTGCCATATTCAGTAGACTACTTAATGAAAATGAATATTTCACATTTATGTTCATAGAAATGTTAATGAATTTTAGTGCCTGTAGCTTTTTTGATGAGCAGAGGGGTGGGTGTAGAAAGGAAGGGAATATTTTTTCAGAATTAATTATTCCTTTTTCCAGCCTGCTTCTTTGAAACTGCGAAAAAGCACTCTCTCTGAAAAGTATCTCATCTTTCAAAGTTATAAAATAAAAGCCAGTGAAGGAATGGAGTTACTTTTATGAAAATTAGTTTTGCAATCAACTTGACTATAAAGTTAGCCTTATAGTTGCTCACTTTTACACTACAGACATTTTATTTTCCATCCATGGTCAAGTGGCTGTGTAGATGGATGCGGATATTTCAGATTTACAGATTTAGATTTCTGGAAGTTTGTTCTTCCATTGGTGTTATGATGGATGACCGTTTTGCAGCTAGATTCCAAAGAGGAAGTGTAAAATAAAGCTCATTTTTTAAAATCTAAAGCTTTTAGGGACTAACCAAACACTTAAAGACACATTTTATAAAGGAGGTTTGGTCTTCTAATACTGGACACCCTTGCTGAACTAAGGAGTTTTGATTCACTTGAGATACGAACTTGATAATAACAATATCTAATATTTATTAATGTGCCAGGCACTTTATAAAGATTCCCCATTGATTCCTCCCACAAGAAGGAAATCAAAGCATCAAGGTAGATCAAGGTAGTAGCTTCAAGACAAAAAATCTATAGAGGTTTGAATGAGATTTGAACTCAGGCAATCTGACTGGCAAGTCTAAGATTTAGCCCTTTTAGCCTCTTGAGAAAACTTACTTTTCAATAATGTCTTCATAAAACCTTTTTCTCCAGCTTCCTTATTGTGTGTGAGTTGGGTGGTTTTAGGTGTACTCTATCTGGACAGGGAGGAAACACCTGAGAAGAAAGCACATTTTAATTGCTCCTTCTCTCTGAATCTGTCCCAATTCAGTCCTTAAGTAGGCTTTATTTTTGACATTCTTTCCAGTTAAACTGAATATTGATATATTTTTAGAATAGCAATTATTTTACTAAATCACTTCTATAAATGCAATAGATCACACAAAGGCCAGAAATACTTTCTCTTCTAAATGGCTACGAATACTATTCCCCCAAATCATATTAGTGTGGTGCTGGGTCTGACAACAATGGTGTTACAGTTTCAAAGTCCATTTATTATTCATAATTATAGTAAAACAGGCAGGTACTATATTCAAAGTCAATTTATTATTCATGTAGATGCATTAACATATATAACCTTGAAAATAGACAGATTCTTTTGAGGGCTCTTGGGTTTTCTTTGAGTCACATCTACATAGGAATCATGAAACATCTTTAGTTGCCATATAGTGTCAATTTCCACATTTAATTAGCATAATTCTTACCTTTAAGGTTAAAGATTTTTTAAAGGGAGCTTTTAAAAAATATTCATACCATGCCCCATCCCAGATCAATAGCATTAGAATTTGTGTAAGGTGGATCTGGGCACAAGCATTTCTTTCTTTCTTTCTCTTTTTTTTTTTTTTTTTGAGACGGAGTCTCTCTCTGTCACCCAGGCTGGAGTACAGTGCAACATCCACCTCCCAGGTTCAAGTGAAACTCCTGCCTCAGCCTCCCGAATAGCTGAGATTTCAGGCACCTGCCACCACGCCCAGCTAATTTTTGTATTTTTAGTAGAGACAGAGTTTCATCATATTGGCTAAGCTGGTCTCGAACTCCTGACCTTGTGATCCACCCGCCTCGGCCTCCCCAAGTGCTGGGATTACAGGCATGAGCCATGGCTCCTGGCCAACACAAGGACTTTTTTTTTTTTTTTTTTTTCTTTTTTTGAGGCGGAGTTTCGCTTTTGTTACCCAGGCTGGAGTGCAATGGCGCGATCTCGGCTCACCGCAACCTCCGCCTCCTGGGTTCAAGCAATTCTCCTGCCTTAGCCCCCCGAGTAGCTGGGACTACAGGCATGCGCCACCATGCCCAGCTATTTTTGTATTTTTAGTAGAGACGGGGTTTCGCCACGTTGACCAGATGGTCTCGATCTCTTGACCTCGCTATCCACCCGCCTCGGCCTTCCAAAGTGCTGGGATTATAGGCGTGAGCCACCGTGCCAGGCCTGGACTTTTTAAGTTTCTAAATTGATTCCAATATGCAGCCACGTTTGACAGCTACTGTTCTAAGGTTGCCGTGCATTGGTTATTTTTCCTCTTCTCTTTTTCTTTAACCTCCTCTTTCAATAGACCAGTTCTCTAAATAAGAAGCAGAATAGAAACATAGAAATGAAATAAAGTACAGCAAAGAACATAAAATAGCATGATTTTCAAAGAAAGAAATCACTGAAGTTATCAAAAGAAAAATTGTAAACTATTCTTTTATTTTCTCTGGAAGAAGGCTTCATTTTTTTCTCTTCAAAGTGCATGCCTTGAAACAGGTGGACCAGTGGACCCTTTCTTATGTTAGAATTAGGTGCTCCAGCCCGATATTCAAATCTATGTAATAAGAAATCAAGTTGTTACAGGATGCTAATCTATTTTTAAAACCTATAAATATGTTAATATATATATCATATATTATCTTATATACCATATATTCATATTAATATATCACATATTAATATGAATGTGACCGATAAACATTAATTTGTGTAATGATGCTGTGGAAAGAGAAGGTATCTACACTTGGGAGAGAGAGGCATGGTCATCAGCCACTTTAGCAACATTCTCTATCATGTAAAAGAAATAAAGCAAGTTAAAATGTATGCTTGAGGCTGGGCGCGGTGGCTCACGCCTGTAATCCCAGTACTTTGGGAGGCCCAGGCGGGTGCATCACGAGGTCAAGAGATGGAGACCATCCTGGTCAACATGGTGAAACCCCGTCTCTACTAAAAATACAAAAAATCAGCTGGGCATGGTGGCGCATGCCTGTAATCCCAGCTACTCAGGAGGCTGAGGCAGGAGAATTGCCTGAACCCAGGAGGCGGAGGTTGCGGTGAGCCGAGATCGCGCCATTGCACTCCAGCCTGGGTAACAAGAGCGAAACTCCGTCTCAAAAAAAAAAAAAAAATGTATGCTTGAATGAATAAGCAATGGTTTTTACAAGAATAGCTTCTCAGGCTGGGTGCGGTGGCTCATGCCTGTAATTCCAGCACTTTGGGAGGCTAAGGCTGGCAGATCACCTGATGTCAGGAGTTCGAAACCAGCCTGGCCAACATGGTGAAAACCCGTCTCTGCTAAAAATACAAAAATTAGCTGGGAGTGGTGGTGCACACCTGTAATCTCAGCTAATCGGAAGGCTGAGACAGGAAAATCACTTGAACCTGGGAAAGAGAGTTTGCAGTGAGCAAAGATCGCACCATTGCACTCCAGCCTGGGTGATGAAAGAAGAAAAAAGAATAGCTTGTCAAAATGAAATCAAGCACAGCCTATTTCTTTCAACTACAAAAAATTATATAAGAATAATTTCTGTGTTAATCTTCATCCCACCACACTGTGTCCTATATGTACTGACTGTACTAATTTGATTGTGTAAAAAAGTAGATTTCTCTGAAAATTCCTAGCACATTATTGCATTGATTCCAAATCAATTGTATCCCCAGGAGTTAGATTATGCAGACCTACAATGCAAACAAAAAAATCTCACTGAATAGAGCCAAGGGCTTGCCTGCTCTCATCTTAGGCACTATCAGAGCAGAATAACATAACCTGTCTGAGTTGCTCCTTGCAGTGCTTGTCAAACATTCATGTGCATACATAGATCTGGTTAAAAATCAGATTCGGAGTTAGTGAGCCTGAGCTGGGGCTTAAGAGTCTGTATTTTAAACATTTCCCAGCTGAAGCTAATGTTGTTGGTCAACGACTCAATTTTGAGTATTAAAAATCTAGAGTCACACTCATAGGCAAGTGTTGAACAATGAGAACACATGAACACAGGGAAGGGAGCACACACACTGGGGTCTGTCAGGGGGAACTACGGGAGGGACAGCAGGGGTGAGGAGTTAGGGAGAGATAACACAGGGAGAAATGTCAGATATAGGTGATGGGGAGGAAGGCAGCAAACCACATTGCTGTATATGTACTTATGCAACAATCTTGCATTCTTCACATGTACCCCAAAACCTAAAACACAGTAAAATACACATATTTTTTAAAAAAGGAAAACAACTGCTTTCTGAACATTACTGTCAAGGCACAAAGGTTTTCAGAGATAATAACTTTGCTTCTGTGTGCAATAAAAATTTAATTTAAAAATTTTTTTAAAAATCTAGAGTCAGTAAAAAATAAATAAAATATAAAAAGCCTGTCTCGCCTATCCTCCTCAATCTACTTTCCCAACCTGTTTGCTTCTTAATGTGATTTAAATGATTAACTATTTCTTTTTTTTTTTTTTTTTTTTTTTTTGAGATGAAGTTTTGCTCTTGTTGCGCAGGCTGGAGTGCAATGGCATGATCTCGGCTCACTGCAACCTCCACCTCCCAGGTTCCAGTGATTCTCCTGCCTCAGCCTCCCAAGTACCTGGGATTACAGGCATGTACCACCACACGCATCTAATTTTGTATTTTTAGTAGAGACGGGGTTTCTCCATGTTGGTCAGATTGATCTTAAACTCCAGACCTCAGGTGATCCTCCCGCCTTGGCCTCCCAAAGTGATGGAATTACATGTGTGAGTCACCGAGCCCAGCCACTAAAAGCTTTTTAGCATCGGTTGTTCAGCCCTTGAATCAGAGAGTTTGAGTTTTAAATAAACTGAGGCACAAAAGTCACTTTCAAATTACCTGAAATACATATAACTGAACAGAAAATTTTGTTAAATAGCATTCCTGGCATTTCTTACATGATTAAGACTTCCAGAAATATAGTATTTCATTAATCCTTCTAAACCTACATTAAAAATAATATTTGGGTGAATATTTTCGATGTAGAAAAGACTTATTTTAACAAAGAAAAAAAAATTTTAAACTCTATTTGATTTTATTTGACTCTATGTCCAGAAACTAGAGGTTTTTTTTAGAGGAAAGAGCACATAGTTACACCTCCGCTATCTAGAGGTCTGCAATTTAATGAGTCATTCTGGGGAGCACAAGTTTTTCAGACTTTATTTTAACTATTCTTGATGTGAATCTTTCTCAATACAGAATTCTGAAAAGCGTTTATCCTTTTTTGATGATTCAAGGTCATAACTGTAAGCGTTTCTCATGATGTGTTAAAGCTCTAGCCTCACATGAATTGAAGGCAGATGTAAGGGACTTGTACTCTGATCTTCCTAGTGACCTGAAAACCTCTCTTTTTGTAAGTATCTGCCTAGGCAGAGTGATGAACTACCTTTCTATATAATTAATGTGTCAACATTAGAAAAGTCCATCTGAGTCATTAGGCATATTTTTACAACTTAGGGCATAGGTGTTTTTCCGGCATAGCTCTCATTTTAAGTAACCTAATCTCTTCACTAGGAATCAGTAACTGTTTTAGCATGAATTGTGAGCTTCAGGGTCTCAGTCATGGCCCAGATCCTGAATGTCTACCTCCTCATTACCTTCCTCCATCCTGTCTGCAGTAATGATAGGTTCTCACAGGTCACCTGCATTCATTCAGTATCCGGTTATTGAGTTATAAGTGCTTTCTACATAAACACTCCTATTCTCCTTGTTATTGCCGTTATTTTATATCTTCCTCTTTGTACTTGTTCATGTTATATTTAGAGGGAAGATATGTTACATAATTGTCAACTGATTTTAGATTAGAAATATTGGGAAGTGTCCTCCCATCTGCCCCAACAAATGCAACATGATACTCTCCTTGTTGCCCCTCTGATTATTTACTTCAAACTGTTCATCTGGTTGCATAATAAAAGGAACAAACCTGATTATACTACATTTTCACAGCTTCTTGACCCTTATGTACAGCTACAATAAAACTAAATTTTTTTCATAGTTGCATGAAGTTTAAGAATTAAAAAGTATCCTTCTGCTGCTGTGATGTCAGGTTATGCTACTCTTCTTAAAGTTTTACTTTGAAGAGAATTTCATGTGTAACCAAACATTGAAAACTCTATCTTTTGTTCCATTTGAGCATGCTGCAATGATAACATGAATAGAAGTAGCAAAAACTAAAGCAAAAGCATGCTGAGATTGAATCTCAGGTACAATGTTCACATGCCACAAAGACCATAAGAAGGGCAATCCAAGAGTAGGTCAAGGTGAGATATATGTTGAATATATCTGCAGGCATAAATGCAGAATATTTAAACCTAGCAAAGATGACACTGGACGCCAGCTATGAGACTTATGCATTACTCTGACTGAATTCATATGGGAAGCATTTTTTTTTTGTAGTAGGCTCTCTTTTAGACATTCAATATCTACCCCTAGAAGTGAACTGGTCTTTCTAAATCAAAGCTCTGAGAAAATGCCATTGACCAAGGGAAAGAAAGCTGCAAGTAGAGCCCAGATCACTTTTTAACATTTTAAATTTTTATCATCTAGTAGACATTTCAGTGGAGATATCAAGTGAAAGTCTAAGTCTAGAGTTCAGAAGAGAAATTCTATCTGGAAATATAAATTTACAAGTCACGATCTTATAGATATATTTAAACCCATGAATCTGAATAGCATTTCCAAGGTAATTAGTGTAGCTCAAGTAGAGGACCAAGCGTAAGTCTTGGTCAAATCAGCGCTAGAGGTTGGGGAGATAATAGAAAACACAAGCATGGCAATGGTTACGTACAAGTGCATAATAAATAAGAACCCATTTAATCTCAACAATGACTCTATCAGTAGGTGCCACCTTTCCCATTTTCCCCAAGAGGAAGCATTGTTACCATTTACCAGAAATGAAGCCGAGACACAGTGGCAATAACTAATTTGCCCATATTCAAACCTAGTAAGTGGCAGAGCCAAATCCACAAAAAAAGGGGGATGACAGTGAGAAAGGAGAAAACCTAGGAGAGAAGGGTAAGTTGGAAATTAAGGTAAACAAAAAAAAAGTTCTAGGAAAAGAAGTGATCACCTGGAACAAATGTTCCTGACAGTGCAAGTTGGATGAGAACTGATAACCAACAATTGGATTTAGCAACATGGAGTGCTGGGAGCGAAAATATAAATGGAGTTAATGGAAGCTAGTCCAGGAGATAATTACAGTTATGAGGGGGATAAGACACAGTCAAAAAGCGGCCAGTTAATAAACCACAGTGCCTGGTGGGGTAAAGGATTATTGGAATCAGGAAAGAATTAGATGGAAAGATAGGAGGTAGTGGTTATCGAGTAAGTTATATGAAATTAGTACTATGGAGGTGATGCAGTTATTGGTCATAACAAGGTCTAGAGATGGGAGTAGTGGTGAGGTAAAATGGAGGAAATGATCATGGGCAGAGACCAAAGAATTTAAAATCTGGTATATAGAAAAATAATCCACATATTAAAGAAAATGTGGCATGTATACATCATGGAACACTATGGAGCCATAAAAAATAATGAGTTCCTGTCCTTTGTAGGGACATGGATGAAGCTGGAAATCATCATTCTCAGCAAACTAACACAGAAACAGAAAACCAAACACTGCATGTTCTCACTCATAAGTGGCAGCTGAACAAGGAGAACACATGGACACAGGGAGGGGAACATCACACACTGGGGCCTGTCAGCCGGTGGGGGACTAGGGGAGGGTTAGCATTAAGAGAAATACCTAATGTAGATGACGGGTTAATGGGTGCAGCAGACCGCCATGGCACATGTATAACTATGTAACAAACCTACACATTCTGCACAAGCATCCTAGAACTTAATGTATAATTTAAAAAATAAATAAAGAAAATAATCTATATATATATATTGGATTCACAAAGAACTAAGACAGGAATTTGAAGTTGAAATTGAAGCCAAACATAGTAAAAAGAGAAAAATTAACTTTGGACTGGCAGATGACAACAGCAATACAATGACATAAGATTCAAATTTAGTAAGGTGTAAGGGAGAATAGTCTGGAAGGAACAATAATAAACAAAGAGTCACTTGAACCAGGGAGGCAGAGATTGCAGTTAGCTGAAATTGCATCATTGCACTCCAGCCTAGGTGACAGAACAAGACTCCATCCCCCACCCCCACCAAAAAAGAAAAAGAAACAAAGAGTCACTTCATGTAACTCCCAGGCTTAATACCAGGGATGTAGGAGAAAAAGCAGCTACAACTTGAGAGAACTGTTGGGTAAGCTATGTTTGTAAGGGAGAGCAAGGTTTTGATAAGATGAGGTGGTGAGGATGAGAACATCGAGGATAGGGAGATTTTACTTTTGATGGATTGTGTGTTTCAGTGGGCATAAAGGAGGGTTTTGAAATCATGGTGGGCAAAGAGCTGAAGACAGAATAAAGAATGTATAGATCAGCCAGGTGCAGCGGTTCAGCTTGTAATCCCAGCTCTTTGAGAGGCCGAGGCAGGTGGATCACTTGAGGTCAAAAGTTCAAGACTAACTTGGCCAACATAGTGAAATCCTGTCTCTACTGAAAATACAAAAATCAGCTAGGTTTGGTGGCACATGCCTGTAATCCGAGCTACTTGGGAGGCTGAGGCAGGAGAATCGTTTGAACCCTGGATGCAGTGAGCCGAGATCATGCCACTGCACTCCAGCCTGGGTGACAGAGCCAGACTCCATCTCAAAAAAAAAAAAAAAAAAAAAAAAAGAATGTATAGATCTTTACGGAATGTCATTAAAATATCATGTAAAGTGCCTAGTACAGTGCTTACTGCATTTTAACTACTCAGAAAATAATAACAACTGTCATGAAAGCACAGAACATTCAGCTATTTGCTTGCTGCATTATTCTGGACTGCTTCAACTTCTGTATCAGTTGTGAATGCTCCTGTTCTTCAGTTTTCTCACACTTGTCATCACTCTGATTATTGCAACTACTGCTGTCAATGTCATCAGTTTCCTCTCTTCAATTCTAGCCATTTTCTCCCATAAAGCTCATCTTTCTGTACATCACCAATCAAACCAAAGCTCTCTTCTCCTTTGCTCTGGAGCTGACTGATGACAAAGTGCTACTTGTCTCACTCTTCCTGGCTGTTATTTATCTAAGTTTCCAGATGTTTCTGATTCTTTCATCCCGCCATGTTCACTGTGCACATGCCATTCCTGACACGGTGAGTACTTTTAGGATGACAAGATGACTACATCCTAGTTCCCCAAAAGCTTACATTCCCAAAGTAGCATTTTTACAGACGCACCATATCATTCTCAAGAGTTTTAGACAATTAGAAGTTACATCATTCACCAGTAACTAGAGAATACTTTCGTTGATATTTTAACTTAACATTAAATTTCGATGTGCCTTTTTTGTCAAGTCCACAGGCTAGTGACTCAACTCTTTTTAGGATAAATTGTGATCACTTGAAGAGACTCTGAAGGCTGGTTTATAGGCTCTCCCTATTATTGGCAGGTTAAATATTAATACAGCTACTCCATGCAGATGATTGCTGCCTGCTTGGTAGACAAGGATGTGATGTGACAAGGAATTTAGCTCACAGTTCCTTTCTAATTCCCAGGAAAGAAATATCCATTATTTGTTGCATTGAACAACTGTACCTTATACACAATTCTAGATAAATCTTCTGTTTTTTTAAGGAGGGAAAATGGGAGTTGGGGGCAGATACTTTGGTACATCTTCCAAAAATATCCACTTGTGGATTTAACAGTTCAGTTCCTAACTAACACTTCAGAGAATCAAACAGAATGTTAAAAAAATCTTGGTTAGTAATTCAGATACTCATAAATCTATTCGTTCACCCACGAAGTTTCTAGACTCTTTACCATGTGTTGTGAACTATTCTAGGCAAAACAAACCCAAACTCTAATGTACCTTATTATCTATTATACGCAAGTATAAAATAATCAAAACAGTAGGAAATGTAATGCAGGAGTGATGAAGAGAAAGGATTGAGAGGTATGTGGTCTGTGAGCATGTGTGGTACACAGACACTCTGTTTTAGATAGCGAAGTCATGAAAAGCCAGTAACACTACTCAAGGAAAGTAAGCCACAGCATCTGTGTACATTTCCTAGACATGAAAACCAGGCATTGAGCTGTTGAGACATCTGTTCAGTGTCAGCAAGACACTCAACAATTCTGAACTGCAGCTTAGGGAGAACAGAACATGCTTCAGTGCCCTGAAAGTTGCTTTTATTGAATCTTTATCAATGTCCATGAATGATTGCATTTGACCAATTATGAACAAGTACCTAGGAGTAATGACATATTTATGTGTGTGTGCATATGTGTCTGTGTGAGTGTGTGTGTGTTTAATACTTTTACACGTTTTTTAGTCCCACAGCAACCTATAGGAAAAGTAAGAGAATTGTCATTAGCTCTATCATGCTGATAGAGTCACCAAGCCCAGGAGAAGTTAATTAAATTTACCAAATATATACAGTTAGAAAGTGGCTAAGCCCAGACTACATAATGGGCTATATGTGTTAAAAATCTGTTCTTTCCAGTATAGGAAACTTTACCCTGTTGAACCAGGTTATTTTATATAGCAAAAGCAAATAAAGAAATACACACACACACACACACACTCACACCCCACTTTGGGAAACTTCATTAACTTTCTTAGGTCTTAAGTGTATTTCTGAATGCTGAAAAGCCATAGCGTACTAAGTAAACTATATATATCTAAGTGGCTAGGAAGAATTCTACTTTCCTTCAAAGTGCTAGCTATACCTTTGTGTATATAAATGCATTTAGAAACTTAACATTCCAAAATTTAACATCTGATATTCTGTTGCCAGTTAAGGTCCCATCAGGAAAACAGAAGAGTCACTCAATATATTCAAGGTGTCACAAGTTTTAATATAGGGAACTAAGAGCCTACACAAAGAATAGAAAAGCTGGTGAGCAGAGGTCAGAGAAACCAGCCTTGGTAATTTCAGCCAGCAGCACCCAAGCAAGGAAGGTGCTGTTATACTCAAGGATCTCCTGGAAGACCCTACCAACTATCTCAGTCTCTGTAGCAAGGTGAAGATACTCAAATTCTCCCCAGTAAGTCTCTGTGAGTCTCACATCAGCCCATGCATCTGGCAGCAGTTGCCTCCAGACAACAATGGCCTCTCCTCTACCATGTTTCAAATCTGGTGCTGTCTTGGTCCATTTGGGCTAGTATAATATAATACCTTAAATAAATGGGGTAGGTTATACACAACATAAATTTATTTCTTACAGTTCTGGAGAGTGGAACGTCCAAGACCAAAGCACCAGTAGATTCAGATCCTGGTGAGGGCCCACTTCTTGCACAGACAGACATCTTTTCGGCATACTCTCACATGGCAGAAGGGATTCGCTAGATATCTGGAGTCTCTTCTATCAGGCATTAATCTATTCATTAGGGAAAAGCCCTCATCACTTAATCACCTCCCAAAAGTCCAACCTCCTAATATCATCACCTCAGGGCATAGGATTTCAACATAAAAATTTTCTGTAAACACAAACCCTGAGACCACAGCAGGTACCAATGCATCCCTTAGGCAAACTCAAACCTGGGAATGGAGATTCTGAAAATAATTTTTTGCACTATCTTTTCTATGAGAGCTATGGTAGTGATGCCAAGTTGACACAAGCAATCCAAGCCAAGTATGTCAAAGTGACCTCAGAATTTCATGTTGCATTATTTGTGAGTTTGCTGAAGCATAACCTGGGATCTTATACTCCAACTGGCATAGCACAAGAGCAAGCCACACAGCCACAGTCAGGGAGGATACCTCATCATTCATTCAACTTTCAAACCATGTAGTCAGTGAATATATCATAAGATCTTTTCATGTGCAGTGAACAAAACAGACATGGACCCAGCCCTTGTGGCACCTGCATATTGATAGGCCTTTATTCTCAACACCATTAAATTTGCATTTTGGGGAATTTACAAGCTGTTGGGTCATTCACAGACTTGGGGAGCATCAAGAGTGTAAGATTACTTCAGCCATTTAAAAACCAACTTTGCAAAAATCATTCAGTTCAGTTATAAAAGCAATCCAAAATACTCACCAAGTCATAAGACATCATTTCTTGATTGTTTTGATCCCACAACACCAGTGGCCATGCTCTCTGGAAATTATCATGATAATCAACAATGTTTATATAACCTTTTTCACTTATGGAAATGTATTCTCTAGCATTGTCTTGTTTGACCCTCATAAAACATCTAGCAAGTAAAGGTGGGTGATTTTTCTCTTTTCATTACTGAAAAATCTGGGACACAACAAAGGGCAATAAATTATCTAGTTAATTAATGACCAATGGTGGACTGCAAACTAGGTCTTCACTCTCAAATTAGTGTTCTTCTACAGGTATTACGCTGCCTGTTTTGTACTAAAATAACTAGAACCAGCACTTGATATATGTGAAATTGTAGAATTTTTAAAACTCTGACCTTCTAATCATTTTTATTTCACACTTGTAATTGTTTTTCCAGCTTAAATTCTGAACCAAATGGTCTGGAAATGTTCTTTTCTTTGTTTAATGGAAAAAAATGAACAAATCTTCTTTGTAAAGAACCCTTCCTTTCATGAACATCCCCTGCAATAAATAGGTCACCTGGTCACATTCATATCTATGAGTAGTTTATTAAGTCATATCTTCCCTGAAAGATCTATGCCTGGCAAAAGTCCTTTCAGGGAACACAAGCACTTATAACAGAATTTTAGAACCAGAGAGGACACTGAGGATTATTTAGGTCAACTCCCTTATATAGAGATGAAGAGAGTGAAATCCTATGAAGCTCAATGGCATTGAGGTCAAACTCAGAGTTAGTTACCTGCAAGCAGACTTGTGTGCAGAAGTCTGATTTAAAGATTCAGTGAGCTGAATCTATGCTGTCAGTATGTGAGGGGTGCAGGTAAGGTTTTTGTTATTTTTTCATTTACTTTATCTTTTTTCTCTATCTGAATTAGTCTTTAGAAATAAAAGTTTTAAACACGTCCTTTTGCTTAAAATCTAGTTGTGGAAAATTTAAACTACCTAAAAAACACAAGACAAGGAAAAAATAATTGCTAAATAATGGTCCATAAACTAGAATTTCTGAAATTCACTAAATGAGTACATCAGGGTTTTATTTTTAGTATCTGTCTCATTCTACAAAAGATATGAGGCACCTCACAAAAAAAATACTTTCCATGCCAAAGGATTAAAATTAGCAATTATGATGACTAAAACAAAGGAAAACTATGGATAGAAAAATAATAAAACCAGACTTGTTACTACAGGTGAAAGACCATACAGCTGAAAGAAACAGACCTCAGATTTATCACTTAGTTTTCTAATGGCTGAAGTAAAGAAAACATAATTTATGATTCAAATTTTCCTTAAAATAAAAGCCTTGTTTACTATTCAGAAGATGTGCATCTTTTCCTAATGAGGCATGAGAAATAGTTCTCCAGTAGATATTCAGAAAGAGGGCCCTGAATTTCATCCAGTTCTTTCTTATACAGTCCATCAATGTGGTCCATTAGTTAACACCAAAGTACAATTCATAAAGCAGTCTATTAGATCCAAAATGATGCCGCTAAGGGATCCAACAACTTTGTGGTCTGGCTTGCTTGAAAGACACCATTCAGGGTATGTAGAGAAACAGATCGATTATGTGACCCTCAAGTATTTCTTTCAAAACATTATTTATGGCACTATGCAAAGCAAGAAAACAGACCTTGGTGCTGTCATATTTGGCAAGAGCCAGTGGTGTGAAGATTCCCTCATACTGGCTGACTGTTGCTCCACAAGCTTGGATAATCAGCCAAGTAGAGACGAGTGTCATTGAGGGCATCTGTGAAAATGTAAGGACCTAACTGAGTCCTGTTTAATACCTTTGTGCAGGCCTAAATAGTATGGTTAAAGTCACCCCCACTCAACTTAAAAAAAAAAAAAATCTGTTCTGAGTCAAGTGGAAAACAGACCTGAGGCAGGGGTTAGAGAATTTAGGAATGGCTATTTGGAGGAAATGGAACTTGAACTTGGACAGACAGGGAGGAGAAGTGAGGACTTTTTAAACGAGGAGAAAATCACCCACCACGATGGGAGGAGGTACAGGTAGGAGGCAAGTCAGTTTGGGATCAATGTTTGTGACTTTGAAATGCAGCAACAATGGACCAAATCTAATCACAATTCAGCTTGACCCTTTTATGGAAATATTGCCAGTGGAAATTTCTTTAATTTAATATGACAGCACTGGCTTGATAAGATTTCAAGCCAATGAATTCAGTAAGTGGATTTGTTTTGATGACCTTTGCTAATTTGATGAATGCCATGAAAATCCCCTGCAGACTTTCTAACAGTTCCAAAGCTAAAAATAATGACCTCACTGAGGATTCTGTCAGCTGTTCTGATTGAGAGAATGGCTGAGAATGACTGATGAAACCTGGTTGCAAAATGAGATTCAGAAACTTGCCTGGTGTGTATATACCAGAAAATTATAGCTGTGCTCACTAGAGAGCATATGTAGGGTCCGAGGACCATCTCTTATTATCAATAAGAATTGTAGTTACATTTATACTTAATTGAAATCCAAACCTGTGCCAGGTACTCATGTTATCCTCACAACTTTTCTATGAAGTAAGAAGTATCACTGGCTTCTACATGTGGTAACAGAAGCTCAGAAACTTTTAGTAGCTTGCTCAGAGTTACACATCTAGTTAATACCAAAGACCTTAAACTCATGCCTTTCTGGCTTAAGAGCTAGTGTTTTAACTTCTGTACAACATACATTGTCAGCTTCTTAGGGACTGTTGCTTTAGAATAAATTACTAAAGTGCTTTGGTTGATAGTATAGAGCATAATAAAGGAAAGCAATTTCTCAGAGAATAATCATGGAATTTGAATGCTAACTGAGAACCTAAAATTTTAAGGCTCACTGAGGGATCATTAACCCTCTCTTCTAATTCCAGATATGATACATCAAAGAGTAGTACCAAAGGTGAGCAATTCAGAATACTGCTAGACTTGGGTAATGGAGAAACTGATTGTTGGGTTCACAATACTGTGCTCTTCAAAACTCTGCCCTGCTGTTTTCTCTGGGGCAGGTCAACAATTAGTTGTAGAATATGAGAAAGGAACTGTGTTTGGGTATGAAAAGATTCTTAAATAGGATTTACCATATATTGTCACATGCTACCATGATATTATATGGTTAGAGTACTAGAAGCTGGGTTTCTGCTTTTGTAATGAAAATGTCCTGATGATCCTGAGAATATTAAAAGGTTATTAGTTTGGAGGAAAAAATACGAAAACATATAGAAAATCATGTATATCTAGGTTACAAAATCTAATGTACTGAATCTTTTTGAGGCGACTACCCCTTAGCATTCAGAAATGAACATCAGCATAAGTGCTATAATTCTTGGTTGTATTTAATTTTTTTTAATCTTAAGTGTCAGTGGGGTATCTCTAATCTGTCACTGGCATATAGCATTCCTTTTTTTTTTTTTTTTTTTTTTTTTGAGACAGAGTCTTGCTGTATCCCACAGGTTGGAGTGCAGTGTGCAGTGACACAATCTTGGCTCACTGCAACCTCTGCCTCCCCCATTCAAGAGATTCTCATGTCTCAGCCTCCCAAGTAGCTAGGATTACAGGTGTGCACCACCATGCCTGGCTAATTTTTGCATTTTTGGTAGAGACTCAAAATACTATGTTTCCCCATGTTGGCTAGGCTGGTCTAGAACTGCTGACCTCAGATGATCCACCCACCTTGGCCTCCCAAATTGTTGGGATTACAAATGTGAGGCACCATGCCTGGTGGCATTCTTATAAGCAAAACTTTCAGTCTATAAAATGTTTTTCACTGCCTGGTGAAGTGTTTATCTACACTATTAAAATCTACATCTGATCTTAGCTAAATATGTGTCTTCCCTCTTCCCTGAACAAATGAATATTCTCTCTTGAAAGCATAGTATTTAGAATTGGCATCAAATAATCAGAAACATTTGGTTAACTGGTAAATTATTTCATTAATTCATTCAACAAATACTTATAGGTTAGGTGGGTCCTTGGCACTATGATGACAACAGAGAGCAAAAGTTAAGAGAGCCACTATCCTCCCTAATGGAGCTTTCAGGCAGTAAAGGAGATAGGCACTTATCAAAGACTTACACCAGTAAAGGTAAAACTGCTAATGAAATAGTGATATTTTATGCTACTAAAGAGTAAATTAGAAGAATTGGACTTAAGGAGGTAAACAGAGTTTTGTTGAGAGTGTGTCTATTGCTTAGATATCTAAAGGATGAGTGCAGAGCTAACTAGACCAAGAGGAGGAGAAAGCGCATTCCAGGCAGGGAAAACATCAAGTTCAAGACTCTATGGCAGGAAGAATCTTGGCAAGCATGAGGGATGAAAGTAAATCTAAGAGACAAAAGACTATGATGTGAGTTGAAACTGGAAATGTAGGTATAAGTTGAACATTCCTAATCCAAAAATTCAAAATCCAAAGTGCTCTAAAATCTGAAACTTTCTAAGCACCAACATGATGCCACAAGTGGAAAATGTTACGCCTGACCTCATGTGACTGGTCGTAGTCAAAATACAGGAATACAACAGTTTATTCAGTGTTCCCAAGGGAAAAAAAGACCCTCCCCCCACCTCCTCCTGCTGTGTTTTATCTTTTCTGCATACCCCCAGATTCCCCCAAGCAAGCACACCCCCAAATCATAATAAAATGGCAGGTGTGCACAAAAGACATACCAACCGCAGTTTTGCGGCAATGCTGCACATGAGGCCACAAACCTACATACATTACTCACTGTGCATTTTTGCCTATTCTTTGCTCTGTGGTATAAAGATATTGTTGAAGATGACAAAAAGACTGCAGATACCCCTATCAATAATAGAAGAAAAAGAGAAAGGATTTCTGTTTGTGTATAGCACAGAAAGCCAAGCTGTTGGAAAAACTGGGCAGCACTGTAAGTGTGAAACATCCTACAGAAGAGTAAGGCCTTGGAATGACCACTACAAATGACCTGAAGAAACAGAAGGATAAACTGTTGAAGTTCTGTGATAAAAGTGATGAATAGGAGTTAACAAAAAATAGAAAAACACTGTGTAAAACTGAAAATGAAGATCTTGACTGTGTACTGAAAAAGCAGATTTGTCAGCATGGAAGGTGAAAACATGCCACTTAATGGAATACTGATCATGAAACAAGCAAATATCTACTATGATGAACCAGGATTGAAAGAAACTGTGACAATTCAACAGGCTGTTGCAGAAATTTAAGAAAAGACACAGCATTAGTTTTCAAGATTTGTGGTAATAAGGCATCTGCTGATGATGAAGCAGTGGAGAAATTCATTGATGAGTGTGCCAAGATCATTGCTGATGAAAATCTGATGCCAGAACAAGTCTATAATGCTGATGAAACATTATTATTTCAGCATTATTACCCCCAGAAAGACACTGACTTCAGCTGATAAGACAGCCCCCATGGGAATTTAGAATGCCAAGGACAAAATAGCTATGCTGGCATGTGCCGATGCTATAGGCACGTATAAGTGTAAACTTGCTGTGATTGGAAAGGTTGCATCCTTGCTGTTTTCAAAGAGTGAATTTCTTACCAGTCCATTATTACACAAAAGGGCATGGACAACCAGGGACATCTTCTCTGATTGGTTTTGTAAATAACATTGTGTACCAGCAACCTCATGCTCACTGCAGGGAAGCTGGATCAGAGGACAAGTATAAGATTTTGTTATTATTTCACAACTGTTCTGCACATTCTCCAGCTGAAATTCTCATCAAAAATAATATTTATGGAAGAGTGCCAGTGGTTCATTCCTATAATTCCAGCACTTTGGGAGGCTGAGGCAGGCAGATCACCTGAGATCAGAGTTAGTGACCAGCCTGGCCAACATGATGAAACCCCGTCTCTACTAAAAATACAAAAATTAGCCAGGTGTGGTGGAGCATGCCTGTAATCCCAGCTACCTGGAAGGCCGAGGCAGGAGAATCACTTGAATCCGGGAGGTGGAGATTGCAGTGAGCCGAGATAATGCCGCTGCACTGCAGCCTGGGTAACAGCAAAACTCTGTCTCACAAAAAATAATAATAATTAATAATAGTGATGTTGGTGCCATTTATTTCCCCCAGGTGTGACTTCATTAATTCAGCCACACGACCAGGGTATCCTTATTTTCTATTGAAGAGCAAATATAAAAACACTTTCTTAAATAGCACGCTAGCAGCAGTGAACAGGAGTGTGAGTATAGAAGGTTTTCAAAACAATGTAGCATGAAGGATACTGTATATACTGTTGCCAACTCTTAGAACACAGTAACTAAAGACGCAGTTGTGTATGCCTGGCACAACCCCTGGCCTACCATTATGTTCAGTGATGGTGATGAACAATGTGTTGAGTTTGAAAAATGCCATATATCAAGTGAGAAAAATATGATGTCTGACTTCCTTACATTTGCAAACATACATATTTTTAGAGTCCATTAGTAAGCTGATAAAAGTGGATATTGAAGTTTTTAACATAATTATGAGGCTTCAGTTGTTCATTCATTGACAATGGTGAAATAACCAAAATGGTCCTAAATCAAGGTGACTGTGATAATAGTGACAATGAAGATGATGTTAACTCTACAGAAAAAGTGTTATGGACCACATGGTAAAAACGTGTCATGGGTTTATTGAAGGACTAGATTAGCATGTTTTTCATAATAGAACAATAAATCATGTCAGTTTATATAATCAAAGAGAGATGTCTAACACAAAAACCATTAATGAGGCAAATAGCTCTGGAGAAAACATTTTAAAAAGCCATCCGGCAGAATGCCTCCTGCTTCTTAAAAGACTCACTTCCTAGTCCCTAGCTTTCTTCTGATACTTCTCCTCACCTGACAGAAAAACACAGTGTACAGTAACCTTTTGATCAAAACAAAGTACGGTAGGTAGAGGCTGCCCTGTTTGTTGCTGTTGTTCAGATATTTGGGTGCTGTTGCCATGCTGCTCAGTTATGTTGAACACATTTTTTAAACCATATTAATAGTACATTATTTTTTACTAAGTACTTAGGTGTGAATAAGTATAAGAAATTGATTGCTTGTTGCAGCATAAAAACTCAGAGTCAGGAATGATGGTGATGCCAAAAAAACACAAATTGCCCAGACTGGTGGCTAGGCGAGTGACATCTTTGCTTTACAATGGTTCAGTGTATGACAACTTTTTTATGCACAAAATTATTTAAAATAATTTATAAAGTTACCTTCAGCATGTGTATATATGGTATATATGAAACATAAATGGATTTGAGTTTAAGCTGTGTCCCCTCCCCTAGATATCTCATTATGTATATGAAGGTATTCCAAAATCTGAAACACTTCTCGTTCCAAATAATTCAAATAAGGAATATTCAACCTGTAGAGGACTGACCCTTCAGATCTTGTAGAAGTTTTGTCTTTAGCCTAAGAACAGTGGAACACTGAAGATTTTGAACTAGGGGAAGGAGAGCTATATGATAAGATATGTGTTTTGAAAAATCATACTAGCTGTGATATGGAAAATGAATTGACATGAGTAAAATAAAGAAAGCATTTTTAAGACTATCAGAATGAACCAGGAAGAAATAATGCTTGATTGGAGCAGGTGGAAATGGAAAGAAGTAGATGAATGCCAGGGAGAGTTAAAAGGTGAAATAGATGAGATTTGGTTAAATATACAATATGAATAAGCAAGAGAGGGGAATAAAGAATTGCTCAATGATCTCCTGGGCTTTTGCTTGAATTAATGGATAAACATGGATGCCATCTACCAAAAAGGAGAAGGGGAATACCAGAAATGTTTTGGATTCTGAGTGGGAAGCAAATAAGAAATCATAAGTTTAATTTTAGACAGTTTGATGTATGATACAATTCTGGAGTAAAGGGAGGTCTGCCTTGAAGATATAAATTTGTGAATTATTTGCACATTTTGATGATAATTATAGCCATCAGCATGGGTGAGTTCTACTAAGGAGATGACACAGAGTAAGGAAGAGGGCCTGGGAGGCCTTGGGCCCTTCAGTATTTAATAACTGAATAGAATAAGACAAGAATGGAAAGAAAAAAAGGAAGGAACAGCCAGAGGAATGGGAAGAAAATAACGGAGTGTTGAGTCACAGAGGCCAAGGAAAGAAAGGAAAGCAGTACCTCCCTTATACATGGTTTCTCTTTCTGAGATTTCAGTTACCCATGGTCAACTGTGTTCTGAAAATCGTAAATAAAAAATTTCCAAAAATAAACAATGCATCAGGTTTAAATGACCCACCATTCTGAGTAGCCTGATTAAGTCTTGCACCAACCTGCTCCGTCAGCCTGGAATGTAAATCATCCCTTTGTTCAGTGGATCCACACTGTATACGCCACCCATCCACTAGTTACTAAGTAGTCATCTCAGCTGTCAGATAAACAAGACATAATATATATGTAAGGTTTAGTACTATCTGATTTCAGGCATCCACTGGGGGTCTTAGAATGCATCTCCTACAGATGAGGGGGCACTACTGTAAAATAAACGGATTCAACAAGCTCTGACCTGCAAAAAATACACACACGCACCCCCATATGGAGCCGTCTCATTAATAAGATTACATGGCCGTCAAGTCAAGTTCAAAATAGAATAGAGAAAAGCGCCTGGAGTTTGATTCTCAGCTCTGATATTAATTCTCAGACACTAGGCAGTTTCATTTACTTCTCTCATTGAAATTATGAAAAAATTATGTCAAGATATACACACACTTTATAGCCCTCTCATAAATGGTGATCTTTGCTTCTGTTGTTATTTATAGATTGTAGAAATATTTTCTGACTTTATTTCCTTGAAAATACTAAGGCAAGAGAATACAATAATATATACTTTTCAGAATATAAAATCTTTTGCAAAATGACTGCAATATGCTTTATTGTGCTTGGGTAAATTAATATTTGAAAAAATATATTGTATTTATTACTTTACATTCGTTCTTATTTTCTCATTATTTAAAATATTTTCCTCTTGGGCTCAGACTTTGTATATATATATTTATATATATATAATGAGGTTTTAAGGCATTCATTAATGAAGATATATATGGGGGGGGCTGTACTTTCAATATATGTTTTTCAAGTAACTTAAATTTCTGTGTATAATTTTAATATATCTTAATTTATTATAAAGCTAACAAGCACTACTAACAAACTCCCCTACAGTGAGTAGAAACCACACATTTCTGGGCTTGATTGTAGCTTTGCCACCTATGCAGGTCATTACATTACTCTATGCCTCAATTTCTTCATCTATAAAGTAGGGACAATAATACCTCATGAAGTTTCTTTTAAAAAATGTGTTTCACATTAAAACACTCAATAAATATTAATGCCTTATTTACATCATTATATAATATAATATAAAGATAGAAAAAAACAAAAATTGATACTTGAAATGGTAGCAGACTGTGACTGTATTGCAAGCTACTGAATTAGCACATATACCACCAGAAAAATATATGTAGAGTGCTACAAACCCTGATGACATGATGAAAACAAGTCGACTCTGGATTTATCATCATCTCATAGCCTGTGAACTGAAATAGTTCATAACCCTGATCAATGTGAACATTTAACTTTCATATGATTTGAAGGAAGAAAATGATGATTTCTCCTACACTATATTTCAGTGAAGGATGCCCAACAGAGAGGCTTTCACAGATAATTTCCTCAATAATGGTTTGTTGAGTACATATGAAAAATGAAGTTGGATGAGACTAAAGTGTCTTTCCCTATTTTAGAAAATGTATAAAAATTAAAGATTGTGCTGATTTTGCAAGCTTCATAGCTCTGTGAAAAAGCAGTGCTACACTGAGCTCTGCAGCCATTTATTCATTCAACAAATACTGTACCCTACCACACAGCTACCAGATTAGACACCATTATGGTGAAAAAAATCACATCTATAGGTCTCTGAAGTAGCACCATATTGAAAAACTGTGATACAATCACAAGATTATTTCAGAAGCTACCCAAAAAATGTAGCCTCCCTTATCTAATTCTCATTTAATCCTTCCACATTAGGCCAAGTGTGTCTATAATATTTCCCCAGCAAAACACTATCCAATCCAACCAAATTAAAAACCAAGACAAATTGTTCATTCCATTGTGTTTAACTTCACCATATAATTTTTATTTCTTTAGGATATTGTTTTATTTTAGATTCTGATCATATTGGTACATTCTAATTCACCTATTGCCTGATTGGCATTTTGACAGCCACATTATTTGGGTTTGCACATTTGGGTTTGCTTATTTTAGATATTTTGTTTATTTCTTCCTAGTGGTGAGGATTTGGTGAGAAGAGAGTATAAACGGTTCAGAGACCATTCCTGGCATGTTTCTATATCCATTTCTTTCCTATGCTTTTTAGTTAAGCAAAAACAATGTATTAGTTTTTTTTTTTTTTTTTTTTTCATGCTGCTGATAAATACATATCTGAGACTGGGGAGAAAAAGAGGTTTAATTGGACTTATAGTTCCACATGGCTGGGGAGGCCTCAGAATCACAGTGGGAGGCAAAAGGCACTTCTTACCTGGTGGCAGCAAGAGAAAATGAGGCAGATGCAAAGCGGAAACGCCGGATAAAACCATTAGATCTCGTGAGACTTATTCTCTACCATGAGAACAGCATGGGGAAAACTGCCCACCCCATGATTCAAATGATCTCCCACTGGGTCCCTCCCACAACCTGTGGGAATTATGGAAGTACAATTCAAGATGAGATTTGGGTGGGGACACAGACAAATCATATCAAACTACTACAAAGTGTAATTAATTTCATCAAAGGTCCTTCCATTTCAGTGTTTTCTCTGTCAGTGAAGTCAAGACACATTTTAAGGGAGCTCATGATAAATGAGGTAATTAGATTTACCTCACTTTTTTCTTAACCTGCAAATTTGGGGCCTAATTTCTAGATGTATAGTTTCTTGATCAAAAGGTATTTCTCTTACAAATAAATTGATAGTTCTCTTACAAATAAGTTAATAATTTGGTTATTGCTAACTTGTTGTTTAGGTAAATCAATGATCAATCTTTAACTGAATAGTTTTGTAAATCTTGGTATAAATGCCTTGAGTTGGTCTTCTAACCTATAAAATAATACTTCTTCTTCCCACCTTTATAGTCAAAGTGGTATAGTAGAAAGAACACCAGCTCCACCAATTACTCTTCCTTTCTTATAGTAAAATGGGAATTAATATCTATCTTGAAATATCATTGACTCTAGTACACAGTAGGCATTCATTTTCAATTTTATTTTTCATCAGGTATACACATACATGGTTTAAGAATTCAATAGTTTTCCAAAACCTCTTATAAAAACAGCATTCCCTTATCATCCTCGAAATTCCCATCTCTTTCCATTCCCATAACCAGTAGTAACTGAGTTCACAACCCTTTTACTTTATTATTTACCTTCACATTTCCAAATAACGTCACCATTGTACTGTTACCTCTTGGTTTTTCAGGTTTATGCATTAAACTATTTTTTCACACTCTTCCACATTCCCCTGCCAACACTCACACACACACACACACACACACACACACACACACACACACACACTTATCCCCCAAATATTGATGACTAATGATCAGCATCCACCAGCATTAAAATATTGAAATACTCTTTTACATATTGGAAAATAATTACTGCTCTGAAGTTCCCAAGAACCCATCTTCTCTCTTTTAGCCTAGTCACACCCCTAGAACCTCCAGGTCTTCTCCTTCAATAATTCAGCAATTAAGGGAATAATGCCTAGCACAGGGCATAGCCCTCAACATGACCCACTGTCCAGCATAGATTGGTTTATGGCCCATACATAACCAGCTGGTAAATATTTAATATACTTAATATTAATGTGTAATAGTAATATCATATTTTTATTATACTTATATTCACTGTTCATGTTTTTATAACTGTATGAACATTGCTCACAACTGAGCTAGTGTGCTGTCTAAATTCCCTTTCCAACACACTCTTGCTTGCTTCCCATTATTAAATTATTCACAAACTCTTTCTTTTTGATGCACAATGCACATCTCCTCTTAAACACACACTCTATCAAATTCATCTTTTTAGGGACATCTTTCCCAGAACTCTGTGTTCTCATACTACAATCTAAACTGGTTGCTCTCTAGGCCTTCCTGTACCACCATCATCTTAGGATCTTTTTTCCTGTCATCTTTGGAATTTTTTGTCTGTGTTTGTATTGCAGTCTGTCTCCTGAATTCCATGTCATCTTTCTTGATATTTGTTATTAAGGTGGATTTTTCCCCCATAGCTTCCTGAAAATGGCTGCAGAGAAAATAGTCTTTAAGATCTTGTATATCTGACAATGCCTTTATATTCCCCTAATGATTGAATTGACGTCTACATGAATTTTGTGTTAGAAACACGGGTGTTGAACAATGAGAACACATGGACACAGGGAGGGGAGCATCACATATTGGGGTCTGTTGGTGGGGGCTAGGGAAGGGATGGCGGAGGATGGGGATGGTGGGGAGGGATAACATAAGGAGAAATGCCAGATATAGGTGATGGGGGGATGGAGGCAGCAAACCACATTGCCATGTATGTACCTATGCAACAATCCTGCATGATCTGCACATGTACCCCAGAACCTAAAGCACAATAAAAGAGAAAATGAAAAAGAAAAAAAAAATCAAACCTTAAAACAAAAACAAAAGCAAAAACAACAACAACAACAAAATGAAATGAATTTACTTCACTTTTTTTTTAACCTACAAATTTGGGACCTAATTTCTAAATGTTCCTTCATCAAAACATATTAGCCTCTTATCAAACTTTTCTGTGGCAGGCTTTTTTTTTTATTTTTAATCCTTCCCCTGACCCCATGCTTTTGAAGGTCTTTCTCTCTCTCTCTCTTTCTTTCTTTCTTTCTTTCTTTCTTTCTTTCTTTCTTTCTTTCTTCTTTCTTTCTTTCTTTCTTCTTTCTTTCTTTCTCTTTCTTTCTTCCTTTCTTTCTCTTTCTTTCTTTCTTTTTCTTTCTTTCCTTCTTTCTCTCTTTCTTTTTCTTTCTCTCTCTCTTTCTCTCTCCCTTCCTTCCTTCCTCCTTCCTTCCTTCCTTCCTTCCTTTTTTTTGACAGAGTCTCTCTTTGTCGCCCAGGATGGAATGCAGTGGCACGATCTTGGCTCATTGCAACCTCCACCTCCCAAGTTCAAGCGATTCTCCTGCCTCAGTTTCCCTAGTAGCTGGGACTACAGGTGTGCACCACCAAACCCAGCTAATTTTCATATTTTTTAGTAGGGATGGGGTTTCACCATGTTGACCAGACTGGTCTCAACTTCTGACCTCAGGTGATTTGCCCACCTCAGCCTCCCAAAGTGTTGAGATTACAGGTGTGAGTCACCACACATGATCTGGTCATATCATCTTGAAACTCAAGGAAAACATCTTAAGGGTCTAGATGTCTGTGAATTTGTTCACTCTCATGTGCTTCCACTGTGCCTTTCCAGACCTTAATCACATCCTTTCAGAATGAAGGGACTCAGTTTTCACATATGAAAATAACCTTAGAAAGAATGTGAAGGTGGGGGGAGAGAATTGTTTAATTTTGCAGTGACAAAACACAGAGAAACAGTATGGTCTAAAGGGTTTCTGGGGTCATTCAGAGAGGCAATATAGTGCTTTTTATGGCTTTTGCCTCCCTGTCTTTAGCTATAACTACTACAGCAGCATTTCTTCCCTGGATTTCAATTTGGTAGGCCTAACTACTGCTTTCCTAATTTATAGAAATTGTTAGCACCATTAGTGCAGACATATCAAGGTCCCTGAGGGAGCAATAATTCTGCTGTACACTTAAATTGATCTAGTCATTTGGTTCATCAACTGTGTGAGTCACAAGATGGACTTTCCCTGAGAGGCTGTAGAGTAGGGGGTGAGTTTCAGCCCTACAGCTCTGACACTTTCTAGATATATCATCTTAAGCCAATTATTTAACCCTTCTAAGTCTGTGTTTGCTCTATGAAATAATGTGTACTTTACAGGTTTGTTACAAGGATTAAAGGTATGTAAAGCAACTAGAACAGGGATTAGTGCATAATAAGCATGCAATGAATATGGCTATTGTTAACAGCACACAGCACACCGCTTTGCACCTAGTAGATGTTCAATAGATTATTATTGAATGAATTAATTGAATGGATGAATGAACAAAGAAACTGAATTTGATTAAGATCTGGCTCCCCAAATGGTTTGTGAACCCTGAGAATAAAGATATGATGTTTGTGTTTCTCATATTTATATCCTTGGAGCAAGCACAGTGCTTCACACAAAACAGAAACTGATAGTTACCCCTTAAAAGAATTTACCAATAAAAGGTTGAGCAAATAGACATATGTTGTTCTCTAATTTTCAGGATGTAAAAAATTTTTCTCAGAAAAACGATCAAGTACATGTATTTAGGGATGTCAGTTTGCTATTACAAAAGCATCCTCTGTTCTTCAAAATTTGGTTTCCAAACACACATGTTCAAAGAGCAAATTTTAGGCAAAGATTTCTTTTCTGACCATGTCCAATCAAGTACTCAGTCAATCTTGTCTGCAGTGCCATTTCTAGCTGCATTCATACTAAGGACAAAATAAGAAACAGGAAAATCCTGAGTTTAGGGGATGGAAAATATGTACCATATTTCCAAGGTAAAATGGCCTTTCTGCTCCTTGTCTGATGGAGAGGCTAGTTTGTTTGGCAGAGAAGAGTGGATCATAAACCTTAATAAAAATGGCTTGGAAGATGTTGATTTAGTTTTAGGTTTTTTTAAATAGTTATTTTATCCAGAAAGTTTCCATCCCATAATGTTCATTGATAATGTCACCCAGAATTGACATTTATTTGTTGTTGCTCTGTGTATAAAAATCTGATAAAATTGGATTTTAAAAATATTATTTGATTGATATTTTTGATGCTCCTGAAGGCCAAGAAATGATTATAGTAGGTCTTATATGCCAGTCTCGTATTACAAGACATATGTTATGTCCAATTCACAAACATCCTTCAGGGTTTATTGCTATTTCTGTTTTACAAATGGAGAGGCTGAGACCTAATATAAGAAATGTGCCAGTGGTCACTTTGATGCTGAGCAGAAAGCCAAGATACAAACCCCATTGTGTGTAATTTCAAAGTTCATGTTTTTCAATACCTTTCTCTCTTCTAATGAGCTGTTTTCCCTACCAGTCATAATTAAATATTTTCATAGTCAATAAAATAATGTTATATGCTCCAGCTGGCACTACCACACCAAAGCACTTAAACCGATTCAACACATACAAAAAAGTTAGGACCATTAGGATGAAGTTTTATGGAATTGTTATAGGCAGCAGTGGTCAAAAGTGACACAGAGAGAAGATTGAAAAGGATTGTAAAAAACAGAAGTGAAGAGAAGAGTTTCTGTGGCCAGTAGTCAGTGGATGTAAACATCCATCTACATGTGTGGTGAATGTTGGTCATTTTTGGAACTCCCAGCATTCCTGTGTCTTATGTGTCTCCCAATTTGTAAGGCAGAGCCATCTATCAAAACTGAAAATGTCTTGCTTTCCCAGCACCCCTTGCAGCTCAGCATGAGAGACCCAGGTTCCACGAGTCACTCACACCCATTGCAAATGTCGAGCTGGAAGTTAGTGATGTAAAGAAGAAAGGCGTACAGAGATTGTGCCCTGACAAGAGAAGCCCCATAACAGCAGCTTCTGAAGTGGTTCTGGGGCCCTCGTCTGGTCCCTAGACTCAACAGTGTTGATGGTACAAGTGATGTCCAGAGAGCTGTAGTGGGATATTCCTGGGACCAGTTCTATAGCATTCATTTCGGCAATGGTTCTTGGCTTTGTGGCCTCAGAGCCTGGTTCTCTGATGTCCTCAGTGATTCTGCGGGCTGCCCAACATCTTTTAATCAATTCCTTTCTATTAAACTGGTCTTATTCAGTTCTCACTATCCACAGCTAAGAATTCTAACTAAAACAATATGTAAATAATCCGAATATGATACTAATAACTAGCATATGTTGAGAGCTTATGATGTGACAAGGCACTATGCGAAATGCTTCAAAAACACTTTACTCCTTAAATCCTCGCCACAGCCACTTATTTCCGTTTTGCAGACATGGACACTAAAGTACTGAGAGGTTAAGTGACTTGCTCAAAGACATATTGATAGAAAATAACAGAGCTGCCATTGAACTCAGCAGTGTGACTCTATAGGCCATCCACTTAGCCACTAAACTAGAATGTATAATTTAGAGGGAGCTTGCATTCTTATTTTTTAGGATGTAAATGTCTACAGGTACTTATATTAGTCATAGAGTTCTTCATAGAAATAGAACCAGTAGGATGTATATGTGTGTATGTATATAAATATGTGTGTGTCTATATATATACACATATTATATATATGTCCATATTATATGTGTGTATATATATACATATATATGTGTATGTGTGTATATATACACATATATATGTGTGTGTGTGTGTATATATATATATATATATATAGAGAGAGAGAGAGAGAGTGAGAGATTCATTTTAAGGAATTCACTCATGTAACTGTAGGGGCAGGTAAGTCTGTATCAGTAGGGTAGGCTAGCAGGGTAGAGAATCAGGGAAGAGTTAATATTGCAGCTCAGGTCTGAAGGCAGTCTGGATGCAGAATAACTTCTGTACATGTCTGTGCCAAATTTCCTCTTCTTTTAGGGACACCAGTCATATTTGATTAGGATCCATACTAAATGACCTCATTTTAAGTCAATTTCCTCTGCAAAGACCCTTTCTCCAAATGCAGTCAAAGTCTAAAGTTAGAACTCCAACACATGAATTTAGGGGTGAAGAAAACACAATTGAATCCATAACAGTAGTAATTTCAATGAACCCCAATGTAACTGTAATGTAAATGTAACTTAATAGAACTCTAATTTAAATGTACTCTTAGGAATTTTTCTGAGTTTGGGTGATATATCTATAGTTTGTTTGGGGACCCCCTGTGTTTTTCAAATACCAGTCCTGGTCATAACCACCATTAAAATGGTAACCATAACATTATTGGAAGCCAAGGTCTCCTGTATCTTTTTTTTCCCCCATTTATTTATTTTATTGCATTTTAGGTTTTGGGGTACATGTGAAGAACATGCCAGATTGTTACATAGGTACACACGTGGCAGTGTGATTTGCTGCCTTCCTGTATCTTAATTAAAATAGCTTATAGATGATGATGCCCAACTACATAGGAATTTTAGGTTGTGTCCCACAAACAGTATGACAAGAACTAGCTGGACTACAAATTCCCAGTACTTAAACCCCTGGGGAGAATCAAATAAAATAAACCACATTATTGCACAGAAAGTGAAATGGCTTCTCAAAATATTCTTCATGTGCAAGTACTGATGGCTTTTAGCTGTAATCTCACAGCTCTTGCAAAGGTTTCAAATCTCAAATGGGTCAGACAGTATCATGAGGTCTCAAGTACACCCCTTAGCAGCGAACATCATGATGGAAACATTTATCATTTTTTCGTCTGGAGATTTGTTATTCAGCAGTTGAAAGCAAAGATGAGCATTTAGAAAAGCTGCCTTAACTCTTTTATTATTTATTTAGAGGAAGTGAAATCATCTTGCATTTGTAGAGAGCTTTGTACTTTTCAGAGTGCTAACACATACGTAAGTTCATTTAATCTAAATGGCCTTTGATTGGCCTAAAAGTTAAATCCTCTTCTCAACATGTCTAATAATATTAGAGAGCACTTTCTGAGCTAAAAAAAAAAAAAAGACCCAATGTGAGGAAATTGCTCTGAAAGCATTCTGTAAAATCAAGGCACCATTATTATACAAATTCATAAATAATGAAGCTGAGTTAAACCCATAAGAGAATTCTGGAGATTATACAAATATTTTCAATTCTATACTGTTTACTTTGTTTTTAATGCCATTTTCTGTAAGGCTTGCTCTCAAGTCCAATTTCACCATATTAAAAATTTCAGACAAAAACCTCCCTTTATTTTCATTCTGCTTTTCTTTTAATAGCCAATCCTGCATATTCCATTTAAAGAAAAACTGAGAGTAATTTGTGGTCAAAAGACTCTAACATGAAACACCTCAGTAAGATGGTGCCTGAATATTAGTCCCTATTCAAAGCAGATGGTGATTTCTTTTTTAAGCAAAACAGTGATCTGTGTTTCTGCCTGTGCGATTTCTCCATCAGACTTGAAATAAAAATGAATTTCTATTTTGTTTCACTCTGGGAGCCTGTTACATTGACCAACATGGGAGTGGGGAGGATCACCTAGGATGTTGAAATGTAATTACAAGATGTACAACAAAGGCATTGGCTATTTCTACTCTCTGCAGAAAAGCTTTTTTAAAAAAAATAAACAGACCGAGCATAATCTTGAGAATCCATTTATTATTCTGCCGGTGGAGTCTGTAGCTACAGAGACATCTGTGATATGGGATAAGGAAGATTTTTTCCCATAAAATTTGAGAAATACAAAGAGTAGAAATATCATTTTTAGGATTGAAAACCTAAGAAATAACTGCATATTTTGCCTATTCTTTCAAACAATTGATTACGGGAGCGCTGCAACTCAGAGTTTTTTTTCTCTCTCTCATTTTTTGGTGTTAGAAAATAAAAATGGAATCCAACCTCCTTTCACATGTAAGGAAATAGCAAATTTTCCAAAACAAGTATGAAAAGCTGCCAGTGTTGAGAATAACATGGCTCTAATCCTGAGTTCTAATTATGGTGTGCAGTGATGTATCTGTTGGAGTAGAAGTGCAGATAAAACCTTGTTTCAAAGACATTTTCTGCTGTGGATTTGATTATACAGTTCTATGGAGCAAATCATAATGCCTTTACAGTTAATCCTACAAATAACATCTCTACTATCTTAACTTTGTCTGTCATTTCAATGAGGAGTCTACTGTATTTCTTTAGAATTTGAATTTGGATACTCAAAACTACTCTTCAATTACTATATGTGTTATTATAAAGAAAGTAAAATGGAGCATTGGGTCAAGAATCCATATAATTAAGACGCATAAGTCACTTTCACATGAATCATCCTGGCAGTTCAAGTTGTGGTCAGAAATAATAATAATTCCAATATTTATTGAACATTTTCTATACATCAAACACATTCTAAATGCCTTATACATATTAATTTATTTACTTCTCACAATAACTTATTGAGAATAAATACTATTAATATTTCCATTACATAAACGAGGAAATGAAATCATAGAAATTTTGCATAACTTGACAAAGATCAAACTGCTACTGAAAACTGAAGACAGGATTTAAATTTAAAATTTAGTTAATTTGGGTTCAGGTAACCACCATATAATGAAGCCTCTTGAGAAGCTAGTGACAAGAAAAAAACAGTGGCGCATCCCATGGTTTGCTGTATCTGTAAGATTAAAACAAAACAACAAAAAAGGAGGTCAAGAAAACCACAATGATGTTCCTGGCCATAACAACAAAAAATTTCTTCTGAAGACTTAATGAAAGTACGCCAACAAAATATCTCATGGATTAATAGTAAACAAGCCAAAAGGAAAAGGGTAAAATGTATTCTGGATTCAGGCAGAAATGACAACTTATGCAAAAGCTTTGTGGCAAGAGGGACATGGGTATTCGAGAACTGAAGCTGAAGCCAGAGTAGTTGAAGTCAGAGGGAGGGAGCTGCAGGAGATGAGGTTGTAGAAGAGATGGAGCAAAATGAGAAACCATTGAGGGAAATGAGGCAGGAGGTAACATGAAAAGATGTGCTGCCACTGTAGTAAATGATTTGGAGAAGTACAGAGTGGAAGTGACTAGACCAGTTCAGTAGCATCTGCCAAATGTGAGGAAAGTGGTGATGGCAGTGGTGATGGGAAAAAAAAAAAAAAAACTGGGCTGATTTAAGAGAAGTTCCAGTGTTAAAACAGGGAAATGACAAATTTCATACTGGAGAAAAGGAAGAAGACATCAAAGGCTACTCCCAAGTTTCTGACTGGTGCAACTTTGTTGATGATAGGTTTTGATGGGGAAATAAAGAGGTCATGCTGAAGATATTGAATTTGAGGAGGCTTTAAGTCATCGACTAGCGTTGTCAAGTGGGCAGTAAAAGTATAGACCTGGAGCTCAGAGGCGAAATCTAGGTTAGACATGTACATTTGGAAGTTATCAAAGTAGAGAGAGTTGTTAAAGCCAATGGCATGGATAATTTGCCTAGGAGAAAATACAAAATAGTGAGAAGAGAGGAAGACCTAGAGCTCAACTTTGAGAGAAGAGCATAAGTCTGAAAAGAATTATAACAAGGAGCTTCCAGATAAATAGGAGGATCACTGGGAGAAAATAATGTCAGAGAAGCCACTGGAGGAAAGTTTCAGGAAGGATGGCAAGGACAATAGGGTCAAATGCTGCTGGCTGGTCGAATAAAATGAGAACTGAAAACTGAATACAGCAAAATCAGGTTCATAGCCGTAGTGGTATAAACTGTTTGGGATTGATGGAACTAGAAGTCAGAGTGGAGTGAGGTAAATGGGTAATGAGGAAACGGACACAGGAATTATGGATAACTCTAGAAATTTGTCTATGAATGAAGGACAGTGAGCAGAGCGGCAGCAAGAGAGAAAAATGGGATAGAGTGAACTTAGCTGTAAAATTCAAATCTATAATGACAGTGCCTCAGAATTTGCCCACATTTCTAGGCTACTGATGTGATTCTCACACAGAGTCATAAAATTTGAGCATTTTTCAAAGGTTTGAGTAGCTTGTAATCAATCATAAATTTTATGTGGTTCTAGGAGACTTCTTTTTCTTTCGTATAGTGATCCATTAATCTGATTATGGTTGTGGCACAGAGAAGCCCAATTCATCTATGCACTCAGAGGACAGACTAGAGTGCCTATAGAAGTTTAGGTTATTGTCCATCTGTTGCTGAGGAAGTAAAAGGAAGAATCTTTCCTTTAAGCAACCTAAGACATAGATACTTAAAAAGTCCTTGGGTATCAACCATTCATCATTGTTTTTTATTAAATATCTATCAAGCACATGCTGCATACCAGCTATTGCATTAGATTTGAGAATACAAAGGTGAATAAGACACAATTCCTAACCTCAAGACACTCATCAAATAACAGGAAATGAAAATGTGTAAACAGATGCTACTAGTACACTGTAAACACGCCATGAAGAGATATGCACAAGACACTACACAAAAAAGGTACCTGAAGCACCAGACTGATAAATGAGAATGTGTGTCTAAACATGTGTGTGTGTGTGTGTGTGTGTGTGTGTGTGTGTCCCTGAGGGGGCTCAGTTGTAGAATATTTCATGGAGATGAAGACATCCGAATTGAGTCTTTAAAAGTATTAGTTTACATTTATTGAGAGATTACAGTGTGCCAGGTAGAGTGTTAAGAACTTTACACCTTAACAAATGTATTATAGTCACTTTAGAAATAAAGAAATTGAGGCAAATAGAGTTGAAATAACTTGTCCATGGTGACACAAACTACTGAGGGTCAGAGTTGGGATTTGAACCCTGTCTTCCTTCAGAGCCCATCTTCTAGACTACCATGATACATACCATACACCATGGACCATGACTTAAAATTAGAGATTAACCAAGCTTTGTATGTGTCGGTAACGGGGGAGGAAAAGGTACATCTCAGGCGTGAAAACCAGACTGTCTTACTTTTGGGTTTTCTCATCCCACTCTGATTGCAGGATACTGAAACAGCTATCCCAGGGTTAAAAACAGGGAGACGTAACCACTTTCCCAGGTCACAATTAGAATACCAGTAAGCAGAAGGAGGTTTATAAAATAATCTATGATCTGGTTTCCTGGTTACCAATAGAGAATGAAAACCAAATGGATTAAAAGTTCTGTCCATTTTAAAGTGAAGTTTGCTATGAACGGACTAAAGGATAATTTTGCATTTAGGTTAATAAGTTCATCCCGAGAAAAACAGCTTATAAGGAAGCATCCTTTCTTAATGATCCCAAGTTAGTCTCCGTCAGACCACCTGGCAGTCATGGTACATAGAGCACAAGAGGTGATTAATACCACCACCCTGGGGATGTACAGAATAAATAAACAGAAGATCATAAAAGAGAAACAGTGTTCACTTGGACAAGGGCAGGAAGATGTTAGGGTTAATCATGCCTAGCTTCCCAGAACACTGAACCCAGACAGAAGAATGTTCTTTTATCAGCAAGGACTCTCAACAACAGTCCTAAGATCAAGGGAGTAAAGAAACGAATCTACTTGTCATGCAATGACACATTTATCTGATTGCTGGAGACACAAATGGTCTAAATTCACACAATACAGACTGCACACATCAGAGACAATATAATAGCAACCTTACATTTATGACTGAGACCAACAGAGAAGACACTAGAAGAGGATGGCATTGCCTTGGTTTTTTTGAAAATTCCAGAGTGAGGATTTTGGAGAGATTATCTTTCACATAACTGAGAGGACCTTAGGGAGATAATTAAAAAGTGGGAGGATGAAGGCCTCTAAACTGTCCAGTTTACTTTACAGGTTTTCATCGTTTTTAAGCTTCTTGCTTTTTGTAGCACAAAAGCAAATTACAAAATAAAAAAAAAAAGAGAAGACAAAGAAGAAGTTGGAGTAAAAGAAAAAGATGGAGAACAAGAGGAGGAAGAGAAGAAAAGCTATTAAAATGATAAAGACAGAGAAGGAAGTTGAGGCAAATGAAAGAATAAAGTTAAGACTAAAAAGAAAAAGAAAAGAAAAGAAAGCAACATTTCAGGCTGAAAATGGAAGGTTCAACAAAGATAAAACCTAAAAAATAGAAAGAAAGAAAAAGAAAAACTAAAACCAGTGAGATTTTTTAAAAGTAGAAACATGAAAGAAGGATAAAAGATTAAAGATAAAACCAGCATAAATAAAAAACATAAAGGGCTAGAGTCAGTGAGATAAAAATCTGGAAACATGAAAGTTAAAGGAATGAAAGATAAAAGCTAAACAAGAAAATCCAAGTTAAAAGCAATACTTAGAATTTGAGCATAAAATTCTTTTAAAGACTGCTTAAAATTTGTTTTCTCCTTAAAATGAAATAGGAAAAAAAAAGAATTTTAGAAAGTACAGACAAGGAAAAAGCAAGAATCCTAAAGAATGAAGCAGAACAAACTAAAATAGAAATAGGGAAAAAATTAAATAATCAACATACACCATGGCAACAAGAAATTCTAAAATAATGTCAGGATGCTGCTTTGTACCATAGAATATGTTCTTGATATAACAAGGAAACAAAAGGAATAGGACGAAGAGGGGAAAGCAGCGAGCACCTAGCTGACTGCACTCTGAAAACATATTCTCAGTTCCTGTACATCCTTCCACCTCTCCAGGCCCCATCTGCAGGTCCCTCTGACCCAGAATGGAAAACAACATACCATTTCTCTCTAATCCTCAGCTCAGCTTAAACGACTGCTACAATAAGAGACACAGTCAGAAGCCTCAGCAGCTTAGACATGGTGAACCCTAGGTAAAATTACAAATGATAGTCTGTTCCACTTTTTTGTTTGTTTGTCCTTTCAATATCCTTCTACCCTTTAATCTATCACTCATTCATTTATTAGTTAATTACCACTTAGTTTAATTAGCTTAATTCAACCATTTTCAGGATAATTTTCGTTTTAAAAGAAGGCCCATTGGAGAGAGATTTGGGGTAGGGATTGTTTCTTCCTGCCTAGTGTTCTGGTGATTAGCAGCCCCAGGAAGATTCATGTCAGATATCTTCCTTGCTCCACCCCCACTATACCCCTCCTCTCCCCACCCTTCTCTACCCTGCTCTTTGTCCTGGGACGGTGCTCTTTGTCCTGGCCACATCTAGGTTGTGGCCATGGCCTTGTTTGCTCTCTGTCTTCTGGTTGATTTCACCAATGAAAGGCAAGGGCGGGAGCCTAAAAAATGAGAGGAAAGTGAGATCAAGGTATTTATTCCTGTGTTTCACTCATCACCATGGATTGGCTCCAGCCCTCTACCAAGGCCACAGCTCCTACCTGAGGGCCATCTCCTGAGCTACACCTTCTGGATTCTGAGCACAGGTAATTTGCTCTCTCCCTTGACTCTTCAGCCCCAGAGGTGGTGGTGACTGGCTCCCTAGCCGTTGCCTGCCCCGGGACACTTTGCTGTCCAGTTCTTACCTTGTTGCTTTCTCTGCCCAGTCCTGAGAGTTGTAAATAGCCCTTTGATTAATTCCTCAATTTATTCACATTGAGTGTACCATCTGTTTCCTGCGGGGACCCTGATTGACACAGTAGGTAAAAGTATGTCATAGGCAAATTTAATTTTAGCATTCTCCACCCCAATATTCAGTGTCCTCATACTACCCGTAGGCTCACCATAGGTTCCCATTTTGAACAATTCCAGGGTTCATGAAGCCATTGTGTCATCTGGAATGTGTCTGACTTCCTTTCTTTTCCAAATTTATTTGTGTATTGAACCATTTTCCCAAGACGCAGATCTCTTTGGTGTGCATGCAGGTGAGTTCCCATAAGCTAATCTCTGCCAGAGAATGTATTGTCTCTCACTCAGGTAGCAGAATGTCTCCTAATGGCCCTCAAATTACAACATAAGCATGAGTTATTCCAAACACAGTTCTTAGCTAGCATCTCACCCTACAGTTTTGTTTTCCACCTACCTATTCTAAGTACTGCAGCCAGATACATTTCTCTATAAAGACATTCTCATTATGCTACCCACTGTTTTTTAAAAGCCTCAATTGCTACTCATTGTCCATAGTATAAATTCACAATCTGGCCCCAAACTGCGTCTCCTATTTTATCCACTGTTACAGAGAACCCTAGTATTAGGGTAACAGCATAAGATGGGAAAATGAAAAAAAAAAAAAAAACTCAACATTATCTCCCCTTTCCAAAAATATTTTCTTCTTTCCTTCTTCAGTACAGAAGAATAATGTCATGTGGCAGAGGTAGACTTTTTCATGAGATGACATTCATAATTTTTCTCCAAGTTGAGCTTCTGTGATGAAAAGTTGCAAGGTTTTCACTGTCGGGGAAGAATTAATACTTTGACCTAAGCTTCTCAACTTACCTGATTTCATGTGCTATTAAATTTTCACTTATATTACTTTTTAGACTACTAAAATTTTTTCTGAGATTTTTGTGACATTATGTTGTGGCACATTAGGTTGTGTAAATTGATTATCGCCTAGGATACCAAAGTTGTGTGACAGCTCCTAATGCCAATGCTACACAAAGTGTTGTTTCTGCCATACCTGGACATATCCACCGTATGCATCCTGACTTCCCTCCTTCCACATCTCACTATTACCTGCCTGAAATGGCCTTTATCCTCCTCTCGGCTTATCTGAACACTGCTGGCACATATCATGTGCTAAATAATTAGGAGCCATTATCATTATATCCACCACTCACAGCTCATTCCAAGCACTACTTTGTTTAATTTATCATATACTACTTTATGACATGTGTCTAATAGCTTAGGAGTCCCTGATTAGACTGTAAGCAACTTTAGGAAGCTACCATGTCTAGTATCTCTTTCAATCTCACATCCCCATTGGCAGAAAATAGAAACTCAAATAATTTATAGCTAAAGTCAAAGCTTACTCTATCCTCCAAAGGCAGCTCTAAGGAGTCATTCCTCTCAATCTGACAGAAAAGAGGTGACTTCAATGCCCTTCTCTTATCTGCTTGTAGAGATCTTCTACTACCCCCAAAATAAAAATACTAGTAATTGATCTTCTACCCAAAAGGAGCCAACAAATAGCAGATGCAGAGAAAGTCTAATCTAAATGTTTTGCTTTACCTAGAACTCCTTTGCTGTCCTGCGTGGCAGGTCTTTGTAGTTTCTAGCCAGTCTCCAACCTTTATCTCCTCGTTGTTCCTCTTATCACATTGCCCTGTATGTTACATAGGACACATACCAGATTGCTAGAACAAATAAACCCCACAATTCAGTAGCATGAATGAAGCACTTGTTCTTCTCTTGCAGAACAGAACCAAGGTAAGTAAGTGGCTCTGCTCCAAAAGGATATACAGAGACCCCCAACCAGTTTTGACTGTGCTCCAACCTGTTGCCCTTGTCCTTGCAGTCAAGGCTGACTGATTATATCCACATTCTAGCTCACACAAAACAAAGGAAAATGAAGTGGAGGGCAGCCAATATCTGCCTAAGTGTCTATCACAACAGTAAGGGACTTTGCATAACTAGAATCCTAAAGATGAATCACGTTGTTACTCATGGTTATGGGCAGCAGAAAGCTCTGGGAGTGGGAGCTCCAAGTCCAATATCATCTCTCTACTACCACCCAGAGACATGAAGCCCTGGTTTGAAGATGTCCAAAAGCATTTCCCATAATTGGAATCTCCATCCCCGCTTATGTGTATATGCAGCCTAAGTATGAGTCAACATGTAAATATCCTCAAATAGAAGGGTGTCAAGAACTACCATGCCTACTTCCTCCAGTCTCCTGGCCACATCCCTAATTAGCATTATCTACTCCCCAGTACCCATGGTCTCAGGCCTAACACTTTAGGCCAGTGGTTTTTCAGCTGCAGTAATCCCTCCCCACCACCATCTGGTGACATTTGGCAATGTCTGTGGGCATTTGTGGTTGTCACAACAGGAGAGGGGAGGTGCTACTGGCATCTAGTGGATAAAGGCCAGGGATACTGCTCAACATCATACTATGCACAAGATAGCTCCCCAGGACAAATAATTATCTAGCACAAAATCTAATGGTGATAACACTAAGAAATCTAGGGCCAGGCACAGTGGCTCACGCCTGTAAGTCCAGCACTTTGGGAGGCAGAGGTAGGCAGATCACCCTAGGTCAGGAGTTCGAGAACACTAAGAAATCTTGCTTTAGGACAGTTCTGATTATTCCAAGAAATCTTACAGGAAGCTAGGCCCAAGCTCCTAGCGTCATGGATTCTGATAGCCAGGGTTGTTTTTCACTTATTTTAACCTGATTTTCTCACCACACATTGCTTAAGACTCTTAGTCTAGGTTTTTATGGAAGTTAATAGTCTCAGTAGTGTATGATCACTAGCACTATTTAAACTTAAATAATTGAATAATTTAAACTTAAACAATGTTAGTGGTCATACACTACTGAAACTTTCATAAAAAGTTGCTCTTGGCTGGGTGTGGTGGCTCATGCCTATAATCCCAACACTTTGGGATATCACAGTAGGTGGATCACTTGAGGTCAGGAGATCAAGACCAGCCTGGCCAACATGGTGAAACCCCATCTCTACTAAAAATACAAAAATTAGCCAGGCGTAGTGGCGGGCATCTGTAATCCCAGCTACTCGGTAGGCTGAGGCAGGAGAATGGTTTGAACCCAGGAGGTGGAAGTTGCAGTGAACAGAGATCACACCACTGTACTCCAGCCTGGTCAAATAGTGCAAGAGTCCGTCTCAATTAAAAAACAACAACAAAAAATATTTAATTGCTCTTTGTAGTAAGGTAAAATTTACTAACTCTTAAGGAATATTCAATTTGTTCCTGTTACTAACAAACAATGAATATAGGAACTTAGCTTAGTGGACAGAGGATGGGACTAGGGACGAGGTTTTTAATCCTGTTCTGCCACTGACTAGTTGTGTGATCTTGAGCAAATCACAGTCCTGAGCTTCAGGCTTCCCTTTCAGTACAATGAAGGGTTGGACTTATTCAGTCATGAAATTATTCTTGTGTCTAATCTTCTATTGCAATAATTACCTCTTCAGTTCTCTTTTCTATTTGTACACACACAGAGACACACACAAACACACATACACACTCTCATTTCTACATAGGTAACTTCCTCAGTCAAATTTATATTCATTAGAATTTAACCAGTAGCAGTTTGTGACAACAGTTATTAAGCCAATAAGCAAATCTATCCATATCCTCATCTAGTCCTTTTTTCTAATTTCAAACTTGCCATTGCTCAACTTGATTGTATGAACTCAGCCACGCTTTTTCATCTCTTTGGGCCTTAGTTTTCACTTGACAAATTAAGGGAGTTAATTTGCAAATTTCCTTGCAATTCTGAGACACTGTTCCTACTCAGAACCTCTTCAGGCCTAATCTTGCCCCCTTCTAAGCTGGTAATGATTGGTACTGTGAAAATATAATGAACACACAAGTAGGACATCATCATGCATAAAATGGCAGTAGAAAAAAATGCTTACTTTTTGTAATTCCAAGAATAGTTATTGACAATGAACATGCAAAAAAAACGGTAGCTAGCTATTTTTTGATTTTTATCTTTGTAATTTTTGTCTTTCTTTTTTTCCTGTATTTTATAGTCAAACTCAAAGAAACAGAGAATAATAAATCAAATTTAAATATAAACATAAAAATGCTTCCCTTCAAGTTCCTAAATAACTGTCCCAAACCTGATTTCCTACATTATATGAAACAGAAAGAGACACACACACACTCACAAATAATTTTATTTTTCTCACCAAGGTTTGCAAAAATGGCTGTTTATAATTTGGTCTTAAAAAAAAAATCTTTCTGTATCACAATAGCACACGTTAGTGTAAGGAAAGTTGTGAGAGGCTTTAGGCAACACTCAGCATAATGATCAATTAAATTCAAATTAGTTGAAGTTAAGGTTTATGATGAAAAAACTTTACAATACTTCTGGCCTTAGGGTTTCTGTGTAATTGCTGTCAGCACCAGATGATATGCAGATATTCTGTGCTCAGTCTGAGTAAACATCTGGAACACTAGGGACAAAGAATATTGACCAACCAGCTTCTTGTCTTTTCAGGGTTCACTTTGCAGTAGAAGTAAGTAGTTGCCTCTAAATTCTTGGACTTGACATCCCAAGGACACCACCATGCTGCTTACAAGTAGATCATCAGTGGGCAGAAATGAGGTCTCAGGTATTCACGTAATGAGTAGACAAAACTTCTTCCAATTGCCACTCTGCGTAAGGCAATTCAGGCTATCATTTTTTTTTTCTTCAACTTTTAAGTTCTGGGGTACATGTTCAGGATGTGTAGGTTTGTTACATAGGTAAATATGTGCCCTGGTGGTTTGCTGCACAGATCTACCCATCACCCAGGTATTAAGTCCAGCTTCTATTCGTTCTTCTTTCTGATGCTCTCCCTCCCCCAACCCCCACCCGACAGGCTCCAGTGTGTATTGTTCCCCCACCATGTGTCCACGTGTTGTCATTGTTCAGCTCCCACTTGTAAGTGAGAATATGTGGTGCTTGGTTTTTGTTCCTGTGTTAATTTGCTGAGGATAGCAGGTTCCTGTTTCAACCTCGCCCCTGCAAAGAACATATCATTCCTTTTTATGGCTGCATAGTATTCCATGGTATATATGTACCATATTTTCCTTGTCTGGTCTATCACTGATGGGCATTTGCATTGATTCCATGTCTTTGCTATTGTGAATAGGGCTGCAATCAACATACCTGTGCATGTACATTTATAATGGAATGATTTATATTTCTTTGAGTATATATCCAGTAATGGGATTGCTGGTTCAAGTGGTATTTCTAATGCTTCTAGATCTTTGAGAAATCATCACACTCTCTTCCACAAAGGTTGAATTAATTTACACTCCCACCAACAGTGTAAAAGTGTTCCTTTTCCTCCACAACCTCTTCAGCATCTGTTGTTTCTTGACTTTTTAATAATTGCCATTCTGATTGGTGTAAGATGGTATCTCATTGTAGTTTTGATTGACATTTCTCTAGTAATTTGTGATCTTGAGCTTTTTTCCATTTTTTTGTTGGCTGTATGAATGTCTTCTTTTGAGAAATGACTGTTTATGTCCTTTGTCCACTTTTTAATGGCATTGTTTGTTTTTTTCTTGTAAATTTGTTTAAGTTCCTTGTAGACTCTGGATTTATTAGGCCTTTGTCAGAAGGATAGATCACAAAAATTTTCTCCCATTCTGTAGGTTGTGTTTATTCCATTGATTATTTCTTTTGCTGTGCAGAAGCTCTTTAGTTTAATTAGATCCATTTGTTGATTTTTGCTGCCCTTGCAATTGCTTTTGGTGTTTTTATTGTGAAACCTTTGCCTGTGCTTATGTCCTTAATGGCATTGCCTAAATCTTCTTCTAGGGCTTTTATAGTTTAGGATTTTACATTTAAGTCTTTAATCCATCTTGGGTTAATTTTTGTATAAGGTGTAAGGAAGGGGTTCAGTTTGAATTTTCTGCATATGGCTTGCCAGTTCTCCCAGCACCATTTATTAAATAGGGAATCCTTTCCCCACTGCTTGTTTTTGTCAGGTTTGTTGAAGATCAGATGGTTGCAGGTGTGCAGTCTTATTTCTGAGTTCTCTATTCTGTTCCATTGGTCTATGCGTCAGTTCCTATACCAGTACAACACTGTTTTGATTACTGTACAGCCCACCACTTTAACAAGCAACTTAGATGAGTGGTTTACTGAACAGTCAGAACTCATCAGATACAGAGAGCTTTGTTTCTTCTCCGATTTTAGCTCCTACTGTGCTGTTAAATTTCCCTTTCTGATCTTTGAGAACCTCTCATACCAGTTCCGTAACTTTCTGGCCATTTTCAGTTATTTGCAAAAATAGAAACCTCAGTCCAATTTAAACTTTCAATCTCTTCCCACCCACCACTCCTCCCCACCTTATAGCTGAAGGAATTGCAGTGGGAGGAAAAAGAGTTAGGTCTGCTCTGTCACCCTGCTTTTCTTTCTGGACTAGACATTGAGAGGAGAAATATCTTTGCTTAGTGGGCGAGTGATTATAAGCCAGTGCCAGATGTCGATGCTTACCCAGCTAATGCAGTCTGGTCAAAGATGTTATCTGTATGGTAGGCATCCAAAGACTGCCTCTGTTTGGGTATATGAGTGAGTTCTGGGGAGGTGTGGGGCTTCCTCACTACACAGTTCCCCATCAGTTTCCACAGACAAACAGCTATCACCACCAACTGCCACCCTCCTCTTCTCCCTTCTCACTCCCTCCGCATACTCACGTACTACATGTCCTGAACTTGGGAGTCACCAAGGCTTTTTCTGCTGGACCCACATGGCCTGCAAGTAGCCAGCCCTCTTAGAGGGTCCACACATCCTTCTGCCTGCAGGCACAGAGACTTGTCAGTAAGTCTTTGCCTGAGTAAGCCATCTCTGTAGGAATGAGGTACTAAGTGTCCCTTCCTTGCAGATGTTCCCAAAGAAGTAGTGTGTCCTTACCTTTCCTTGAGGAGGTGAAGGGAAAACCACAACATTTTCCATTTTGACAACTCACACCCTGACTATTTTCTCAATCTGCCTTTCCCTCCTTTACACCTCCTCTACTCATAACCTTTTTTCTTTCTGCTTTCTTCCATTATCTTATTTGAGTTGAGGATGAGAATAGTGGTTGAAATGACAGTGTCTGCAACCCTGACGTACGCTCAAAAAGATGTATCATCTCAAATGTTTGTAATTCTCTCCAGAATGTAAAGAGAGGGGACAAAGCATGAGTTTCACTGTCACATCACCAAGTCAATTGACACATCCCAGCCTCAGGTACTCAAAAGGGCAGTACATCTGTATACACATAAAAGGTCATCTTTATATGCGAGACCCAGACAGGAGTTCAAGATCCAGCTCTGCTTCTTAATGTGTTGTGTGGTCTTAAAAAAAACTGCTTGATTCAGGTTCAATTTTTCATCTCTAGAATAAGGACAACACCAGCCTTGTGGAATCTTGAGCTGTGATTTGTAAACGCACTCAAGACTATGCATGATTTAATGTTAACATCACACTCACAAACAGCATTGTGGCAACTATGTGGAAGACACTGGGTAGGTAAGGCCTGGGCTCTGACATCAAGAATTTCACAATCTAATATAAAGACAGACACATAAAATGTAGCAAGTGCAAAGAAAGATACATATAGAGTACTTATTAGCTCAGAATGAACCAGGGGAGCTGTGAGGTAAGGTGTCTAGAAGACCTCTGTTTTCATTGCCTCTTAGTCATTCTGCTTGTGAGAAGAGTATTTCTGCCCTAAGGTTATGGGGATGGCTGAACAAGTGACACCTGACAGTGGACAGAAGAGATCAGCAATTTATTAATCATATATACTCACAGCTCAGGGTCAGGAGTGAGTGAAGAACACCATATACCGTGCAAAGCCCGTGAGAGTTGCATCCAGAAAATGAGTGAACAATCAGAAGCTTTGTCATATGAAGAGGTGTAGTGCTCTCTGGTTCCCACAAGGTATATGTGATTGAATTGTTTAAACAATTCTGCAGACCAGCCTGGGCAACATGGTGAAACCTGATCTCTACAAATAATTAAAAATCTAGCTGGGCATGGTGGTGTGCACCTGTGGTCTCAGCTACTCAGGAGGCTGGGGTGAAAAGACAATCACTTAAACCCAGGTAGTTGAGGCTACAATGAGTTGTGATCATACCACTGCACTACAGCCTGGGCAACAGAAAGAGAACCTGCCTCAAAAAAACTAAAAAAATAATAAATAAACAAATAAATAATTCTACAGGCTGACAGGAAACTGAAACTCACTACTCAGGAATAAGGGAAAACTGTGCTTGGGCCCATGATGGAGAGAATTACTTATCCAGGAGACCTTATCTAAAGGAGTAGAGTAACAAGGGGAACTTGCAGCTAGGTCATTCGAACCCCTCCTGATTTCACCAGATGTCGTGACAACACATAGTATGGAGCCTGCATTTCAGCCCTTGAGTCATAACCTCCTGCAGCAAACATCATCTGAACTCCCGAATAACATTGACTAAGAGTAATAAGAGTGACTGGCACAAGGTTGGTGTCATGGCATTCCAGTTGGAGTAAATAGCACTGCTGAAGGCAAATTTTTCCCCACACAGTGTTAGCAAGATCTGTACACATTTAATGTGCTGAAACATAAATTGTTAAGCAAATCGTGGTAGGAAAAGAAGTCAAAGGGATGGATAGACAGAGGGTGACCACGAGGGTCTTGCAGTCCAGGGAAAGAGCTTAGACACCATTCCAATATCCAATACAAAGAAATATTCTTCTAAAAATGGTTAAGGATCCAAAGAATTGGGGAAAGAACAATTTAAAGCAAGTCATACTAATTTTTACCACATGGAAATTTTAATATTTTAGCGATGGGCATTTATAGACCTCCACAATGGTATGCCTTATTGTATAATCTTGTTGAACCTGGGGGCCTTATTAGTCTTTTAGGGATATTTTTTCCAGAACATCAATGAACTGTTCCAGAGAACAAAGGTTAAAAATTGCTGTGGTAGGTACAGAAGGATCATTTTAAGATTTCAAGCTGGGAGTGACATCATCATATTTGTACTTTAAACACTCTAATAGATGCGTAGAAGACAGATTTGAAAGGATCAAAATTTGAGTAGTTAGTGAGTTCAGTTAGGAGGTTGTGGAAGCAATCCAGGAAAGCAATCATGAATTAAAAACTAGGTAATAGAGACAGAAAACAGGGAAATTTGAAAGGTGATTTTATGTATTAGATGAGGTCAATGTATCAGTGCGAGAGCTAGGTCATGTGCAGTCGTAAACACATACCCAAACTTCAATGACTTACCCCGATAAAAGTTGCAGTCCTGTTTACACTAAATGTGTATCATGAGTTAGTTGGAGGGATGGGTTCTGCTCCATAGAATCACTCAGTGATCCAGGTGATGGAGATTCTATCATCTTATAGCAGCATGATTTGGTAGAGAGAGCTTCTTGAGTCATTACAAGGGGAAAGAGCATGGAGATGCAGACCCTGGCTTTGGTCTGAAATAACATTTGTTACTTTTGTTTACAGCCCACTGATCAGAATGAGTCACATAACCTGCCTAATTACAAAGGATCTCCCATTATCCTCCATGTGTCTAGGAAGGGGAGGAAAACAAAATATTGGTAATGCCTTCCACAGTATGTGAAGAAGAAGAAAGAATCAAGGATAACTCCCAAGGATGACTAGGCAGATCCTAGTACTGTGAACTGGGAACAGAAGTGTACCAGAAGAGGCACAGAATGTTTAGAGGAGAAGATGATGACTTCCATTCTGAACATTTGTATTGTTATGTGCTAAAGGAATTTTCATTTGAAGATAACAGGTAGATTGTTGAACAGGTTAAGTTTGAATCTCAAAGCAGAATTTCTGTCCTGGAGCTAAAATTTAGGAATCATCATCAGTCATTAAAACCAAGAGTGGAAATACTATCCAAGAAACTAAAATGTTCCCAAAGGAAGACTGGAGTTTTGGGTTTGATTGAAAACCCCAAGAAGATGACAGGAAACTGTCAGAGACAGATAGGAAGAGAACCCAGAAATCTTATTTCAAAAACAGTGAAAAAAAGGTATGCCTTTCTGAGAGAATGTGATCAGAAACAACAAACATAAATGAGAGATCCTGTGAGATAAAGGCCCAAAAGGGCCCAGAGGATTTGTCAGTTAAGAAGCCATAGATGATCTCAGTAGGAAGAGGTTCTTGGGAGGAATAGAGGCACAAACTGGCTGACAGGATTTGGGCAGTGAGAGGAAATGGAAGGAAATGGAAGAGGCAATGACAGTCAAGTTCTGCTTCTAGCCTTCTTCCTCAACTGCAGTGAGGCATTTATTTATTCAACCAACATTTATTAATAGTAAGGATTTATTAGAGTACAAACAAGACAGATGAGTTTTGTGATCTTAAGATTTTGTTCTTAAGTAGATGAATCTTTTTTCTCCACAGTCTTTTTTTTATAGCCCTTTATTTTAGCACTTTTCACATCATATTGTATTGTACTTATTTATTTCTCCATTTCCCTCTTAGCAATTAATTATCTCAGGATAAAAAAAAGGGTAGAGAGTTCATTGTTTTGTTTATACCAAAAGTTCAGTACAGTGCCTGAACACAGTAGGTATGCTTAAATGTGTTTGGAGGTTTCGTCGTTGTTGTTGTTTTTGAGATGGAGTTTCACTCTTGTTGCCCAGGCTGGAATGCAAAAGCACGGTCTCGGCTCACTGCAACCTTCACCTAACAGGTTTTAGAGATTCTCCTGGCTCAGCCTCCAGAGTAGCTGGGTACAGGCATGAACCACCATACCCAGCTAATTTTTTGTATTTTTAGTAGAGATGGAATTTCACCATGTTGGCCAGGCTTGTCTTGAACTCCTGACCTCTGGTGATCCACATGTCTCGGCCTCCCAAAGTGCTGAAATTACAGGTGTGAGCCACCATACCCGGCTGAAGTTTTTAAAATTAAATGATTTAATCCTCACAACTCTATGAAGGAAGTATAACTCATTTAATTTCACAGGGAAGGTAGCTGAGACTCGGGTTAGAAATGGCAAGTGAGGCCGGGCGCGGTGGCTCACGCCTGTAATCCCAGCACTTTGGGAGGCCGAGACGGGTGGATCACGAGGTCAAGAGATCGAGACCATCCTGGTCAGCATGGTGAAACCCCGTCTCTACTAAAAATACAAAAATTCAGCTGGGCATGGTGGCGTGTGCCTGTAATCCCAGCTACTCAGGAGGCTGAGGCAGGAGAATTGCCTGAACCCAGGAGGCAGAGGTTGCGGTGAGCCGAGATTGCGCCATTGCACTCCAGGCTGGGTAACAAGAGCAAAACTCCGTCTCAAAAAAAAAAAAAAAAAAAAAAGAAATGGCAAGTGACAGAGCTGAGACCAGAATCCAGTTTCCAACTCAAGGTCATTTTCTCTCTGTCACATCAGAACTGCTTCTTCTGGAGTGATGGATTCAAAATGACTTATGTATTGCTTTTCAAATCCCTTGTTATATTCAAGATAACAGATTAACAGTGCAATCTGAGATGTGGACAGGTCGATAGATTAAAACTATTCTGCCAATTCCCATAGTGCCTGAATTCGTGATCTTGACAGAGCTAAACCTACTACTGAACATACTATAGTACATAACATATTACTTAATAAACAATACTATACTATATTACAACCCTACTATACTACAGCTGAACATACTATGCCACAGATTGATCCCACAGTTAGTTTGACTTACACAATTTTTCAACCTTAAGATAGGGCAAAAGGGATACCCATTTACATAGTAGCAACCATATTTTGATTACCAATACAGCCATTCGGTTTTTCACTTTCAGTTCAGTATTCGGTAAATTACCTGAGATATTCAATACTTTATTATAAAATAGGCTTTTTGTTAAATGGTTTAGCCCAACTGTGAGCTAATGTAAGGTTTTTGAACACATTTAAAGTGGGCTAAACTAAGCTATGCTATTTGGTAGGTTAGGTGTATTAAATGTATTTTTACTATGATATTTTCAATTTATGATTGGTTTACTGGGAAACAAACTCACTGTAAATTGAAAACCATCTGTGTACTATACTATAGCTAAACATACTGTACTGTAGTATGTTTAACTACGTGAGATTGCTCTTTTACATCCAGGAAGGGTCAAATATATCAGCACGTTCATGTGATTCAAACTAATAGGCTATAGGGTAATTTTTTTCTATAGTATGAAACTAAAAGTATGAATTAGTTGTATGAACTAATTAGTATGAAACTAGGCAGTGAAGAAGAAAGATTTTGGAAACAGACTAACACTGCCCTAACATGACTGTGACCATGTCATTTAAACTTCCTAAGCCTCAGCTTCCTAATGTTAGAATGGAGTTAATGATTTCTTTCCTAATGGTTCCTGTAAGAATTGAATGATATGGTCATGTATGTAAAAGGCCCAGCTCTATACTTGATCCATTAAAGAAACTAAATCAATGGCAGCTATAAAGCTGTAATTATGATCACAAGAGAATATGGATGCTTTTGATATAGGTGTTATTTAATCACTAGTATGTATTTCCAGATTTTATTCTGGAGCTGAATTATAATTTGCTGTACATATTGTTTATGTAATAATTTCTCTCGAATTGCTTGTTTTAATGCATATTACTTGCCTTAGAATTAAAGGTTGGTTGTATGGAGCATATAACCAACTATCATCAAACAATTGCCCACCAAGTAATATCTTCTAGTAAAAGGTAATCTTCAACAAGGAAGAAGTAGCCACACAGTGGACTTTCAGTGACAAATATTTATATGAAATTTATCAAAGAATTCCCAGGAGCACTGACTGCTCTAAGCTGTAGAAAAGAAACTTAGCCAACATCTTGCTTTTGAAGTGAAAATTAGTAGACCAAAGTGGCTAGTCCAAAAGCAATCTAGATAAGGGATGAACCCCATCTTCATGCTCAGAGTCCTTTAGTTAGCACTATGTGGATAATAAAGAATTTTTCTAGTACGATTTTGTTTAAAAATCCATGTTTTACAAACATCGACTTCTGAAAATTGATCATCCATCTAGATAACTGAAAAGATAAAATGGAAGTTCTTTGAAGAAAAAGAGTACTTCAGTATCCTCTTAAAGCCCTAGTTATATTGTTTCATGGAAATTTAACTGTACATCTAATTGATAGAATTCTATTATGGATTTTGCTTATATAGACACACTGGTTATTGAGTAAAGATTGGGAATGAGGCATGGACTTCATAACCTCTGTACTTTTTTCTATAGATAAGGACAAAATGGATAATAATTTCAAAGTCTACAAACTAAGATATATGAAAATGCATTATTTGGTTTTTATGATTTTATTTTAGACTCTGGTTCAATCTGATAGTAGCCATAAACTTCCTCAGATTCTGCAATTTTCAGATACTTCAGATTGTAAATACGGAAACACCAGGACTGTTTATCTTTCCTCCTGTTCTTTCCCCTGGCTTTGACAGAGGGCTCAGCACAGGGGTAAATGCTACCAGGAGAGCAGGGCGATGTGCCCTCGTCCTTTTGCACTGTCTCCCCTTTGTACACACCTCCCTTGCAGTTAATTCTAAGCTCTGGAGGTGCCTACAGAAGCATCACCCTTGTGGGCTAAGGACGAGGATGTCCCCCTATCAAGCTGAGTCTCCTGGGTCTTAGGCCAGCCCCTAACTTCAGCTATCACTTCTGTATGCGGCTCAGCACAGCAGGATCAGGTCCTCACTCCAGTGGTGACTGGGCATTTTGTGAGTGTCAACTCAGCTCCCACTTAACTCTCTGCACTAGTGATGTGCCCAAGGCTTAACTAGTCTTTGTCTGATCCCTTGCAGGAGCCATCCATGCTGCACCCTTCCAATGGGTTGACTCTAAGATCTCTTCCAGGAATGCCGGTTCTCTCCCCGTCCATGTTCACACTCAGGATTCCTCAGAAAGCCTCCCTTACTGTAATAAATTTAAGAAATTCAGACAAAGTCATCTCTGACACTCCATAGCATTAAAAAACATCCTGCTCATTCTCCCAAATAGTGGAATGAACAGCTTTCCCTGCAAGACTTGTTTCCACTCAAGTCTCAGAACTTGGAAGAGGCTGTCTAATCTCATACTCCTACCTGGAACCCAGCTTGAAGGGGAAGAGACAGACAGGGGTCTTCCTAAATTCACATCTTACTTTTTCTTTCCTCTCTACTTCTCTTGCCCCCCTTTCCTGCCCTGATGTGTCTTTAACTAGTGTATGTATTGGGGAACTTATGGGTGAAGAGAATTATTTAGGAAGTTTGCATATATAAACATACTTCTATCTTACCTTCTGGGCAACAGTTTCTAAACCAAAGAGCAAGGAATTTGCAAGAAATTACTAAGATTGCCAGATGCAAATTTCCCCTGTTCCCTCCCCACTCCAAGTAGTATGTGACCACAATTTTGTCTAGGCTGGGGGTAGGGATGAAGTGCTTGGATTATAGTGAAGAAATTCTATTATGATTGAATTACAAAACAATTCTGCATCTTCCTTTCCTAGATGTTCTATCCTATTAAAATAGTATCTAGGTATAATTATGCACCACATGTTACATCGCCAATACAAATTGTTTTAACATGAGCCATTCTACCAAACACAGCATCTCATAGCTATAGGCCAGGGTTTTTCAACATTGGCAGTATTGACATGTTGGGTGGAATAATTCTTTTTTCTAGGTCACTGTATTATTCTCTCTGGGAAGTTTAGCAGCATCCCAGACCTCTACCTACTAAATACCAGTAGCACTTTTTTCACAACCAAAAATAGACATTGCCAAATGTCCTCGGTAGGGGAAATCACCTGAGGTTGAGAACCACTGTTATAGACCCATCCTGAAGCAACATGTGATGCCTGTGTACTTGGAAGCTTTCTTCTAAGTATTTTGATGATGGATTGCTTCTAAGAAGCACTCTGTAGCTGTCACTTTGCAAAATAACCTTTTTTATCTTTCCTGTGAGTCAGGTAGCACAGATTATTGGCCCCATTTCCACAGATAGAAACTTGGAAGCATTCAGCCTTCTCAATCAGGTCATGAAGGTCTGGACTTTCATTTTCTCCACCTGAAAAAGTGAAAAGTATCATCACTGCTTTTCTTCTCAAGCCCGAGTTTGAGCAATAAGTACAGAGCCTTGCCCTTTCCTAACTGCTTTTCCCAAACTGTTCCATCCCAGGCAGCTCTAAAGACAAATTCATATTTGTAGGCCTTCCTATTTCATGGACATAAGAAATAAAGCCTTCAACATAAATAAAATTGGCAGCTAGCCACATATTTCATCAATGTAACTGCCAAATTACATGGAGTAAAAAATCAATTCTAGCAAAACCAATAATAATCGAATCAGTTCTTTTCCTTCATGCCCAGACACAATGCAATTTTAAAAACACAGACATTAATGTGCCCAACATGCCTACTACAATAGCCTCTGTGACACCAATCTAGCACTTGGGAATGAGTGCAGATAAGCTATAAATACAAACAACTGTGAACTGTCAGTTCTACAACATTCTATTCACATCGATTTCAAAAGCCAAGAAATTATACAAGAAAGCATAACAGTTTGTGAATCTCAAAAGCACATGGCTCACAGTTGCTAAGGCTATCCAACCTGATCCTAGAGAGGATCCAAAAACCATGCCATATTCAAGACAGCTGAGCATTGTCAGAGAAGAGCTATTTTGCTAGGAAATTAAATCTACTGTTTTCTTTTTATTATTATTATTATTATTATTATTATACTTTAAGTTCTGGGGCACATGTGCAGAATGTGCAAGTTTGTTACATAGGTATACACATGCCATGGTGGTTTGCGGCCCCATCAACCTGTCATCCACATTAGGTATTTCTCCTAATGCTATTTCTCCCCTAGACCCCTGCCCCCAAAAAGGCACTGGTGTGTGATGTTCCCCTCCTTGTGTCCATGTGTTCTCATTGTTCAACTCCCACTTATGAGTGAGAATATGTGGTGTTTGGGAAAATCCACTATTTTCTATAAATACAAGAGCTTAATAGGATATGATTATTGTAGGTTGTGTGCAATACCTCTGTGGAAATTCAGGTCAGGGACCACATACTTTGCATCCACGGATGAGAAAGGCATCCAATTTAAAAGCTGAATTGAGCAGCACATCCCAATAAGTTCATCTGAGAGTGAGTGAATAAGGGATATAAGACTAAAAAATATAGATTGTATCTAAAAAAAATTCAGGGGCTAGGCAAATAAGTTAATAAAAATGAAAAATAAACTCTGATCTGACATAACAGTAATTTTTAATTCAATGTATTTTATTGCTACCAGTTGTAAAATCATAACTGAGAGATGCGAAGAATGGGTTCACATCATTTACGGCACATATATTTTTGTTCATTAATATGCATAGCTAAAATAGCATGCATATGAGCTAGCATACTGCTTCTCAAAATGTTAGTAAAAGGATTATAACTTAAGCATTAAATATACCAAATAGGTCATTTTTTACAGTTACTTTAGTCATCAATTAATGTTGCATGTATCCAGATATATTTCTAGCTGAAGACCTGAATATATGACAAGGTCTATTAATCATAATTGTTCTAATGTCACTTAACATAAATGAATTTTAAAATAAAACCTTGTAAGAATCAGCGATCCAAAACTAAAATCATCATGAAAAATCTAAAACTCCTGTAACTAAAGGAATAAAATCTTCACAGTACCACGTCTCTGCCTATGAATCTGGAAGGTCTTGAGTGCCCTCTACAGGATGTTTAAGTAACTTTCACAGATTGATGTTTACTTTTCCCAAATATGCTTAGCCAATTTCTAAAACATAAAACTAACATATTGGGGTTTTATTTTTTAATTGATTATATGTTTCCCACTTAAAATTTTTGAAAGAAAAAATAATCCATAATCTTATCATTCATAGATAACCACTATTGTTTCCATATATGATCTTCGTTATATGTACACATATGCATACATTTTTATTATATTTGTTTTCTCTTAAGAACATACCATAAAAATTTTGCCACCCCTGATGTTGGCAGGCTGAGGGTTTTTTTGGATTTTAATAAATTTTCCAAAAATGTTCTTTATTAACAAATCACTATTTCTCATCATCAGAATTTCTCAGTGAAAAGTGACCCCCACAACAAAAATTTAAAAAGGAAGAAGATGAATTTAAATAAAACAGAGCAAAACTCAGTAACAATTCACAACCAATAAAACCAGGATACACAAGACTCTTCAAACCAAAAATACCCATAGAGATATTCTGAATAGTTTTCCACATTGAGAATATAAGGTGGTCATAGAAATTAAATTAGGTAAATGAAATTATTATCCAAACTATCAAATCTGGGGTTTCAGGCCAAGAATAACACTGTTGTTAGTACAGTAAGGTTAAAGTAGCATTGCATTTAAGTTAGCCAGATAAGTGCCTTCGTTTCTATTTTACTTGTTCTTGATTTTATTATTCTTCAAGGTAGTTTACACTTTAGAAAATAAAGGCATATTTGACATACTAAGTGCCTGTCAAAATCAGAGGTGGCTCCCTCTTCTAGACTAAGCCTGATTTTTTTTTATTCTTTAAAATAAAGCAATGATGTACATCTTTAAGGATGCCAAATAGATTAGGCATTCTTAACACTCGATTTTAAAACAATCTTTAAAAACATTATGATATTGACACACTAGTTTAGCTCATCTGCATATGGAGTTAATTCTTTTTCATTTGTCCAAGTGAATGCAGTCATTACACTTTTTGGAGAATACTAACATGAAGGAACTTGCCTACAACCAAACAAATGTTTCAAAGTGGAAAGGACTTTCTATCTTCCTTTTTAACCAGAGCAGAAATTAATTACTGGCAGAGGCAACAACCTATCACAATAATGGCATGACCTCATCTGAGATTAGTTGAACAGCAAGATCCTCTCTATTCCATGATAACAATAATAAGTAAAGGGTTGTCTGACTTTTGAAACAGAGCTTCCTCACAAACTTTGTAAGGAGTACATGTTTTATTTGGTTGCAGTACTGTGAAACTCATCCTTTTGAGAAGGTTGTACCCAGATCTCAGTGGAAATTAAGAACTAGAGTAAATAATCACAATTTATTTCCATCTCTCATCTGAGAGTATTTTAAGGAGGGAAGTGCCAAGAGTTGAGATGCTTATTACATGCATAGAAGGTGCAACAGGATTTCAAGACTATAAAAGATTTGACCACAGGTATCTAAGAGAAATCTAATCTGATTATTAATATAAATTGGAAACTTCGAACTGTTTTTATTCACAACATTTTCAACACCAAATGTGTTTTCCTCACACCAACTAATTCTCCTACTCTCTGGACACCAAGTGGTTGTCTTACAATTCAGTTCTGACTAACACTCCAGAGTTAGCGTTAGACTCCACAGGTTTAATGCTTCAGTCCCAGAAGACTGCATTCACTGCTGATGCCATCACAAGCATTGGGTTCCTGGTTTACCCACACCTCTGTCCAACTTAGCTTCAAACCTCCCTCTAGGTTCAATAATTTGCTAGAATGGCTCACAGAACTCAGGAAAACAGCCTACTTACTACTACTGGTTTATACAACTCAGGAGCAGCCAGATGAAAAAGACACATAGGGCAAAGTATGTCAGGGAGATGTGGGAGTGCAAAGCTTTCATGTCCTCTCCAGGCATGCCACACTCCCAGCACCTTGATGTGTTCACCAGCCCAGAAGATATTTGAACATTAAGGGGTTTTATGAAAGTTTCATCACATAGACATGATGGATTATTAACTCAATCTACAGCTTTTCTCTGCTTTCTGGAGGTCGTGGTGGGGAGTGTGAGAGCTTCAGGCTTCTAATCAAAGTGTGGTATTTTTATGTCTACCCTCCATCCTGAAGCTGTCTAGATGCTCACCAGAATTACTGCATTAAAACGAGAGATGCTGCTGTCACCCAGGAAATTCCAAGGGATTTAGGAGTTCTGTGACAGGAATGAGGGACAAAAAGCACATATATATTTATATCATAGAAATAGATGTGAAAGATAAAATATTCTCCCCTTTCACTATGAAGACAAACTGTAGATGACTAGAAGCTCTTTGTTTTGAGAAAATTTTGCTGATAACAAGCACATCAAGACAGACAATAAGATTTTTAGCATTTGCAGGTGTGATTATCCCTTACTTCACTATGGATTTGGGCCACTGCGCAACCTTGATTCTGATCTTTGGCTAGTAATTTACCTAAAACATATATACCTACATAAATTAATGCAATAGGGCTCCATTCACATTTATAGGGCTCCATTCACATTTATTAAAGGAAAGCAGACCTTGTGAGTGGGAGGTTATCATCATGAACCTATAGACATTAGTACACTACATGGCTATTGGCCTCTGTAGAATGAAATACATCATTCCATTGTCCAAAAAGCTAAGAAAAGTAAATTCTGCAGACACTTTAAGCTGATGAAATTGATTCATTCTGGGCAATATTCTAACCCCAGATTCTGTAAGAGGGGAATCAGTAATCTATGGAAGCAGCTTGATGTTTCTAAAAACAAGTCTTACAGACCTCATTTTCTTATTTGATAGGCTGCAAAATCAGTGAATCAAGAAAATATGATAATATAGAGATTATCTATAGGGTATTATACTATAGATAATTATACTATAGGGTATTATACTAAAGGCTAAATGATTAGGCAAATATTAAATGGATAAATGATGGTGTCACCTCACAAAGTGCTGATAAAGACTTGGTATCATCCTGCAGAAATATGACCAGGAAAGTCTTACAGGGCTCTCTCTTTGTCTCTGCCAGTCCACATTTGTCTCAATAAAAAGAATAATGATAAAAGGCATGTTTTTCAAATTTGCAGATAACATGAAACTGAGAGGTTTAGCAAATCAGTATCCAGAAACAAAAATGGGCCTGGCACAGTGGCTTATGGCTGTAATCCCAGCACTTTGGGAGGCCAAGGTGCGTGGATCACCTGAGGTCAGGAGTTCAAGACCAGCCTGGTCAACCTGGCGCAACCCCGTCTCTGCTAAAAATATAAACATTAGCCAGGCTAATATTTTTTACAGTGTTATTCACTTGTATTCCCAGCTACTCGGAAGGCTGAGGCAGGAGAATCGTTTGAACCCAGGAGGTGGAAGTTGCAATGAGCCAAGGTTGCACCACTGCACTCCAGCCTGGGTGACATCTCAAAAAGCAAAAACTCAATAGGCTAAAACAGTGAGTCAATTGAATTAGATACAGTTATCAAATTGAATTAGATACAATTAAATGGGAACCATATTAGTTCTTATGCGTGAGTCCAAAAGAAAGTTAAAACCATTTGATTATGGAAAAAGCTAATCTGAACTTGTGCCGCTTCAATGGAAGGCCACTGTCTAGACTTTGCTAGCCAGTCACTCCAAGAATGTCATGATTTGGGCAGGCATGGGATAAAGCATGTGGGACTCTCATCCACATGGGACCAGAAAAATGGAAAAGGAGGTCATGTACAAAGGTTTGTATAGAGGCTCAACCCCAGCTGGATAGCCCAGATGGACACCTATCACATGCAGTTCAGCCTGGTAGGCAATTTCATCTTGAGAAATTACAGGTAGCTATCAAATTTAAAAGTCAGGAAAGGCCACAATCACAGTCAGGAGATCTAATGATGACAGCAGAATTCCCACCAGTGGGAAATTTAGAAGAGGTTGGATATATTCCAAATAAATAAAGCTTGGAAGGAGATCTTGGCCATTGCACTAGAGACCGCATTTGTGTCAAAGGTTCAGCCATATAGGCAACAAGCACTATAGGCAAACTGTCTGCATCTACAAATTACTCTAGGGTCTTAAACAGATTATTGGCTCTAAAATATATGACGAATACTACAATATTAAAACTAGTATAATATTATGTTAACAAGTAAGCTGCAATTGAATGTTATATAGTGATATGTTAATTATGTTTAAATGGAATGTGAATACCTCTTAATATATTTGAGATAATGCTTGGAGTCTATAAGCCTTTAAATGGGTGTGGTCTAGTGTAGACAGGGATTAGTGGACTAGGCAATGAAAACAGTCAGATGTGAAGAAACAGGACTCTAGAAAAGTCACTCTGGGAATTTACATGTTGTCCAAACATAGAAAATGCCAAGGTCCAAACAGAGTGGGGAGAAGCCTAAGTATCCTGACCTCGCTTTAGGTGTGTTAGGTCCTTGATCTAGTTGGAAATAATAGGGCTTTCTAGAGGATTCTTAAGAAATCAGAAAACATGCTTGGACTCTAAGATCCCAAATCTGGGGATAAATCCAAATCTGCTGCTGCTTAATTATTGCATCAATCAAGAATGGCTCCACAACAAAGGCAGAATTAACCTTGGGGGCAGGTCTGTGCAATAGAGAAAGAAGATAGATAACCCAAAAAGTGGTCAAAGAAACAAGGTAGGCATGGCTACCCCTAAGTTTGGAGCTGCATACTCCATGGGGCATATAAGCAAACTGGGAACTATAAGCAGAAAAATGTTCATAAGACTGATCATATCCTGAGAAGGACCAGAGCGTAGAAAATAAAAGGGAGCATGGGAAGTGTTCTCAAAGATGGGAGGTGTTATTACATTAAAAAAAAAAAGCATTGGGTTTGTTTTCTATTAACACAAGGGGTGGACAAGGATGTCATGGTGGATACTCTCTAAGAAGATGAATTTTTACTTACTATAAAACATGTTGTCTAATGATTATTGTCAAAAACACACTCAACCGTCCAAACCCAAAGAATGGACTTTGAGGCATGAAGAACAGTGAAAGTGAGACTTTTTAATAACGGTTTTGCAAGATTGGGTGTTTGATGGGCAGGCATACTTGGGAAGTCACAACAGGTAATTTGTCTCTTACACGCAAGTTTCTCCCCCAGTTCCTCATTGGTTGAGTACTGTGGGGTTACAATATTCCTGAATGTCACCTAGATTTCATTATCCTCCTTATAAGGTTATCCCCTATCCCCTTTTCCACTTAAGTTTTGATTTCCCAATAATACAACTTTCCCCCCTTTAATGGGCTGAACCCTCCTCTATGTTCTATTCATTTATTGTGACCTTCTAAGTGCATGAGCCGTGAGGTTTGTTATGTTAGCAGGCTGGCTGCCGGTACTTATGTTTATCATTTCTTGTAAATGGAGCATTTAAAATGTTTTCTCACAATTATCTAAAAAACTAATTAACTACTGAGTAGACTGAGAAAAGAGTGACAGGGCTATCTGTAAGCAGTGGATGGCCACTCAAACAGTGGGTTGTCAGAAACATTAAGTGGGTTTTTGCATTTTACCTTTAACTGTGAGAATGTTTTAAAAATCTAGCTTCCATACTTCTATAGTATTTGCTGCTTCTTGGGGTGTCATGGAGATACAAAGTTTCATGAGAAAGGAACCCAAATAGTCTTTTGGGGATTTTTTTTTCTATTCTTTTTTTTTTTTTAATTGTACTTTAGGTTCTGGGGTACATGTGCAGATCATGCAGGATTGTTGCATAGATACACACATGGCAATGTGGTTTGCTGCCTCCATCCCCCTGTCACCTACATCTGGCATTTCTCCCCATGCTATCCCTCTCCAAACTCCCCACCCCACCAGCTGTCCCTCCCTTGCCCCCACCAACAGACCCCAGTTGAATAATTGTTATAGCAGATCTGGAGCCACTGGAAAAATTGAACCCAGCTGATTGTCTTATCTGAGGCTAAGATGCACAAGTCCAAATATCCCCAACATCTACACTGCTAACAACAGCAAAGCTATTGATAAATTCCTAATATGTCTCCTCTCACATGAGAAGAGTCAGAGGAATTAGGGAGTAGCAGATCACTATGCTTATTTCAGCAGGTCATTTTCTAACAACAGTTGAAATGCTGATTTTGAGTGTGATTAGGACACTTTAATTAGGTGATATAAACAGGAAGGAAACATAATGGCCCCTGTAAGGACCAGGCACTCTCCAGTCAGCATTCTTGTTTGCAAACAAGAATGAAAAGAGAAAAAGAATTTGTCTAGAAGAGAAAAAGAAATTGTCTTTCTTCCAACTATTGAAGAAAAGTCCTAGGTTTCTTTGGGACTGGATCAACTTGGATCACATGCCCATTGCCAAGCAACTAATTTGGCCAGGGGACTGCTACGGGATAATTGTTTTAGACCTGGATTGTTGCCTAACCCTGAGCCAATCACCGTAGCAAAGAGAATGATATTTTAATGATTGGCCTAAGTCAATCAATTTCCACAGGGTGAAATCTGAGGTTGGGTTTCTACTGCTCCAGAACAGGACATGAACTTACTTCTGCCCATCCATGGATTAGAAGCTTAAATGTCTGTCTGCATTATCTGAAACACATTTAAGTACAAGACCAGATCATTCCCCTAGCTCTGTTAAGTGGGGAGTAATTTTTATTTCCAAATTAGAAAATGCATCCAAAATAGAGTGTTTCAAGTACCAAGGAAGAACACTAACATCCCAGGTACTTCTACATTTGTACTAACTCCATGCATCTTTACCCATTGACATCAGCTTAATCGTATCTGTACTTTCTGCACCACTAAGAAGTCCCCAGGGGCTGAAAGGAAATTTCAAGAGCTTCTGTATAGTCATTGTTGCTAGGAAACAACATCCTAAGTATCCAAGCGTTCAGCTCTGAGACACTGTGTGAAGTCACTGGTTCATAAAGGAAAACCTTTGGTAAAATAGGTTGTTTAGGTGTGAGCAAACTGATGTGCTCTCTCTGTGGCAAAATGTTCTTGTGTAACCTTTGAATAATAGTGTATTTCAAGGCCAGTATTCTTTCCTTTATATCTAACTGCCATTATTGCTCCCATGAAAGCTGAAGCTTCTACTTGAAAAGGAATAAGCGGACCAGGCATGGTGGCTCACGCCTGTAATCCCAGCACTTTGGGAGGCTGTGGAGGGCAGATCACGAGGTCAGGAGTTTGATACCAGCCTGGCCAACATGGAGAAACCCCATCTCTATTAAGAATACAAAAATTACCCAGGCATGATGGCACGTTCTTGTAATCCCAGCTACTCAGGAGACTGAGGCTGGAGAATCACTTGAACCTGGGAGGCAGAGGTTGCAGTGAGCTGAGATCACGCCACTGCCCTCCAGCCTGGGAGACGCAAGACTCCATCTCGAAGAAAAGAAATGAAAAGAAGTAGGCATTCTTTCCCCTCATCCCCCAAATCATCTGTAATTATCTCAGTGCCTTGAACACTAAGTCTGATTGGTTTTAGTTAAACAAAGTACATGCGAGCTTGGAAATAAAGACCCAGAGCCCTGACTGTATAACTTGTTGAATACTATTAAAATTTGCATTGATCAGCATTCATAGTCCAGCTTTTTTATTTTGTGTAGTGTTGATGTGCTCTGCTGTTCTTCAGAAGTGGGAGATAATGTGACATGCTCTCGTGACTCACCCTTCTCCCCACCTCAACCCCAAACAGCAAACCATCATTGACACTCAACTAACTGGTGCTTACATGTTTCTCACCTAGGATCTTATAATTCAAAGAACAGCTTGAGGTTGTAATCCATCACTTCTGTCACCTTAGTTAACTCAGTAAGCCAAAAATTAATACGCAGCTTTTTCCATTTCCTTGGTGTCCAGACTTACCTGTAAAGCCCCTGTGAAAAGAATTGTCTTCATCAGGGAATTGGGCTTATGAATGTACCAGATAGGTCCCTCTGTCAGGTTATCAGTTTGGGAACATAAACTCAAAACTCTAAGCAGCAGACAGTATTAGCTTATTTATTCAAAAATATGTATTGAACCTTTGCTATAAACAGAATCTGTTCTAGGCGTCAGGGATTTTTTTTAAATGAATGAAAGAAGGCCCTTTTTTTTTCAAAGAGCTTATAATGAGTAATAAAGAAGACAAAGAGTAGAGATAAACACAAAGCTATAGAAACAGTTGAAATATTCTGCATCATATGTTCAGTACTGTATAACTGACTGGATCGTATCTGGGAAGCAGAAACCACTCAAGGTTTTTTAAAAATGAAATTTAACCGAGACTTTGTTACAAAGATTGGAAGGGCTAAAAAAGCAGAAGGGAGAAGAAGAGTGCTAAAGAAGCAAGACGTCAGAGGCTGCTAACACCCCTGCAGTGGAGCACAAGTTTGAATCGGATGTGATCCTATGAGAGACATTGTCCTAGTTTTTTGTGGCAGTGCCAAAAGAGAGGAGACTTCTTCAATTGCTCTGGCAGCAGTTGCCAGAAACTGAGGCACTACCACACTGCAAGAGCCAGGAGCAGGAAGCTTCTTTCTCCCTTCCACCTTCTAATCTTCAGCTAGTTCTTCCTAGCGGAAGCATCTAACATGAAGCCAGAGAGGCAGGAAGCCCAGCCCCAGCAGCACAGAGTAGAGCATAGAAAGTGGGCTATGCAACATAGAAATATCAAGTGAATGACTGGCATGGGTTACAATAGAGGTTTTAATGAAAAGCTCTGGCAATCACAATACTGAACCAAATAGTTCTTCCCTAGAAGAGAAAGAAGGTATATCAAGCCAGTGTCTGTTGTAGATATATAGATAGTTTAGCATGTATGCTAACCTCTTTTGAGAAAGCTAACTGCATTTCCCAGATTCTCTTGAAACTGAAGTTGTAGCTATAATTTAGTTTCCTGGATAGAAAGAGTCAAATCATGTCAGAGGGCGTGTTTGAAGCATCCATTTTGTCTGTGCAAAATCATACCTCATAGATGGCTCTGGAACCAAGAATTCTAATTTTAGCTTTCTGTGGTCCTGGAGTCAATGTGGTTGCTGTAGCTACCTGATTACCAGCTTTCTGATTGTGATGATCAGTCCCTTTGAAGGGCCAATCTGCACTGTGGTTCTGGGAGTCACTGCTAGTGGCTTAACCTAGAATCTACTACTTCAGTCTTTCGATTGCAAGCAGAAATGATGAGAATCAGTCCTTGACCTCAAGAAGCTCAGATCCTAGTGGGGGAAAGACAGATAAGCCAGGTAAAATTCAACATGGTTCTGTGCTTTCTTCGAGGCATGTGTATAGTGGAGTTTGTAAAAGTTAATTAAGAGCAGGAAAATCTGTGAGTAGTTGCCATAGGAGTCTACCTACAGCTCTCCCTACACTCAATCCTGGCTACCTAATTACTTTACTCTTCTTGGCCCAGGTTTTCCTTTGCATACTGAAATTATTGAGGATTTCGTAGTGTCTGTATGGATTCAACTTTGCCAAAGTTTGTTTTCTTGCTAAAATTGAGTTGCTTATTGGGTAAATTTCATGAATTAAATTATAATTTCCCATTGACATTATCCAACCTTTACGTCATTCCCTTTATGTAGTATTTACCCTACATGTTACTCCTTCTGCTGGTCAGGCCATTATGCATCTGGCCAAATCCTTTGAGAAGTTTGCTCCTTTGGGTCAATAGTTTGCTCAGACTGCCATTAGACCATGAGATTCTGAAGAGTAAGGCCCCGTCTAACCACCTGTATATCCTTCATGCCTAGGTTAGTGTTTGATACATAGTAGGCACTACAAATAGGTGTATTGCAATGTCTAGTATATTTGCCATTGATTTGCTTGCCAGTTTAGAGAATTAGGTATGTTTGATGCCACCCCTAAGAACAAAGTATTGTTCTGTGCTTCATCAGGGATCCTGATGAATATCTAGAAAGATAAGAGACTGAATCCAGAGACGTTGTCTGTGGCAGAGAAGAGTCAGCAAAAGCCTCATGTTAGAGCACTCAGGAAGGGAAAGTAAGCACACCAGCTTACTTTCACTGATGGGCAAGTCTGAAGCTAATGTGAAAGCTGTGTTCTATCAGCCCTGTTTTTTACTGCCTTCCTGAAAATGGGTCACCCAGGATCACAAACTAATGACAGGCATAATGAATTCAAAAGCTGTAGGCAAATCCAGCCTTTAATTGGGACAAGAGCAAAGGTTCCTATTCAGGCTTTGATCTATAAATAGTATTTCTCTCCACAGAGTCTCTAGATACTGGTGATACTGGTTTACAACTCCCTCCTTAGCAGATATTCAGTATAATTATTCTATGTTGCTAACTCAAAGCAAAACCCTGTATAATCTAGCTCAGAATAGGTTATTCATTTGTGAAATGTGAGACATTTAACAAGAACCTTACCAAATGAAAGACCACCCCAGCCCCATATAAAGGTGAGCAAAGGATATTAGATACACTACTAAAATCCATGCCTAGATGAGTCAGACAAGAAGAGAGCTTTAAATTTGGACTGTATTGTCTGGGCTCCTTAAAGGATTTTTTAAAAATAAATTGCACTTCTTTTGATTCCATCTATTTTTCTGAAAAAATTCACCTTTCGCACCATCTTCCTGAATGGACTTTGCTGAGGCATTTTTCATCACATTTAAAAAAAAAAGAAAAAGTCCATGGGAGAAATTTCTCTCAGTCTTGGCATCAGCACTTCCCCTTCTTCCAAGCCAATTGGTTTGTTTTTATCTCATGGGCATCGTGAATTCTTTATCTGATTTTTGTGTTACTTGATAGAAAAGCAATTTTATGTCTCTGAGGAGAGACAGGTCCAGGTGGTGCTGGCAGCTCATTTCCTCCTCCCTGGAAGTGAGCAGACTCAGCAGATCTGAGTTAACTTGACAGACACAGAAGCTGGTCCAAGCCGCTGAGTTCCTAAGGTTACCCCACACAATAAAAATGTAAAATGTACAGTGTTGCAAGGCAGGATTCCTTTCTACTAGAATATGGGCCACAGTGTACCCAGGCTACCTGATGAGCCTAAGCCATGGAATAATGAGAATTTGGAAAATAATTGGTGATCCATTACCTCCCTGTATTAGTTTGTTCTCACACTGCTATAAAGAACTACCTGAGACTAGATAATTTATGAAGAAAAGAGGTTTAATTGACTCACAGTTCCATAGGCTATACAGAGGCTGGTGGCCTCAGGAAACTTACAATCATGGTAGAAGGTGAAGGGTAAGAAAACACGTCTTACCATGGTGCAGCAGGAGAAAGCAAGAGAGAGAGCAAAGGGAGAAGTGCCACACATATACTTTTAAAACATCAGATCCCATTTAAACTCACTAACAGGAGAATAGCAAGGGAAAAATCCACTCCCGTGACCCAATCACCTCCCACCACGCCCCTCCTCCCACATGTGGGGATTACAATTAGAGATGGGATTTGGGTGGAGACACAGAGCCAAATCATACCACCCCCTGCTTGTAATTTTTTTTTTTCTTAATAAACTCCTTTCTAGATCTTCTGGAGGTGTGTATGTGAAATCTCATTGCCCACATGTAGAAAATACATAGGATGCTAGGACTTCCTTCTTTGTAATTTAATTTTTTGTTAATTTACTCACATGATTTAAAACTCAAAATATATTAAAAGTTTAGCATGAAAATTTCCCTTTCATCCTTATCATCCATCTTCCTAGTGCCACCGCACCACAAAGGAAATTGTTATTATGTTGTTGTCTGTCCCTCCAGACTTTCTCGTATTCATACAAGTATATGCAAATATGTTTTTGTTTTTCCCATATTTTTTCCTCACATATTAGCATGTTGCAAAATTATTGTTCTGAGCTTTGACTTTTTTTCAATTAAAAACAAATATTTGAGAGTTTTTTTAATATTGTATGTAAGAACTTCTTTGTTCTTCTTTATGGCATTATAATAGTGCATTGATGTGCTATAATTTATAATTTAGTTAACCACTCTTCTATTAAAGTATGTATTAGTCCATTTTCACGCTACTGATAAAGACATACCCAATACCAGGAAATTTACAAAAGAAAGAGGTTTAATTGGACTTACAGTTCCACATGGCCAGGAAATCTTCACCACCATGGCAAAAGGCAAGGAGGAACAAGTCACATCTTACATAGATGGCAGCAGGCAAAGATAGAGAGAATGAGAGCCAAGGGAAATGAGTTTCCCCTTATTAAACCATCAGATCTCATGATACTTATTCACTATCAAAAGAACAGTATGAGGGAAACCCCCCTATTCAATTATCTCCCACAAGATCCTTCCCACAACATGAAGGAATTATGAGAGTATAATTCAAGATGAGATTTGGGTGGGGACACAGAGCCAAACTATCTCAGGGGACATTTATGTTTTTTCAAATATTTTGCTATTACAACAGTATTTTAATAAACAATCCTGTAAGCAAATTCTTCACAATTGTGCAATTCAGTCTATAAAACAAATTTCTAGAAGGAGATTTGCAGAAATTTACTTTGTTAATTTCTAGAAATTTTTATAGTTATATTTTCTAGATAGATCTATAATTTATTTAAGATTTACAATAGTTCATGGCATCAAAGAGTGGTCCAAACTACTTTTTCCAGTAATTCCACAGCCATGATTTCTTAAAATAGGAGTTGCTTGGTGAAAGGATGTATACTTTTATATTTTTGATAGCTGAAGCAAACTGCATTCCATTTGGGTTATGTATTTGGATATACAAAGTATATCCTCATCAGCAACATGAGAGTAGCTGCATCCCCACATGCTCAGCAAAATATGTTATTGCTTTGTGGATTTTTTCCAAGCTATAAGGTAAAAAGGGGTATCTTGATAGAGTTTTAATTTTAATTTCCATTTCTCTGATTACAATTGAGTTGGGGCAATTTTACTTTTTCAACGAACTCTCCATTCATATCCTTTTACTGTATTCTTATTAGGTTTATTTGTCATTTTCTTTTTTGTTGTTTGTAGAAGCTTTTTATATATTAATAACAACCCTTGTCTTAATTATGAACTGCAATTATTTTTGTCTCTTACTTACTTTTGATTCTGTTTATAGATTTTTGTTGCCATACTTTTTTAATGTAGCTGAATGTGTTAATTTTTTTATGGTTTGTGAATTATTTGTTAGAGTTAGGAAGCCCTCATCCATGCCAGTAGTACAAAAGAATTCTCCCATTTTTTGCATTATAAATATAGTCATATTTTCTAGATAAATCTATAATTTATTTGAGATTTACAATAGTTTATGGCATGAAACAGGGGTTCAAACTGATTTTTCAAATAACTCCTTGGCCAACATGATTTCTTAAACTATCTTTTTCCCAATTATTTGAGGTACCACTTTTATTATATTTAAAATTTTCATATGTATTTGGCACTACTACTGAATTTTCTATTGTGAGCCATCGATCTTTCTTTCATTTCTGGCACTGAGATCACACTCTTGCAATTAATGAGGTTGTATAATATTTTACTACCTGGTAGGGCTAGTTGCCCCTTATTTCTACTATTTTGGGGGTGTGGGCACAGAGTCTCACTCTGTTGCCCAGGCTGGAGTGCAGTGGTGCAATCTGGGCTTACTGCAACCTCTGCTTCCCGGGTTCAGCCTCTGTTTCCTCCCTCAGCCTCCTGAGTAGCTGGGATTACAGGGGCCTGCCACCTGCACAGCTAATTTTTTGTATCTTTAGTTGAGAAGGGGTTTCACCATGTTGGCCAGGCTGGTTTTGAACTCCTGACCTCAAGTGATCTGCCCATCTCAACCTCCCAAAGTGCCAGGATTACAGGCATAACCCACCACACCTGGCTTATTTCTACTATTTTTTTAGAGTTTTCTTGAGTTTATTTTAGCTTTCGAGTCATTTACTTCCCAAAACAAAAATCCTATCCATATTATGAGGCAATCACATTAAATTGTGCAACTTAGGATGTTGAGTTTTCCTATTCAAAAATATGCTATGCCTTTTATTTGTTCAAGACTTCTTTTGTGCCCTTCAAAATGTATTTTAAATGTTGCTTCATATGTGTTTTGCATATTTCTGACCAAGTTTTTTTACTGGATAACTTTGTCTGTATTATTAAGTGGGCCTTTTCATCTATTACATGTTATAAGATATTGTTTTACATATTAAAGTTATCAGTTTCTGTTTAGTAATTTATACCCCATTACCTACCACATTCCTACTGTTTGTAATAGTTCTTCAGTTAATTCTTTGGAGTTTACTGAATACGCAATTGCCTAATTTGCAAATCCTGATAGTTTAACCAGCAGCTTTCCAACTCTGTACCTCAACTTTCTTTCTGTTGTCTAATGTCTTGGTTAGTATTTGCAGAACAATGTTAAACAATAACAATGGTAGTAGACATTCTCATCTTCTTCTTACCTTTTACAGGAATGTTTTTCTGTTTCCACACTAAACATGATGCTGGCACTGGGATCAAGAAAGATATATCTTACCATGTTAAGGAAATACCTTCTCATATTTATTGAATAATATTTCTTTGTTAAAAGATAGAACTGGTGTCGAAAGTTATCAAATGCCATTTTGGTATCTGTATAAATAAACACACGGGTTTCTATCTCCTTAGATTTGTTATTATAATTAAGTATATCACTAGATTTTCCAATTTGAAACTTAGAACAAACCATATTGATTATGCTTTATTATTTCAAGTACTGCTGGATTTTATTTGCTAATATGTTATGCTTACTTTATGAAAATAATTCAGAAATTTTCATTCTTAGCCCATGCTTTGAAACTGTTTAAGTAGCAATAGAATTATCAGTTCTTAAATATTTGTTTGTTTGTAGGGATGAAATCAAGCTGTTTTGATTTTCTGTTCCTCCTGATTTAGGCTTTAAAAATGCTTTCTTCTGAGAAAATTATCCATTTCATCCACATTTTCAAATTGATTTGCATGTAATTGAGAAAAGTAGTCATGATTCTTTACAGTTCTTCTGTTTCTAAGGTGGATTTCCTTATCTGTCCTGATTCATCTGTTTGATTAGTCTTCTGTAGAAGAGTTTCCTCAAGCAGGTATCTAGATGGTATTTCCTCTGTATCTTTATATATCTTCTCTGGAAAGAAGTGGTATTTTGGCAGAGAGTAGTACTTTTGGGTCTCAGAGTTGCTGTCCTTTAAGCCTATATTCTAGATGTTCTGTGGATGTCATTCTATAATCTTTTCTTTCCACATTGTGTATGAGAAATTCAATACTTTTTCCTTTGAAAACACCTTGTACTTTCTGTCTGGAAGATTGTAAGACTGATATTACACCCTTGGAATTTAGGAATGATATTGGGATGACCTGATATAATGAGCTTGCCAATCTGCAAAATGACTTCTTTAGTAAGCTCTGGGGAATTTGTGTCTTCTTTTTGTTTATTATGGCTCCTCCTCTATATAACCCTCTTCTTTCAGAAATGCCTACTATTCATATATTAGCTCTCCTAGATGAGTCCTTCAAAGCTTTTATAGTTTCTTCATGCTTTCCAAATATCTAAAAAATTGTCTTCCAAGCCACAAATTTTGGCCTCGTCAGTGGCCATTTTCTCTTCAATTTATCTAAGACAGTTTGTATATTAACCCCAGAACTTAATATAAAAGAAAATAGATATGTAAATAGATATATACGATAATTATGGATAATAATAAAGTGCTGTAAAAACATTTTTAAAAAATTTAAAAAAAAACATTGTGTTTTAGAATAAAAAGTTGTTTGTGGTCTAATTAGATATCTGTAAGAGTTCCTGTATTTTTACCAAGAGTGAGGAAAGAAGAGTTTAAGCTATTATTTGCTTCCTCCCCAGTCCTTTTCACTAGATAACACCTAATCTAGTTGTTCTGCTTGTTTTCCTTCTCGGAGGCTAGTGGGTTTCTTGCATGCATTGTTATTTTTTCTCACATATTCTTTGGGGTTTGGGCCCAGCTGCCAGGTCACCTTAAAAGAAAACAAAGTTCTAGATGGAAGGCATGGTGAGCTCCAGGCAGAAGTTGTCATCCCCTGCTGATGCACCAGGGGGTAGCGTCTCTCTCTCTCTTTCTCTCTTTCTCTTTCTCTTTCAGTTACCCAACCTTCTTTTTCTTCTTCTTTTTTTTTTTTTTTTCAATAGATTTAGGGGTTTTTATTTACATGGATGAATTATATGGTGGTGAAGTCTGGGTTATTGGTGTATCCATTACCCAAATAGTGATTTTTTTAATCCCTTACACCCCTCCCAGCCTCCCACTTTGGAGTCTCAAACATTCCTTATACCACTCTCTATGCCTTTGCCTACCCATCGCTTAGCTCTCACTTATAAATGAGAACATGCAATATTTGGTTTTCTGCTCCTGAGTTACTTCATATAGGATAACGGCCTCCAGCTCCATCCAAGTTGCTGCAAAAGACATTATTTTGTTCTTGTTTATGGTTGAGTAGTATTCCACGGTGTATATATACCACGTTTTTCTTATACACTCATCGGTTGGTGGACACTTAGGTTGGCTCCATGTATTTGCAATTGTAAATTGTGTTGTGATAAATGTATGCATGCAGTCTTTCTTATATAGTGACTTCTTTTCCTTTGAGTAGATACCCAGTAGTGGGATTGCTAAATCGAATTGTATTTTTAAAAAGTCAAAAAACAATAGAAGTTGTGAAAAGAAAATGTTTATGCTCTGTTGGTGGGAATGTAAATTAGCACAACATCTATGGAAAACAGTATGGTGATTTCCCAGCCCACCTTTTTAACTTCCCCACATCCCCTTAAAGCACCGAAATGACAGAAGTTCCTCCAGTCACACAGGTGGTAAAAGCCTTCCTTCTTTAGTAAGCCCAAGAGCCACTGCACCCAGCTATCTTCTTTTATCTCAGTGTTCTAATCTCCACCCAAGGACTCCATGCCACCAGCCCCTAGGTTCTCTCTAGCAGCTAAGGGGGGAAAAATCTCATGATGCCATTGTCCACTGCATCCAGACAGGGCTGAGAACTCACATTCCCCAGATACTACTTCCTGCTGGGCTTAGGAGAGGTAACCCATGGTTGAATTGAAATTGGAAAGGAAGGAATCTTGCTTGAACCTTAGCTGTCATATTGCCACTAACCATTTCAATTTAGAAAGGAGTTTCATATTCTAGTATTCTAGAATCTATGAGTGAGATCCACGATCTCCTGAAATTGTCATTGATTTCTATCTATCTATCTATCTATCTCCATCTATATTTTTCTCTGGATTTTATTGGCAGGTTTTTATCAATTTCTCAAAGAGATGTTTAGAATCAGTATTACAGAATCATACCCAAACTTGGTTTAAATCCCCAATATGTCACTTAGTTCCATGTAGGTTATTCTAAGTCCAATAGAAAAGAAAGTATCCATCTTTCAGACACTGGTGATTATATCTGGAAGTAAGTGTATTCTATTTCTTTGTCTACACTTGGGTCATTGTAGAATGGCTTACTGGATATGGAAGATTGCCCTTTAGAAAGAGGACAACTTCCTAGACCTAGAAGGAGAGGATTGAAAGAGAAATAAAATAAACTGAAGCATATTACAATAAACAATAACCTCATAGAGCATCAAATGGTAACAAATATAAAACAGTTGTGAGTTTAATGGGTTCAGAAATAAGAATTCAAAAAAGAACTTTCGAAGAGAAGTTAGAAAAGTTTAAAGCAGTAAAGTTAAGACAGCTTTGTTTTCCTTTTTGAAAGGGGAGTGGGGAAGAATAGCTTAAAATGTCTTACATTCTTGCAAGGACAAGTTGACCCTTTGGCACCTGGCATTAAACTTCTAAATATCAAATATATTACTTTTTATCTCTTGAAAAGGTATGACTTGCTTTAATCAGAAGTAGGTCAGCATGATGTCCACTACAAAGAGCTTTATACAGTTACCTTTGAAACACTAGCCCTAGCAATTCTAATGGAAAAAAGATTTTATGAATTTTTATTTGAGGCGAACATAAATAGAAAATGAATTTGGAAAGATCTTCTTTGTCTATAGCTTGTAGAAAGAAAAAAATGTGGTCTTAAAGTATGTCTTAAATTATTTTTAGATTTTTAAATATATCCATGCATTCCTTTTATGCAAGTTACTCTTACATATAATGATAAGACCACCAGCTAGACCACTGCCAGGTAGGAGCAGAGTGGAAAGAGAAAGAGATGAGACCATCAACACAGGGCCTTCAAACTCAAGACCTGACACCAGAGCTTTCTATTACAATCTACAGTTCCCTAAACACTCCCCTAAATTAACTAAAGCTCATTCTCATAAGTACGAAGATATAAAAAGCATTATCAAGAATTTATATAGTCCTAAGACTTTTACCCATATATTTATAATAATATTACTATAATCAAAGGATATGAATAGAAGCTTGCCAAATTTTCTAAAAGAAAGAGATTTTTTTAAATGTTTTAATCATGTAATGCCTATATATAAACTTGATCTTTCATTACACTTTATTTCTTTACACTTTCTGTTATCTTCTTAACAAATATGTGCTCAATTATTATTACTTGTTGTGTTATTGTTGTTGTCAAATAGCACATAGCCAAAGCCATGTCCAGGCACCTAGAATTCAGCCATCCTCCAATTTAGCCAAGGAATCCACGTTAGTAGATACCATAAGAATAATTTGCAGCAGCGACATCAGATATCACTAAATGATCCAGAGCTTATGTCCACTAAAATCAGATGCATCCATCTTCTCAATGCAGCTACTACCAAATCATCAGACAAGCACTCCACATGAGACCTGCATACCACCCTAATTTAAAGCAATGCCACCTTACCACTCTTTTGCTGGGAATTTTTCCTCTAGCTCCCAGGTGGTCTTCAAAATGATTTCCTGAACTGTATTTAATCATGCTGTGTTTCTTGGTTTCAGATGGCTATACCACTGATGACATTGAGTTTTACTGGAATGGAGGAGAGGGGGCAGTAACTGGTGTTAATAAAATTGAGCTTCCTCAGTTTTCTATTGTTGACTACAAGATGGTGTCTAAAAAGGTGGAGTTCACAACAGGTGAGGATGTTTCCCCCAAAATGTACTAGGGTTGCTGTGAAAGGAAGAAGATCATTCCAACCAAATGATGGTCTGATTACTCGTCTTTTGTTTTTCAACTCAGGAGCATATCCACGACTGTCGCTAAGTTTTCGCCTAAAGAGAAACATTGGTTACTTCATTTTGCAAACCTACATGCCTTCTACACTGATTACAATTCTCTCCTGGGTGTCTTTTTGGATCAACTATGATGCATCTGCAGCCAGAGTCGCACTAGGTAATGTATTCCCAGCACTGCAGAGAGCTAACAGGTTTTACTTTCAAACAAATAACCAATATCAGGAATTATAGGCAAGGGCTTTCTTACAGCAAGCCAAAGAATTAGATTACCGTAAGAGTTCCTGAATATAAAACATCTAAGTGTAGGCATATCTACAATGACTATTTTATAATGTACTGTCTTTTTAGCAATTTACCAAAACAAACAAAAATCTTGGAATATGTCTAGTACTACTTAAGTGTCTCATGGAATAAATTTTTAAATTCTCAATACACTAATTTTTGCTAACTTTGGGACGACTTCCCCTTTAATCCCTGCTTTTAAAAGTAAAGAACATATACAATGCACTATTTTCAAATGAATTTAGGGAATGCTAAACTTTGTGAATAATAACAAGCTGTCAGTTGCTGAGAAATACTATCCTTTAAATACTAACTAAAATTAAATCATATCAAGCTGAGTCTCCTTTAAATGGAGCTTATTACACTTGAATAAGGCACAGACAATTCATCAGCTATATTAATAATCTAAGTTCAAGACAGAATAAAAATGATTTCCTTCTTGGGGGAACAAAATTTAGAACTAATCCTGCCATGGCTAAGCAATTGCTGAAAACTGAAAGGCTATATTTGAGACTTTAAGTATTCCTTGGAAGGTTAGAATGTGTTTTCAGCTGCTTATCAATCTTTGAACAGTCTAAGATTAAAGAAGGCAAACAAATAGTAGTATCATACATATGTACCTGCACATATTACTTGAATATGAATGTTGTTATGTCTATATGCTACACTTAAGAAAAGACGGTGGATGATGTCCACAGCAGAGAATAATAACTAGTAAATGTATGAATTGTGGTTCTCTTTGCTCTTCTATCCTCAAAGCTAACACTATTTTGATTGGAGATATTAAAGATGTCAGCATATAAAGGTGCTTGTTTAAGCTATTCTTTGGACTGTAAAACCTGAGATATTTTAAAACACAAATAATTTAAAATGGCATTCATTTACTAACACTTTTCACTTAAAAATGTAAAACAAGGAGAAGAAGAAATGCAATTGGTGATTTTGTAAGTGACTCATTCATTTCTGTGAAGCACATTAGCTAGAGTTATATTAGGTGAAATTTAAAGGTTTTTTTCAAAGAAGTGAGAAAGGCCACTCATTTTGTCATTTTATGTCAGTCCAGCATAGTAGAATTTATTACTGATCTGAACCACTTTAATTTTTTGTATGGGTAGTCCTGACCTCCTACTTTACCTGCTCTTCTAAAAGTTGAATAGTCAAAACTGGGAATATATGTCTGGAATAATCCGATTAGCAAATGAATGCAAAACTATTCTTTACCTTCATTTCAGTTTGCTACCTTCCATTCCCTTTGGAAGTTTTTCTTTGTCTTTACTATCCATTTCACACTTTCTGACTTTAAGAGTTGCTATCAAATTTTAGATTTTGCCTTTTCATCTCGTTGCTTATTTTAAATGTTATTGTAGAACATCACTGTGCTTTTTTGACCCTAGCTGGGTAATCTAAAACAAAATAACCAATCTCAGAATTTCTGTTTACCCAGTTATAAAATCAGAATAATATATACTCCCTATCATTTTCAGGTTGTTATGACAGCCACATAAGGATAATTTATAACTGCAAGTGTTAAAACTGTACAACACCATACCAATGTATAATATTAGTATTGCAGCACAAATGTCTACACTAGATTCCAACTTCTTTTTCACTCTTGCTTTTCACAATTATGACTTCATCATCGCCATCAGCAACACAAAATGTTGACTATACAGCCACACAGATATTATACTATTAAGAATGCTACATTTAACAAAGTAAATAAAACAAAATCTGCCTTTTATGAGCTTACAGTCTTAAAATTCTTTAACAAATCCAAGATCAATTTTTAAGAAGTTGTTTTCTGACATCAGGGAACTAATTTGTCCTAGATTCTAGAACCAAGAAAATAGAGAATATTTGAAATAATGAAGCAACAAGACTAGAACAAATGTAAAATATACATATATCAAGTACTTGACACAAATTATGAAACTTCTCATGTTTCTTCTTTTGGTAATGTTTTGCTATGAATGACAATTATTTTCAAATGCAATACTGAACTTGGGTATCCTGTAGATTCATGGAAGGAAGTAGATCTCAAACTAGTCACCAGCTTTCAATTTGGAAGAGCTGCTATAGGGATTAGTGTCACAAAGACAGATTTAGGAGCACAATGAATGAGATGCTGTGAAAAGGAAGAAGGAAGATGTGGCCACGTAACAAAGTGAGAGACATTCAACAGTAGGATTTCAATGGGATTTTGATCTGCTTTTCCATCTGCTTTTCTTTTTATTTTGTGCAATTAAAAAAAAAAATGTTTTCTTGAACTCCTTACCTCAGATGATCCACCCACCTCAGCCTCACAAAGTGCTAGGATTACAGGCGTGAGCCACCAAAATGGGAGAGGGACGGGGGGGTGGGGAGGTAGGGAGAGAGAGCATGGGGAGAAATGCCAGATATAGGTGAAGGGGAGAAAGGCAGCAAATCACACTGTGATGTATGTACCTATGCAACAATCTTGCATCTTCTTCACATGTACCCCAAAACCTAAAATGCAATAAAAAAAAAAGAAAAGAAAAATAACTAAAAGAGTATAAGTGGATTGTTTGTAACACAAGGGATGAATGCTTGAAGGGAATGGATACCCCATTTTCCATAATGTGATTATTATGCATTGCATGCCTATATCAAAATTTCTTATATAGCCCATAAATATACTTACCATGTTCCCATAAAAAATAAAAATTAATGAAAAACAAAAAAAAAATGTTTTCAACCCTTCATTAACTACACATTCTGTTTTACGATTCATTAATGGACTATGTAGGGAGGCTGATACCTTGTCTTTCAAAATATCTGCCCTTTTTGCCCAGTGGTTTATCATGCTACTGTGATCACTCAGGGACACCATAAGGAAATGGCATCTGCCCTCTCAGTCTTGGAAAAGGAACTCAATAGTGGCGCCCTCAACTAAGCATTGTCTTTCTCTTTCACAGGAATCACGACAGTGCTTACAATGACAACCATCAGTACCCACCTCAGGGAGACCCTGCCAAAGATCCCTTATGTCAAAGCGATTGATATTTATCTGATGGGTTGCTTTGTGTTTGTGTTCCTGGCTCTGCTGGAGTATGCCTTTGTAAATTACATCTTCTTTGGGAAAGGCCCTCAGAAAAAGGGAGCTAGCAAACAAGACCAGAGTGCCAATGAGAAGAACAAACTGGAGATGAATAAAGTCCAGGTAAGACATTAAATATCCCTAAATACATTCTTGGTAAATTTATCAGCAGTATGATTCCCAGGCTCTCATAACTTAAAAACAATTAATAAAATATTATTTGATCTTTAATAACACTCAACCAAGCCTTCACTGTACATATTCGGGGACTGAGGAATGAAGAAGTTAGATTGAGGATTATATTGATTAATAATATACCCTGGAACTCAACCCCAAGTCCATTATAATTTATTCTAAACTAGTTGTAAAAGTATATGTAAAATAATAATGCTAGATTTGCATGGTAAGTAAATGAGAGAATATACTCTGCACTGCTAAATGCAGATGAGGTGATGCAGCACAATGGGTATAACCATAGACTGAAATTAAACTGCCTGATTTTGATTCTCACCTACTAACTTTGCAGCTTCAGCCAAATCAACCTATTTAAGTCTTTATCTAACCTTTTCTTTCAGTGTCCCCATCCATAAAATGGAGATTATGATAGTATATCTATTTCACAGAGTTGTTATAAGAACTGAGATTTTTTCATTGGTATATTTTATAACCTGTGGTCTCATTGGATAGAACTAAATTTAAATTAATGATTTGTTCAGTTTTTAAAAACATTTCTGTAGCCTCTACCTCTAAGCCATTTTCACTGAAATCAATTTACCATTAAGTACATGGAAATGTGTATCTACCACAAATTGTTTTAAGACAGCACACAGGGTGACAACTCACGTATTTGTTCATGTAGGCACTGTTCTAGGCATTTGAGATGCTGATATGTATGAGACAAAATTCCTCAGTGTCATGGAGCTTAGGTTCAAACATGAAAAGACAGGCAACAAACACAAACAAATATTAAAAGGGTAATTTTAGGGACTAGTAAGTGCTAAAAAGAAAGTAAAACAGTGACTCATGCCTGTAATCCCAGCACTTTGGGAGGCTGAGGCAGGTGGATCGCTTGAGCCTAGGAGTTTGAGATCAGCCTGGGCAATATGGCAAAACCTCGTCTCCACAAAAAAACATATAAATTAGCTAGGCATTGTGGTGTTTGTCTCTAGTTTTAGCTACTTGGGAGGCTGAGATGGAAGGATAGCTTGAACCCAGAAGGCAAAGGTTGCAGTGAGCAGAGATTGCATCACTGCATACCAGCCTGGGTGACAGAGTGAGACCCTGTCTCAAAATAATAAAAAAATGAAAAGAAAAAACAGGAAAATGGAGTGCTGGACAAGAGAGTATTTGAGTCAGATTAATGGAGCAGGACACTTTGGTATGACTTCTCTGTGGAATTACCATTTGATCTGAGACCTACGTGACGAGAGGCAGCTAATATGCATTGTCCGTTCTAGGCAAAGGAAACAGCAAGTGTGTAGGCTCTGAGGCAGGAACTCCTGTGTGTTTAAGAACTGAGAGAAGACTGATAGAGCAAGAGCATAGTAGTGAGGGAGAAAGCAGAGTAGTATGAAATGTGGTTCGATCACTAAGCAGAGGCCAAATTATAAGTTTTCAGGGTGTGTCGTTATACTCTTAGTAGGACAAAAGTCTGGACAAATACTGTTTGAAAAATTAGCAAAGAAAACTTAGAGATTCAGCCAAGTGGTTAAAATTCAAAGGAACGCATCACTTAAACTTCTACCTTTGTATGAGGCACTATGTTCAGTGCTAAGCTAAGGGGAGAGAAGTAGACATGATAATTTGCCCTCAAGAATCTTCTCATCTTATGGTGAAAGAAGGTTATACTCACATGAGGTGATTGTAAAATGAGACAAGACAGTTAGTTTGAGGTGTATACCTGAAAAGAAAGTAGCTTCTCATGGTCCGATTGTAACCATACCAGCTTCAAATGTTTTTTGGGAGGTCACCTCTTTTCCATTCCCATCCTCATCTTAGTTGCCTTCCAAACATACTAGTTTATCCTCTGCACAACTTGGAATGTGTGTTAATTTATAAGTCATGAGGGAAAACCCTACCTAAAGAAAGTGGAATAGGTTCAGTGGTGGGAAAATTCAGAAGACATGAAATGGATGGATACTCAAAGATAAGTAGAATTTAGGAAAGCATATTGAAGAAAGCAGGGCCCTTCCATTGGTAAAAAGCAATATTCTCTAGAGAGAGTAATTAAATTGAAACAGGAGAGTTCCCTGACCCCCCTCACAAGACATATGACAGGGATGTGGCTCATCTGTTGGGCTGCCTCACACTCAAACTCCTTATGGGAGGGGGAGCATGCTGACGGGCAGGTGCGGGAGCCAGGGCAAGCACTTTTGGGCTTTCACCCCTTGGTAGCATCTAGAGGTGGGTGCCTGCAACTCCGAAGCCCCAACAGGTACCTTACAGTGCTCCTTTAGTTCTGCATCTGGAGACAGCTTAAACGTAGCCAGCTCAGTGCCTTTGTGGTACCCAGGTTCTTGTCCAAAGTCCAGGAAGAATAGGGACATACGGACAAATCGAAGGATGATAAATGTGGGGGATCTTATTGCCAGAAGGAGGTGGCTCTCAGTGAGATGGACAGTGAGCTGTAAAGGGGCTGGAGTGGGAAGATAATCTTCCCCTGGAGTTCCGCCATCCCACAGCCAATCTCTTCGACCATCCCCAGTCAAACTCCTCCCGATGTTCAGACACTCCTCTCCTCTGCTATGACAGTTTTTTGCTCCTTAGCTCTTTTCCTGATGGAGCCTGGGGTTTGGGGTTTATATGGGTACAAGATAGGTGGGCCAAAAGGCAATATTTGGGCACTAAAACAGGAATCCCTGTTCCATTTAGGGCTGTGGGTTTCTATGCGTGAGGGTGGGGCCATTGCCAGGGAAACACCCTCTTCTTCCCAGAATTTTCCTGTCTCTGTCTCCTGTCCCTATCAAAATGAAAGGCCAAGCAAGCTGGAATCCATGTATTCAGATAAAACAAAAAGACTATAAAACAAACATTAAGCAAACACTTTAAGGTTTTGATTCCACGCTAGGATATCAGATAAATTTTTTAAGATAATAAAGGTGAATAAAGGCAGGAGGAAAGCCTGTGTCATGTCAGATCTAGATGTATAAGCCCTGAAGAGGACTTCATGACTGGCTAATAAATACATAAAATGTTCGCATTTGACTGACCTTTATTTCATAAGCAGGCTGTTTGAGTAACACTGGGCTTAAATGTTGTAGGAATTCCTTGGCTCTCAAATCAGTAAATTTTATTTTTGATAAACTGACTTTTTAAATTTTGAAGTAAAGGAGAAAGAATTGAGAAATTCCTCAACTGTCAGGAGACAATGCTTAAAGGAGATTTTTTAAAAATATGTTTTTATTCATGGAAAGTTAGCCTAGGAACTCCACAAATGATTTCCACAGAAAAAGAGACATAATTACAACAAAATTCAAAAACAAATCATATTAAAACAAGACAGAGTACTTTGTATTAGGCTAATCCTCCTATTGATAGAAATAATAAACTGTAAACACACTTTTAAAAATCTGCTTTAAGACATGGAAGAATAACAAAACAAACAAAAACTGAAAGAGAATCAACCTTCAAAAGAAAGAAACCACACTGAATGAAATCCATGTTTATGCAGCTTTTCCCCTGAAGCCATGTCCCAGTCTGAGGGATGTCAGGCCCGCAAAGCTTCAGCAGAAACTGCAGTTGTATTGGCCTGAGGAGTCAGATCATGGAGTTTGATTCTTCCAGAGTTCCTGGAAATTTCAGAAGTGAGCCAAAAAAGAAACTCATCATCTGAGTGTAAACTTCCCCAGGTTGATCCCTGAGTTACAAATGTACAGGTTAAATACCAAGGAGCTCAGAAAGAAAAAATAGCTAGAAGCTAGGGGAAAGAAAAATGAACAGAAATTTTAGTTGCTGTCCACCGTATAAAAGTCAGAGTTTGGAGTTTTAGTCCAGCCTATTGGGGAGTGTGGGGGTGGTAAGAACATTAGGCTTTCCTTAAAAATCTCAAAAGGCTTATACCTTAGGAGTAAAGTCTAAGTCATAAGAATAAGGGTTTCCCCTTGGGTTAAGGGAAAAACTAAAATAGGCTTACCCTAGTAACACATAAAACTATGTCTCCACATATTCTGGGTGATATGTGAGTCATATACCTGCCTACCAAACCCAACTCAACATTCTTTGGGGAAGACAGCAGAATCTAGAGTCTCTATGGTGCATTGTCTAAAATATCTAATATATAGTAAAAACTTACTAGACATGAGAAGAAATAGGAAAATGGGATCATCAAGAAAAAAAGTTTGTCAATAGAAACATACATGTAAAAGTCTCAAATGTTGGCCTAAAACGTAATTAGTATAAACAACTATAATTAATGTATTTAAAAGTTCATAAGAAATAGCCCAAAACTGGAAACAACCAAAATATCCTACGATAGGTTAAACAAACTGTGGTATATTCATACTGTGAGTACTATTCCAATAAAAAAAGAAATGAACTCTTGTTACATGCAAAAACTTGGATGTCTCTCAAGGGCATTATGTTGAGTGAAAAAAAAAAAGCCAGTTTTAAAGGTTTATAATACTATATTATTCCATTTATATAGCACTCTTGAAATAACAAAATTATAGAGATGGAGAACAAATCAGTGGTTGCCAGAAGTTGGTGATGGTGGGGATGGGTGTGACTGATTATAAAGAAATAGTGTGAGGGAGATCTTTGCAATAATGGAAGAGTTCTGTATCTTAATTGGAATGCTTTGAATTTACATATGCAGTAAAATTACATAGAACCATACACACTTTATGCCCATGTCATTTTCCTGGTTTTGATATTATATCATAGTTATGTAAGATATAATCAATGGGAGAACCTGGGTGAGGGGTACATGGGGCCCCTCTGTGCCATCTTCACAACTTTTTGGGAATCTATAATAATTTCCAAATAAAAGGTTTAAAATAAAGTTAATAGAAAAAAATTGATACAGTGTATGAAGAGATGGGCAGTTTCAGAAGATAGTTGAAACTATAAAAATGGAACAATGGAAATCACAGAATTGAAATTTTAATTAGATGGATTAACATCACACTGTATAGAACAGAAAAAAGGGATTAGCAAAATTGAAGGTCATATTAGGCTTCTCTCAATTTCTCGATTGTAGCAGCTCTTACCATAAATGCTGCTACTCTGAGGATGCCCCAACAGACACCCTCACTCTTGATTTATTATTTGGTATCTCTGCTTATTGTTATCATGGGATCCTGTGCTTTTCCACAATAGGACTCCTGTGATAGTGAGTATGTTTATTTGTATAATTATCTTTTAACATCCCTTTCTCTTATTAGGCTACCGTTTCCCAGGTATACACCCCAGGGCCCTTGTCTATTATATTTATTGTTCTTTTCTCAATAGCTAAAGGGTAGATACCAAATAAGTACTTGTTGAATGAATGAATGAATGCTGGAGAGCCGTTCTCCATTTAAGATATTTTTAGAAACCACACAAGGCATTCAGTGTTATAAAATTCTTACATATTCATAATAAGTAGGAAAAAGAGACTATACTCCACTTCAGCTTCTGCTCTAGACTGTCTTACTGTTCCTATCATTTTTACTTTCAAAAAAGTATTTTAAGCATGCCTATATCGACCTCTGGTATTCTTTTTGAATCACAGTGTTGTATAGCATTACATGTAATCTTCAAAGGAGCATTATGGCTAAGATTTTGAGATGGCACTGTTCGTCTGGGGGGTGATGCCAGTGTTCATTGTCTCACGCCAAGGAAATCAAGGAAATGGACACACAAGGAGTGAGGTTAAGAGCGGAGGTTTAATAGGCAAAAGAAAGAGAAACACTTTCTCCTACAGAGAGAGGGGTCCCAAGCAGGTTTTCTGGTCTGTAATGAAATAAAAGGGGTTTTATAGTTGAGTTTGAGGAGGTGGTGTCTGATTTACATAGGGCATGAAAGATTGGTCAGACCAGGTTTTCCATTTGCATGAGGTTCAAAAAACTGGTTAAGGCTAGATGTGCCATTTGCATAATGTGCAAAAAAGCTAGCCACCCCACTCTAATTTTTTATTATGCAGGTGGGTTCTCTACCTGGCTGGCACCATGTTGCCTGCTTCTGTACTGTACATGGGGTGACAAAGAAAAGGGAAGATGGAGCCTTCATGTTGAACATACCTGTCTTCCAGGTAGCCCTTTTCTAATGGCACAGCTTCCAGCACTCACCCATGCAAGCTTCCAACTTGCTTATCTATGTCTACAGTTAGATTTTTCAGGCTACTCTTTGTTAGAAAAGAAATGATTTGGGGGCTGCTTTTTGTTAAAAGAGAAATTCCACCAAGGACTCTGTTGCCCTTTCTATCTGTCTAAATAATTTCCTTCTATCTCCTGTATCAATTTTATAAACTTCTTCATATTTAGGTGGGAAAATAATACAGCTGCACCATCTCATACATGTTATATTCATTCCTGCACCTCCTTGGGTTTTGTAGTTCCTAACTTTCTTGTCCTCTTCTAAAAACAGAAGCCCAGACAGATAATATGTCAATAACAAAGCAAGTGGTTCTTTCGGGAGTTCTTGTAAAGCAGGCCTGGTAATGATGAAATCTCTGAGTGCTTGCTTGTTCACAAAAGATTTTATTTTTCCTTCGCTTACGAAGCTTAGTTTGACTGGATGTAAAATTCTGGGTTGAAAGTTCTTTTCTTTAAGGATGTTGAATATTGGCCCCCACTCTCTTCTAGCTTGCAGGCTTTCTGCTGAGAGATCTGCTGTGAGTCTGATAGGCTTCCCTTTATGGGTAACCTGACCTTTCTTTCCGGCTGCCCTCTGTATTTTCTCTTTCATTTCAACCCTGGTGAATCTGGCAATTATGTTCCTTGAGGTTGGTCTTCTTGAGGAATATCTTTGTGGTGTTCTCTGTATTACCTGGAGTCGAATATTGTCCTGCCTTTCAAGGTTGGGAAAGTTTTCCTGAATAAGCGCATTTTCTAGCTTGGATTGATTCTCTTCATGACATTCAGGTATACCTATCAAGCGTAGATTAGGTCTTTTCACATAGTCCCATATTTCTTGGAGACTTTGCTAGTTCCTTTTTATCCTTTTTTCTCTAATCTTGTCTTCTTGTTTTATTTCATTAAGTTGGTCTTCGACTTCTGATATCTTTTCTTCTGCTTGTTTGATTCGGCTGTTAAAACTTGTGCATAGTTCGCGAAGTTCTCGTGTTGTGTTTTTCAGCTCCATTAATTCACTTATATTTCTGTCTAAGTTGTGTATTTCTGTTAACATTTCATCAAACCTTTTTTCAAAGTTCTTAGTTTCTTTGCATTGGGTTAGAACAAGTTCTTTTTATTCACAGAAGTTTCTTATCATCCACTGGAACAACCAATATCAGCCTTTCTAAAAAATATCAAAAAGTAAAGATCATCAACATAATCAAGAATTTACATCAACTAATAGGCAAAACAGCCAGCTAACATTAAATGGCAGTATTAAACTCACATATATTATTATTAATTCTAAATTTAAATCGACTAAATCCCCCAATCCAAAGACACAGACAGGCAAAAAGAAAGCTAAAACCCAACGGTTTGTTGCATCCAGACCCATCTCACAAGCAAGGATACACAAAGACTCAAAACAAAGGGATGGAGAAAGACTTACTAACCAAATGGAGAGCAAAAATAAATAAATAAATAAATAGCAGGAGTTGCTTTAAAGCATCAAAGATCAAAAGAAGCAAAGAAGGATATTACATAATGATAAAAGGATCAATGCAACAAGAAGAGCTAAAGATCCTAAATATATATGCACCCAATACAGGAATACCCAGATATGTAAGACTTATAAAGTGACTAAGACTCCCACACAATAATAGTGGGAGACTTCAACATCAATATTAGACAGATCAATGAGACAGAAAATTAACAACGATATCCAGGATTTGAACTCAGGTCCGGAACAAGTAAACTTAATTAGCATTTGTAGAACTCTCCATTTTAAATACACAAAATATACACTCTTATCAGTACCACATCACCTCTATTTACAGGTTTAAATGAAATATTGGTTGGCTGCTTGTTTGTTATTTTCTTCCCTCATTTTTTTTTCATGTCTTTATTATTAAGCACAATTATAGGCATACCCATTTTTAGACTGCATTCTAGCCCAGGCAATAAAGCAACACCCCCGTTCTCTCTCCCTCTTCCTCTTTCTCTTTCTTCCTCTCCCTCCTTCATTCTTTTTTTTTTTTTTCAAAAAAAAAGAAAAACAAAGCAAGTACATTACTTCATCTGTTCAGCGTGTCGTTTCAGCCGTTACATTAATAATGCAAACTGTGTGGTATTTTAAGTTGCTACTGCCTGGTTAAACTCAAAAATATGAAAAAGACTATTAATTTTTTTTAATATAATGGTTGGATGATCCCCTACTTTTCGATGCATGTAAACAGTTACATTTAAATGACATCTGTGCTCTGGTCCCAGACAATTTTCATTTGAGGGATTTCCTCAGTATTTGCCTTGGTTCGCTGGAGCATAGAGTGGCCCTGTTCAGTTATTACACATTACTTTTGATAGCTTTGGCCAGGCAGTCAGGTCAAGGGGTATTTGTACTGAAGCTTCAGGAGTGCTTGCTTTGTCTTGATTTATATTTCCTCCAGCCGCTCTGAAGCATCTTTTTATATCAGTGCAGATGCTAGATCCAGACATTAGGAGAGTTTCAACCTCTAAGGTGATAAAGACTGTAGATTCATAGGCCCCTCGGGCATCATTTGAAACTGGAGATAGTATTTAGAGTCTTGAAAGATAGATTTCGCAGTACAACTAGGCCATAAGTAAGCTACCTCTGGGCCACTTTTATACTCATCTGGAACTTTTTCAGTTGTATATACTGGCCACAATGCCTATCCGTTTGCAAATATGAGAAATGGCTGAAATGGTAGCTTGGGTGGTCTGTGAGCAGAGACCGATTCAAAGTCATTCGATGTCACAGGGGACACCAGAGGAATCTGCCAAAGATTCATACTGTGAAGCCTGAGTATCCGAGACAAGTCTCAGCTAATTTAGAAAGTTTATTTTGCCAAGATTGAGGACATGTGCCCATGACACAGCCTCAAGAGGTCTTGTCGACATGTGCCCAAGGTTGTCAGAACAGTTTGGTTTTACACATTTTAGGGAGACATGAGACATCAATCAACATATGCAAGATGAACATTGGTTCAGTCTGGAAAGGAAGGACAACTCGAAGCAGGGAGGGGGCTTCTAGGTCATTGGTAGATGAGAGACAAATGGTTGTATTCTTCTGAGTTTCTGATTAACCTCTCCAAAGGAAGCAGTCAGATATGCACTTATCTCAGTGAGCAGAGGGGTTACTTTGAATAGAATGGGAGGCAGGTTTTCCCCTTTGCTTAGTGATTTTGGGGTCCCAAGATTTATTTTCCTTTCACATACCAAATATGCAGTTGCATCCCCAATAGTCAAGAAATCGATTTTTTTCCCCTTAGAATCAGATATTAGTATTGTGATTTGGCCTCTTCTCTCCCATTCCTGTTCTCTGCAGTGAGTCACCCAAACACTTTCAGACAACTTTCTGAATGGGAATCAGCTCTGTATTGCGGTTACTTCCAGGATGCAATGTGCAGGTGAAGGCAGGTATTGTAAAGTTGGACAGCTCTGTCTTTAGGTCCAGCTTGAAATAGCTCCATATCTGTCAGTCTTTGAGACTGGGTCTTCAGACCAACTGAAAAACTCACCCTGCCTTCGATGGAACTTTCACCGTCTATACCTAGCATCCAGAATTTCTACTGACAGCCTGTGTTGATAGTTCATGAACTTCTTTATTCCTCAAAGCCTGCCCAAATCTGCCTTCATTCACTTTTTGTTCTCTAACCTTGATTTAATCCTATCCTATCTCCAGTCTTCTGAAGTCTAATTTTCCTTTTTAGGAATCTCTGTCTCTTATTTTCTTTTTTTTTTTTTTTTGTCTACCCAGGTATCTAGAACTCTTTTGGTGAACAAGAAAGAACTCTACCTTAATTAACTGGTTTAAAAATAAAAGAGGAGGGAGAGGGATTTATTGGCCCACAAAACTGAAAGCCCCAAGCATAGTCCTAGTTTCACATGTGGTGTTCCAGGTGTGCAAAGAATTTGTCAGAAAGTATCTCTCTTCATCTCTTAATTCTGCTTTTTTTATATTGACTTTATTTTCAGTAGACCCTTCCCTCATGGTAGTCCCAAAGTTCCGACTTTATAGTGTCAAAGCTGTTTGAAATTAGCACAAAATTATTTCTTATACCCAATAGTTCTAACAAAAAAAAAAGGCCTAGAATTGAGTCTTTTTGGACAAACGTCATATTTTAACGCAGAAGTCAATTCTTCTCACCAGAATGATGGAAAACGCTAAATGCCCAGATCTGGGTTACATGCATGTCCTTTGAGCCTAGAAGATGCAATCAGGCATACTTCAACCACATGCACCAAAAACACATCAGGGCGTTATCATCAGAGGAAGGTAGAATGGAATCAGACAGGTCAAACCAACAGGCAACCACCATGACCACCTAGGACCCTTGGGATGTTTGAGTGGAATACAGACTAGAAGGATCTTAATCTGAAATGAGATGAACTCAAACTGGTGGTTTTAGCAAGCTTCCCAATTCATTCAGATACACTTTAATGTCTGAGAACCACAACCCCGGAGATCCTACAGATTCCAACCACCCCTGCAGGTGTCCTTGGCCATTGAAACTCAGAGTTCAGAAAGATGGCTCAAAGTGTAAGTTTCAGATTTCCCCACTCTGCAGACATTTACTCAGCAAAATGTATCTTAGCCTCAATTCTGGAAAAGCAAGGAGGACATACTGAGTAGCAATGAACAACAAAAGAAGCTCCTGCCCTCCTGGAGCTTTTATTCCAGTTGAGGTAATTGACAAATATGTGAATAAATGCATGATATAATGGCATGCAATGATAATTATGGTAAAGAAAATGATGAGAAGCTACCTAGGTAACAATGTGGGCAAGAAACAGCATTCTACAAGAGAAGCATAGCAGATGAAAATGCCCTGTGGACTTAGGAGAATCAAGAGACAGCCAGAAGGCTGGGCACCATGGCTCATGCCTGTAATCCCAGCACTCTGGGAGGCCAAGGGGTGCAAATCATCTGAGGTCAGGAGTTCGAGACCAGTCCGACCACCATGGAGAAACCCTGCCTCTACTAAAAATCCATAACTTTAGCCAGGTGTGGTGGTGCATGCCTGTAATCCTAGCTACTCGGGAGGCTGAAGCAGGAGAATCACTTGAACCTGGTTGGTGGTGATTATGGTGAGCTGAGATTGTGCCATTGCACTCCAGCCTGAGCAACAAGAGCAAAACTCCATCTCAAAAAACAAAATAAAACAAAACTAAAAGAGATAGCCAAAAAAAGTCCGGTGTGGCTTGAGCAGTGCTCAAAAAGCAGTGTGGTAGGAAATGAGGGCTGAGGTACACACAGGAATCAAACCACGTAATGCTTTTGGACTAGGATGAGAAATCTGGATTTCATTCTGTGCCTTGAAAAATAACCAGAAGATATAAACAGAGTAAACAGATGATGTAAATGGACATCATGTGTTTCACTTTTTTTTTTCTTTTTTTTGAGACAGGGTTTCTGTCATCCAGGCTAGAATACCGTGGTGCAATCTCGGCTCAGTGCAACCTCTGCCTCCTGGGTTCAAGTGATTCTTGTGCCTGAGCCTCCCTGAGCCCCCTTGAGTAGCTGGGATTACAGGCATCCACCACCATGCCCAGCTAATTTCTGTATTTTTAGTAGAGACGAGGTTTTGCCATGTTGGCCAGGCTGGTTTAGAACTCTAGATTTCATGTGACCCTACTGCCTCGGCTTCCCAAAGTGTGAGCCACTGCACCTGGGCTGTTTTACTTTTTTTTTTTTTTTTTTTTGAGATGTAGTCTCGCTTTATTGCCCTGTTTTACATTTTTAAAGGATTGCTCCAGCTTCTATGTAGAGAAAGGAACATAGGGCTCCATTTCTGGAAAGAAGAAGATCGCTTAAGCTTCAAGAAGTGATGGTGGAAAGAAGGAGACATGGAACACCTGCTAGGTGCTCATAAAAAGGAAACATTAAAAAAGGAAGAAAAAAGTGAACAGAATCAGGATGCATTTAAAAGTAGAACAGTTTGGACCTATTAAAACATAGAATGGGAGAAATAAGGAAAAGAAAGGAATCCAAGATAACTGTATCTACCTGAGTAATGTTCTGGAAAACTGCCAGTTGTTTCATTTTATCTTTATCTTTTTCTCTTTTATGTTTCCTGAAAAACATAATTTATTTGTCTTTGACTTATGTACATTTGTACTTAATCTTCTGTTCTTTCTCAAAATGATAATAAAGTTTCCATTTCTGCCACAGCTTTCAGGACATACATAAAGACAAGCAAAGCATCAGCAGAACCTCCCATTTCCTACCCACCAAAAAAGTTTTCAGGAATTCCAGGCTAAGAGGTCAGGGTTTGGCAGCCCAGATGAAAGCAAATGACTGACAACAACAGCAAATGCGGTACATTCCATGAGAGGGATGGGAAGATGAAGCCTGGGCTGTTGCAACTGTCTGTTCTCTACAGGGGCAAGCAGCTATTTGCACTGGTTGGCTTCATTCAGCAGAGTGTAGGCTTCTTGAGGACAGTGAATTAGCTCACTCTGTATGTAGCCAGCCCCACTTCACTTGGTTTCCTGCTCTGTGCTTCAGAACCAGTCCTTTAATGTGAATCTAATTGAATTGACTAGCAACAAGGAAATAACTCACTGTTTGCAAAGTAGATTGGGCCCAGAGGTATTCCTCGACAGGGCTTTAAAACTGCCACTGAAAACAAGATTATATTTTATTCCAATCACACTAAAATGAGTTCAGCTACATTCATATATTGAAAATATCCAGAGCACTTCGATTCAGTGAGTGGCAGCATTTTCATAGCCTAAAGCACTCATTGAGGATGTTGGAACAGAGAGGAGAGCGTGAGTGAGATGGAAGAGGTGGAAGAAAGGCTGAACCCAAGCTAGAAAATAAATTTGCACACTCGCTTCAGGTTTCTGTTACAGAAAGAAATAGTACAGCCATCACATCAGTGTTCTCTGGACTACAGTCATTTGAGAATCACCCTATAATTTTTGGCATGCCTTTTGTATCAGTCAGGGCTCTCCAGAGAAACAGAACTAACATACAAATAAAAAGAGATTTATTTTAAGGAATCACTTCCTGCAATTGTACAAACTGGCAACTCCAAAATCTGTCAGGCAGGTTGCAGGCTGGAAACTCAGACAAGAGTTGATGTTGCAGTCTTTAGCCTGAAATCTGCAGGGCATGCCTGAAACTTGGACAATATTTCTACATTACAGTGTTGAGGCAGAATTTCTTTTTTTTTTTTTTTTTTTTTTGTTTGAGACGGAGCTTCGCTCTTGTTACCCAGGCTGGAGTGCAATGGCACGATCTCGGCTCACTACAACCTCCGCCTCCTGGGTTCAGGCAATTCTCCTGCCTCAGCCTCCTGAGTAGCTGGGATTACAGGCACGCGCCACCATGCCCAGCTGATTTTTTGTATTTTTAGTAGAGACGGGATTTCACCATGTTGACCAGGATGGTCTCGATCTTTTGACCTCGTGATCCACCCACCTTGGCCTCCCAAAGTGCTGGGATTACAGGCGTGAGCCACCGCGCCCAGCCAGAATTTCTTCTTTAACTGGAAGCCTCAGTGTTTGCTCTCAAAGCTTTCAACCAACAGCATGAGGCCCAGCCACATCATTATCAAGTGTAATCTTCTTTACTTACAGTAACTGTAAATGCCAGTTACATCTACAAAATACCTCCTCAGCAACATTTAGACTAGTGTTTGACCCAGCAACTGGATACCACAGCCTCGCCAAGTTGACACACAAAATTAACAACTATATCCAATGTATATATCCCCATTCGTTCATTTCACATATATTTATTGAATGTTTCTATATGCCAAGTACTTTTCTTGGCTTTAGAGAAACAGTTGTGAATAACACAAAATCCCTGCCCTCTTGGACTAACATTCTAATGGGGTACTCAGTGGAAGCAACAAGTTGAATAGGAAGAGAGCGGATCAAGAGCTCTGCTCTGGTCGTGTTGAGATTTCAATGCCTCTAAACACCATGCAGAGCCATCCTTTAGGTTCTTTTGCAGTAAGGCACAGGAGAAAATAAGAAAACATGAATTACTTTAGGTTTTCCCCCTTGTAATAATGAAATATGCGCATGAATATACTGTTAAGAAAACTATGCACACAATCACTAACCGGTCATATTTTCCTACATACTTTAAAAGATGTATATAGCTGTTTTGTTTTCTTCATATTACCTGATTTTTAAAAAAGTAATTTTAGGAGGAGGGATGGTATTGACCATTTTCCTCCATAACAATGTGAGCACCAGTATTTCAAGAACCTTGTCTGTTTTGCTCACCACCATCTTCCCAAGACTGTTGTGTCGTCAGAGTTAGAATTTAAGAATAAGATAATGTTGTTTATAAGCAGTGCACTGCAGGAAGGGGGGAAAGAGTTCGCCAGCCAGAAGCTGGATTGTATCTGCCATCTCAGGCCTTTGTGAAATAAAAATCCAGGCTTTTCTTTATAAGTGAGCCCCTCTGGGACTTGTCTGTGGTCAGCAGGCCTTAAGCCTGGGTGTCATGACCTTCAAGAAAAAGATGTAAGAAAGGCTCAGCAGACAAGAAGAAGGTGGACATCGTGGTTCAAGAGAGCAAACTTCAAAGAGGCTGTTGGAAAGAACACTGATAACCTGCAATTGAAATAGGTCGGGATATTTGCCCAGTAAAACATTTAGAATCAATAGAGGGTCAGGGTCCCAGTGTTTGTACAGGAGACTGCACCATCAAGAGGCTTTATTTGTTGAGACCTCTGAATTTTTTAAATGAGGGACATGATGTTCTGTTGCTTATGGAGGGGCTGATGTCTTCATCAGCGTCTGGAACAGTGCCTGAGGCATAGTACCTCGCTAAACATTGATTGAATAAATGAGTGAGTGAATGCATGAACTATTAACATTTTATATGGTTATCCATGTTCTGCCTAAAATTACCTTTTGCAGCACAGGAAATAGGCCTAACAAGGAGTGGAGTGAGAGTGAAATATTGCCAAGCCTTGGGGCAGAAGATCAAAAAGCCGCCTTCTCTGCTCCCCTTTACTGGTCATCTATCTGAAGTGGAAGAGGAAGGGTTTTTTGATTGGCCCTCCTGAAGCCTTCTTAATAATTACATTCATTTTCTCTAAATGTAGGTTCAATGACACTCTATATTTTTAAAAAAAGAATTTGTTATGTTGGTTCAAGGAATGCATGATTAAGATACTACAGTCCTTCCTTCCAATCAGAAACAGACTTACCTCCCCGGTCATTGGAACTGATAAACAACGACAGACTTTACCCAAAAGCACAGCAGGGTTCAACACCCAGATTCCTATCTGCACTGCACTCTCTCAGTAAGCAGATCAGAGACTCAAAATCCCAGAAGGCACAGAGCCTAGCTTGGCTGCTTCCTTCTTCTAAATATACCTATCAGATAGGTCAGTGGAGAGCAGGGAGAGGGGAGAAGGAGAAAAGAGGTTGTACATGTTCCTCCCTTAGATTCTCTCCTAGGGCTTGGAGTGGGAATTCTCATACTTGAGGGCACTGGGAAGTGTGGGGAATGATTATCCCATAGAACAGTTCTTTCAACATCAGCAACTTTTTAAAAAAATCTGCTGGTCTGTATCTGCCTAGGAAATCCAGTGTGCTAACGATTTTAACTTGCCTTACTTCCTTCTGCCTCAAGGTTTAAAAATCTTCAGTCTGGATCGTGCTTAACTCAGCTATTGATATTTTGATATTTCTGTATTAATTAGGCAGCATTTGACCACTGCAGATTTTGAAGCAATGCACAACATGAGACTTCTTGATTTCTCTGCTGATATGAGAAAACAATAGCCCTTTCTCCATGGATATTATTTTTGGAAAGCTGTGTCAGCTTCAGATATAAGAATACCTTTGATGCCCTGATATGATTGAGGCAGAGGGAAAGCCACTCTTCTCCAAGGGGAAGGGAATATGGCAGAGCCAACCAGAAACTTGTGGATGTCAGCAGTGGTATGGCTCCCACATGTATACCTTACCTGACAGCACAAAGCTGGAGGGAGAGGGATAAAATATCACACTGCAGAAGAAATGCATGAGCATGTATACACACACACACACACACACGAGTTTGTTAACATCAACCTTTAGCACAAATCCTACTCTGGGTAAGAAAGAAAATGGAAGTGGGCAAGAATTGTTATACGACTACTTTAAAATTTTTCCTTAAAAAGAACGTGGTAATGTTGATGTAAAACTCTGTACTAATGTAATCAGCTTTCATGGATAGTTGCAGAACTAGATCCATTATCTTAAATGTCAAACCACTTAAAGCTATGATTTCTAGCTTTCAGTGACAGAGAATATTGAGGTATTTGCACAAACTGATAAGCCTCATACAATTTTTAGGCACGTTTGAATCTGCACCAAGGCTAACCAAAATGGCTTAATAAAATGTACCTTGTTAACCCTGACTTCTGTTTAATTAGAAGCATCTGTATGCTTCACTGGCTGATTCTAAATTCTAGAAACTTTGTTTACTTAGAGAGATCCATAATAATATAACTTAATGATGCATACAGTATAGATCAGGTGATTCCATTTTACAAGCATTTTTTTTTAGAATGCTGTGTCTTTCACCTGGAATATTCTTCATAATCAAAAACTGTCAAAGATTGGAAGCCAATCCTTGAGATTACCTAATGAAAATCTTCCACTTATAGATAAAGGAACTGAGACGCAGACTTGTCCAAGACCATTTCTGAGTAGGTAATAAAACTATAATAATAACATAGCTTTCTACTCTCAATTTTTGTTCTGTCCTACCCATCCTTTAAAACTCAATGCAAGCCCCACTGCTACATGAAGGCTTCTGTGACCCCCAGTGATTTCTCATTTTGATGAATCCCTAACCATGGTCTATATTATACCATTAGCATTTGATTGAAAATTTGTCACTGCCAATATTATGCTTCACTCTTATATCTCTAAGGATATATGTGAGCTAATGCTTGTATTTCTTTTCTTCCTTTGACCTGCAAACTTTTGAAAAGGGGAGTCCATACAAACTCCCTTCTCTTCCTTGCTACCAATTCAGTCTTTAATCCCTTGCAATGCAGGTTCTGCTTCAGCTTTTATTCTAAGGCGACAAATGGCCTTATTGATAACTCTGTGAGCCTTCTTCATTCACCCTGTTCTCTCTGAAACACTACTGACCATTCTCTCCTTCTGGATACCTGTCTCCCTTCTTGAATTTCTCTTCATAGCATTCTGTTATTTGTTCTCTACCTCTGCAGCTTCTCTGTGTCTCCTTCACCAACCCCATAGCTACCCCCGACTCCTAAAATAATCTCGGCCCCAACATTATCCCAGTTATCACCACGTATACAATACTTGCTGGACACCACCACAGGGATGCCTAACGTATATCACAAATTCAACCAAAACAACAAACTTCTTGTTCCCCATACATGCAAGATACACTAAACACCCCATTTCTGCTGATGACAATAAAATCCTTTCAGCCTAAGAGGCTGACAGTTTCCAGATCACCTTCCTTTCCTTGTGCTACAAATCTCATCCTGTGGCCAAATCAGTTTCATTTCTATTTTAAACATTTTTCAAAAATTCCTCTTGAGTATAGTTTTCCTTTCCTTTCTGCTACATTGTCCTAGTCCAGGCCCTCATTATCTATCCCCTGAGAACCCCAATAGCTCTGGTTGGAAAGATAGAACTGAAACCTAAAAATCAGTATCAGCACAAAGTGATATACGCTAAAGGATATGTGAATGAGAAAAAAAGAGATCCCTAACTGGCTATGCAGAAGCCAGATCTGGACACAGGTATGTTTCATCTGACCTGAAGATCATTTTTACACTACTGAGCCAACTTTAAAAAGGGACCAAATAAAAATCAGTATGTTCAGGTTTTCTGGTAAAAGGGGTGATCTGGCAACATTAGGGTCTAGTTCATTCAGTGTAGTTGTCAACTGCAGCTGAGTTGCAATCTCCTCCTTAGACATCTGCTCTCCGAATCCCCATAGACATCACCACTCCCTAACTTCACTCAATTACTTACTTTCACTGGCTCTACTCAGCCATGCTTCTTGGTCCCTGTAGGTGGCTGGCTGAGTTTGTAAATTCTTCTGTAAAAGTACGGGCTAAGGGTTTTTGAGGGTAAGGATGCTAGTTCTGCTAAGCATATATCCTTGTCATCTAACATTTTATCTGTCACACAGTAAGCACTCAATAAATGTTGGGAGAAAGTTTTGGAGGTGACTATAGGCAAGCAAAGTACAAAGATACACAAGAAAGTAGGATTTAAATTGAGCCTTGGCCAAAACAGGTTGATTTGATTAACATACAAAGAGGAAAGAAAATAATATTTGAGACAAGAAATATTCTCTTTTTTAATCCCAAATTTGGCACTTATTGTTTAATCGGTTTAATTTACTTAACTTCTTTGAGCACTGTTTCCCTGTCTGCTGAATTAGGATAACATATACGTCATAGTGTTGTTATAACTAAGGTAAATTACTTAGTATGATTCAATTACTGAAATACTGAAATTACTGAGATAAATTACACAGTAGAATTCAATAAATAGTAGTCATTAACAACAACAACAATATAATAATAATTCCCTGAATAAAGTCACCAATAGAGGTACAGAGTCAGGGCATGTGCCAATTAGAATGAAGCACAGTGTTTCACAGAGGGAAACAATGATAGATAAAAAGGGAGAGAGAGATGACAGAAGCCAGAGTCAGTTGCCATCGTTCTCTCTCCAACCAACTCAAGCCTTAAAGCTAACAAATGCATCACTGAACTTTCTGTGTGGTGTAACAAAGGCCAAGGACTGCGACGTGTTCCTCTCAGTAGAAAGTGCTTGAGCTTTGAATCAGATACACACAGGTTCTAATATCAGGGCTGGCACTTAACTAGCTGAGTAAACGAACCAGATTTTTAACTGTTCTAAATCTCAGTTGCCTTATCCATAAAATGGGGATGGGATGGCCTTTTAGAATAGGGTTGCTGTGTTAAGTAATATTATGCTAGGCTCATGGTGGAAACTCAATAAATCGTAGTTCTCTAAACTCTACTATGGTTGCACCATCACATGCTATCTATCCTCTGTCCCTTTCTTTTCTTTCCCTCTTGTTTGTATTTGATTCCTATGTTTTTCTCTATCTCTTCTTCACCAGGCTCTTTTGCCTCCTTACCTATACCTAGTGTGTTAAGTGTTTACTAAGATTAATCTCATTCAAAAGCATTTAGAACCCTTACTATAAGTCAGCCACTATGCTACTACAAGTGTTAGCACAGCTTCCTGTACTGGCCTTGGAAGTACTTAAAGTTCATTCTCATGTATAAGCCATATCCTTTCCAGGTAAATCAGTTTGAAAAGTATATCAGCTTGAAGTTAAACAAGGCCACATTCTAAGCGAATCTGCGTTCACATTTTTTGTAGTTCCAAAAGGGTATGTGTGGGCATAGCACAGAGAAGGACCAGGAAACCTGGGATAGGAATTGCTGGAACTGCAGGAAGCATCAGTGAACATCAGTAGAGGAACAAAAGTCAAAGGATAGCCAGGCGAATCCTTTGACCCATTAATCATATATGTTAGTTTTGCCTGAGGACATAATTATGAATATGCACAAAGATTTAACTATAAAATATTGCTTCTCGGCTTTTTTTTTAATAATACTACAAAAGTAAAACAAACCTTAACATCTAACAACAGATTAATTCAATTATGGTTTATTCATGTAAGCTATTAATAAATCGTGTCACAGAGGAATACTTATTAACAAGAAAAGATGCCCAGGCTGTATTACTGAGAAAAGCAGATGATAAGGCAAAATATATGAATGAATCTGTGTTTATAAGTATACATGAACATAAAGAAGACTGGAAGGCAAGTGAGATGTTAATGATAGACTCCGAAGGTAAGATTATGAATTCTTATTTTTTTATTTTGTGTTTCTAGCTTTGTTTCCATGTACCACTTTTATAACAAGAAGAAATACCCCCCCACACGCACACACACACATGAGTGGAGATAGATGATAGAGATGATAGCTAGAAAGCTAGCAAGATGGATGGATGGATGGATGATAGATAGATGCATACATGAGTGGACAGATAGATATACATAGATACATAGATGGATGGATGGCTAAATGCATGTATGGATGGATACATAGATGATGGATAGATAGATGCATCTATGGATGATGGAAAGATAGATAGATAGATAGATAGATAAACAGATAGATTAGATAGCTGCATGGTCAGATGGATGGACGGATGGATGGATGGACGGATGGACGGATGGATGGATGGATGGATACACACTTACATGGATGGATAAATGCATGCATGCATGGATAGATGGATGGATGGATGATGGTTAGATGCATGCATGGATGGATGATGGATAGATAGATATAGATGCATGGATGGATGGATGGATGGATGGATGAATGGAGGATGGATAAATGCATGCATGGATGGATGATGAATAGATAGAGAGAAAGCCAGCTGGATGGATGGAGAGATAGATAGATAGATGATCTCCATGTCCGGGAGGCATATCAAGCCTAATGTTTAGGGAGACAATGTTTAATGAGCCTTATGAGCATCATTAGTGACAGGTTAATGAAAACAGGCAAAGATCCTGAGACTTGTGTCTGAGCCTGATTTTTTACCATCAGGTCGACGCCCACGGCAACATTCTCCTCAGCACGCTGGAAATCCGGAATGAGACAGGTGGCTCTGAAGTGCTCACGAGCGTAAGCGACCCCAAGGCCACCATGTACTCCTACGACAGCGCCAGCATCCAGTACCGCAAGCCCCTGAGCAGCCGCGAAGCCTACGGGCGCGCCCTGGACCGGCACGGGGTGCCCAGCAAGGGGCGCATCCGCAGGCGCGCCTCCCAGCTCAAAGTCAAAATCCCCGACTTGACTGATGTGAATTCCATTGACAAGTGGTCCCGAATGTTTTTCCCCATCACCTTTTCTCTTTTTAATGTCGTTTATTGGCTTTACTATGTACACTGAGGTCTGTTCTAATGGTTCCATTTAGACTGCTTTCCTCTTCTATTGTTTTTTAACCTTACAGGTCCCCAACAGCGATACTGCTGTGTTTCTTGAGGTAAGAGATTCAGCCATCCAATTGGTTTTAGGTCTTGCATATGTTTTATTACTGCACTATGTTTACTTCAGAAAGACAAAACAAAAAAAAAAAAAATTTTTTCCAGTCTACTGTGGTCCAGGTTATCAGCTCTTTAAGAGCTCTATTAATTGCCATGTTTACAAACAAACACAAAGAGAGAAGTTAGATAGGTAGATCTTTAGCAGTCTTTTCTAGTTGCCCAGGATTTTACTGATTTATTTTTTAAGTGAAAATGAAAAGAGGACCTTGCTGTCTGCCTGCACTGCTTCCTGGTAAACTGTAACAATCTTATGTTGCCAAAAAAAAAAAAAAAAAAAGAAAGAAAGAAAAAAACCACCACAATTTCCAGGATCTCAGAAGAAAAAACAAAGCCATTGACAAGTTACAGATTTCCAGGAAGAAGGCAAAAGGAAAAGGAGCTTAGAAAGGAAAGGAAGATTCCCCTCTACCCATAAGTTCTCCCATGTCTGTTGTGAAAGGGCTCCACAGCTCGGTAGAAGAAGAGGGAAGGAAGGGCACGAGCTGGTCAAGGTTACACAATCCCAACCTGCCATCTTCACCTCACCATTAAGTTGGATATTCTGAAAGAGGCTTCTTTCTCAGACTTCTGGCAAATTTTAAATTAACATTAGAATCCAACCTGGTTGACCTGGTAGCAATGGAGAACATTTTTCATTTTTTCTTGAGAATAAGGAGCTTGGAAGGCAATGACCGTTTTTCTAACTGGCCATTTCAGATGTGCAGCCCTGAATTCATCTCATCACCCTGGCTCTCCCTGATGCTGTGCCAGGAAGCCATGCCATCCCAGTTCCATCATTGCTGCTCCAGAGAGTGTAGGAGGAAGGGGATGGTGAGCAATTTTTGCTTGAGAAAAATAATGCCCTTGCCACTAGGAAGGCAAGATTTATGTGCTGTGAAAAGGGTGCCTGGGCAGTTATCTGAACTGCCAAATCTTAAATCAAATAGTATATATTTCTTTGCCTTCTAGAGAGCAGTATCTAATGGTGACAGGCCAGTCACACAGGCCTCAGCTGGCACTTTATGGCTCTGCTCTCTGAGCTGTGCATTCCACACTGGAATGAATGCTTCGGAAAATACGCAAACACCCATGTTGGTGTCATTCCCCTTCAGCACCATATTTCCATTTTAAAGAAAATCTTGAAAATAGCAGAACTACAGATAAAAACAACAGCAATGACAAAAGCAGTAGAACTTCCAACACGTGCACCAGTCCCTAAAGAATAGACCCTGTCTACACTCATTAATCACTGTCATTGCTCCTCTGTCTTATCTCTACTTGTGGATTAATCTTGGTCATGGTTCTCATAGAAGAGGCATCCTTCAGTAGCCCAGCATAATTCTAAACATGTCCAACCAGCTACAGTTGAGATTCTTCCTATGTTATGTCATTGAAACCTCATCATTTCATTTTTTAACCTTAGTATCTAAGAATTCCATATGTTCATTTGCAAGATTGAATGAAACCGTAAGCTAACCAAACAGTGATACAAGAGGTTTGGGACCTGACCCATGAATGTGAAACAGGTTGAGGTAATAATTAGGAATGATGGCCTGGTTTAATGATCTAGCTTTTTCCCTAGAGCTGTGATGAGGGTCCATGTTTACAATAGCATCAGCTTCTGGAAATTACAGCCTTCACTGGACAAATGATGCTGAATTCTTACCGGTGAGCTGAAGGGGAGAAAGTTACGAGATATTCTTTTAGAAGGCAAGAGGAAAAGGGGACTTCAAAATAAATGAATAGTTAAGGCTGAACATGACATACAAACAAAGACTCTGCTTTAAGTGGAAAAAAATGATCTCAGTGGTGTCACGAGAAAATAATAGGGTTATAGGGACCACATTTTAATTTAGATTTTTAGTTGTATTATCACACTTTCCTGGTCAAGGAAATCCCCAGCCTTGGAGTCATTCATTTTGAAACTTTTCAGTCCCTTGACAGGGTGAGATGCTTTGCCATCGTAAAATGGCCAAAAAGAGTGGCACATGGCCATATCAGTGATTGTAAGGTTAATATTCTGTAATGACCACAAAGGAACCACTGTGCAGCCATTTATTTTAAACACAGGAAGGAACATTGTTGGCTGATGCCTAATAGAAATGAATCATTCTGGGTGTCAAAGCTCTTTTAAAAGCTTTTAAGAATGAAATGCCAAATCAGAAAGGAAGTGTCTGTAATCTATGTTCCTAACAAACAATTTCTTTTTATTTATCGACTTAGATTATTCTTCTTGGGAAGGATTGAAAATATTTGTATTTTTATTATATTTTTATCTTGCCTTTAAAAATCTAATGACTTCGATGCTGTAGTTTTAGATGTAAAGCATCTTCTGAGAAAAAAAAGAGAGAACATTTTGAATTCATATATTCACCTTTGTAAAATGTAAAATTATTAAGCCTGAATCTACCCATCAGGCACAAACTGGTGTCACCATACGCCCTCCTGGGCAGTAAAGGGGTCACAGCCAGCATTATGCAAATCCTGTTAAATAGCTGATTATAGAGGCAATGGCAACCAGAAGAACGGAGAAGCTGCTATATTTACGGTTAAAGACCTCTGTCCCCACTTCTTTCTGGACACTTCTGGGCCAAAGTCATCCCTCCTTGGCCCCGCTCCTGGCCAACTCCTCCCCTTTCAGGGTGAACAGTAAATAGAAAACAACAACAACAAAAAACAACTTCTTTTTCTGGCTGTCTCCCTTGTCCTGCCCTAAATCATGTACATAAAACATAAATGTTGTTGGACATTGTTAAATGCCCTCAAAACTGAACCCATTCTTGAAAGATTCAGATTATTACATGATAGATTATTATTCAATCATTATTGAGTTGTTTTCTTTTTGCCATGAAAATAGCCATACTCCCCTGCATTACTTAAGTTGAGGAAGAGGCTGAAAGTTGTACAGACTCACTCTCTAATGCCACAGTCATGTCCAAGTATCCCATGTTTACCGTTCAGAAACTGACATAAACTGTGTCACAGACATCATTTGTGTAAATCCAGTGGAAATTCCATCTTTCACTGGACAGTGATGACTGCATACTCATTCCTTCCAATCGTGCTCCTTGGCTTAAAATATTAGGGGTGACCTCTGCATCACACTTACCAGCTTTGTGAGGCAAAGATCCAGGTCAAGACATATTTTTGGCTTGAATTATCCAGGATTATTGCCTCTGTTTTCTACATTGCCAAATAGAAAACAGCAGACTGGTTGATAATTCTGCCAAATGATTGATATGTGTTTTCATACATGCCGTCTTTATTGTGCAGTACAATCAATGAAGGGTCTTGAACATGCAAAGAGAAAAGAAATGTGGTGCAGGAGAATAAACTTTGGTTTAAGGGTCCAAGGACAGGTGTTTCTTAAAAAGCATTATGTACAATACATAGAAATGTTGACTAAATTCCATCTTTCTAAAATCAATTACTATTTTATAAATATTAAGAAAATTCAATTACAATTTGCCAAGTTAAACAAAAAAGATATATTTATAATACTTCTAGAGGGAAGTAATTTCCAAGATTTCTTACGGACAATTTTGAATAGTATCTTACCAAAGGGTGATGTGTCACCATTTTCTTTCCTAAACAAAGTAAATCATATATCCCAGGAGGGAGGGAAAAAAGTAATGTACAAGCTCATGGTGGTTCAATCAGCATTACTGGGATGAGGGGGACAGAAAAACAAACAAATATATCTGTTTCCTGAAAGCACGCAATGAACATAAAGGTAAATTTGTTAATGAAATGTAGACTATTATGTAAACTTCCTTGTAAATTCTGTACATAGTTCATTGAACTGTTCCCTGTTGCGTGGTGGTCCTCAGCTTTGGGTGGATGTTAAAAAAATCTGATCATTGTAAATAATGTAAGCTTACAAGGCATTTGCTTTTCTTCATGAAGTGAAATGACTAGTGATTTGGGCCCAAACCAGAATCTTTTTAGCTCTTGCTCTTTCTCTGCCATTCTGTGTGTGCAGTTGTGTAACTCTGCTGCAAGCCATAGCCAGGTGTCTGTGATCACTGCCTCATTCCCCTACCCCACTGAAAGGGACAGCAGCTGATGAGAAGGCTGCAAGCCTGTGGGGCTCGGGAACAGTGCACCAGCAGAAACGGAAACTGTAGCAAGCTGCTCCTTGAACTGCGTCATAAAGATATTTGTCTTTATCAGTCATTCGTGGCTATTCATATATTCAGATACTGAATTATTCATGCTGTTGAGAGGGTCAGGAATGGAAGAGATATTCTAAATCCACAGGTAATCCAAAGCTTTATTTGCACCAATAGCTTTAGCTTCTAACTTCTTCCTTCCAGTTTCCCAGAACTTCTATTAAGAATAGAAGTGAATGAATGGGTTTGATCAGGATAAACAGTCAAATGTCCAAATGATGGGAAGGAGCAAAGGAAGAGACAGTAAATGACTGATAACACCAACAGGCTGATTCATTCCTGAAAGATCCAGAGGTAACTATGTCATTGTTTTTTAAAGGCAAAGAGAAACATTGATATACATTGGGATTTGAAAAAGTCTTTTTGGACAGATATGGCGATTCATGCCTGTAATTCCAGTACTTTGAAAGGTCAATGTGGGAGAATCATTTGAGGCCAGAAGTTTGAGACTAGCCTGACAACATAGCAAGGACTATCTTTATTAAAAAAAAAAAAAAAATTAGCTGGGCATGTGGTATGCACCTGTAATCCTAGCTACTTGGGAGGCTGAGGTGGGAGGATCACTTGAGCCCAGGAGTTCAGGTGAGCTATGATCTTGCCACTGCACTCCAGCCTAGGCAACAGAATGAGACTCTGTCTCTTTAAAATAAAAAAAGAGACAGAGAGAAAAAGAAAAAAAAAAAAAAACACATAAGTATTTTCCAGCTGGAGATAAGGATATGTGTGACATGTGCCAATTAAGCTTAAAAGAGTCTGGTAATTAAGTGTTCTCAAATACATTTCTCCCAAATATTGATATTCCTGAAAAAGTCTTCAGAATGGTGGGATATTATGCCACAAGATGTGTTTCCATGCAAACTGGCAGTCCCAGGGAGAGCAATGATGTCTACGGAAATTCAGAATATCCAAGTCAGCTTGTTTCTTAGTAATGTTTTAGAGTGGGCACGTCTTTCTTGGAGGTAAGAGCTTTGCAAGGTAGGACTTTTTGTGCCAACATTTTAAGTGCCAGAAGAGTTCAGTAAGCCATTATTTTGAAACATTGGTTCTAAAATGTGCCAACTAGGGTCCACCATCAATTGAGAAAGAAAAATGCTTTTTTTGAACTAATTAGGTCAGTCAATTACTAGTTCCAGAACACACTGTGCTTTTACTTTAGCCATGCTTTTTTTTTTTTTAAGATAACTGAAATCAACTAAGTAGAGAGAAAACATAATTTTTGGAGGCTGCAATTTCACTAAAAGCATTTTAAAGTATATCGTTTTTAATAAAAGAATTGCAAACCAGAGAATAATAAGCTTCTGGGAGGATAAAGGTAAAAGAGTTTTGTTTGTTATTACTTCTCATATAGCAGGAATTTCCTATTCAAAGTTGTTTGTTTGGGTTTTTTGTTTGGTTGTTGGTTTTGTTTTGTTTTGTTTTTTTCTAATTAAAGAGTCCTTGTTATATAATAAGAGACTCACCACTCCCTACTGGCCCCTGGATACTTTGCATATCCTGAAAAAACCAGCACTCATTAGAAAGCCTGCAGACCAGTCAGAATTCAAGGTGGGAAAAGTGGGTGTATTTCTGAACGATTTGGGAAGGAAAATCATTCTTCTGAACAACGCTACCTGCATTTCTGTTTCTGCAGACAATCGAAAAACAGACCAATAAAAGAAAGGCCAAATAGCATTATTCATTTGCCTTAGGCTTACAGGGTCACAGATTCATTAGCTTAATACAGCTTCATTTGGAAGCCAAAGGATGAGCAAGAGCAATCAGTATTGCTACCTGGCTCTTGCTTCTTCTTCCTGGGTTTTTTGTTTTGTTTTGTTTTTCAGAGAAACAGGGAAGGGATGACATTTTCTAATATAATTGTTTATAGGTACAAATTGTTAAAATATGGTATGTGTGCATTTTGCAAGTTTGACTTGGGTAAAATAGATTACGTCTCCTGTCTTCTTGCCTTCACACACTGTATACCATCCTGCCTCATGTTAACTCAGTGAAATTGATTCCATTATTTTCCTCTTTCTTATTTCCAAACCACCTAAGCTATCGTGCCCGTGAAAAGTTGAAAGCTTTGACTTCTCTGGACTCATATTGTGTATTTTCAGTTGAATTCATTAAAACAATGAATTTAAATAACTTTTTCTAAATTCTTATTCCTGTTGCCTTTAAAAGTCCTTGGGAGGCAGGTTGTATAATCATAATAGCCTCCTCTAAACTGCCTTGAGTTATTTTTCTTTTCTGCTTTTCTGTCACTTATGTAAAGAGTACACGTGTTTACATAAACCTTCTCACTCCCAGCCTACTTCAAAATAAAGTGGAAATAAAATTCTTCAGCTCAATCTTATGGAAATTTATATTATCTTCCCCAGAGTTTGAAGATAAGGCCATCTCCTTACATTACAATTGCAATATAGTGAATTTAAAGTGTATCAGTCCTTTATCAAATTTGTTTATTCATGCCCTTTCAGTCTTAAGTAGGCCCATTTTACAATTTATTATGAGTCTTCCTAGAATTCAAATAGCACACCACTAGTCACAAACTGTCCTCTAGGAACTTGATGCATTTCATCTTTTTGTATATTACTCCCATTACAAATTTCTACTTCTGTATATCACCCTGCCCACTCCTCCTCAGCCTTGCAGACAGCCTGCAAACTGTCTAAATTTCACCCATAAAAATAGGGGGAACACCTGTTTCCTCTAGACAGCATTTATATAGATTTAGAGAATAGAGAGTTCTCTAAACATACACCAAGCAATATGCAGCCTAACCTGAAAAGTTAATAAGTGAGCATCATGATGGAGACAGGGAATTCATAGTGAATGGAAGACACCTTGAAATTATTAATACGATTGAGGACCTGGACTTTGTGCTGCCTCTGCCACTGCCCAGGTGCATGACTTTAGACATGCCACCAGATGACCTCCAAGTTCTCTTCCAAAACTAAATTTCGAAGGTAATTTTAGAGAAGTTCATTTGCATGGGAGATGGGCAGAAAAATACAGGAGCACCATAGTCTCTGCTAACACAACCCAACAAATTTAGTAATAATTCTTGACAGCATGTCTTTGAGAATAAGCTATCTCAATCAAGTGAATTGAATTCAATACCTATTCATACTGCTTTAAAAATATAGAGAACATCCAGTTACGTTTGCAAGCCAAGTGAAAATATGTTACTATTTTTGTAATGTTCTATAACTACCACTTAGAGAATAGAGAGTTCTCTAAACATATACCAAACAATATGAAGCCTAAGCTTAAAAAGTTAACAATAAGTGAGCATCATGATGGGGACAGAGAATTCATAGTGGATGGAAGACACCTTGAAATTATTAATACCATAGAGGACCTGGCCTTTGTGCTGTCTCTGCTACTGCCCCGGTCCCTTTAAGAGAGAGTCTCAGATAATACAAATCAGTGTTATCTGGTCTTTATTTTTAGATCTCTGAAAGATAAAGATGTCCTTAAGCCATTCTCTGTAATTCAATCAAAGAAAAGCCATGAAACACCCATCATGGGTGGAAAAGCCAATCTATACGCAGCATCTAAGCCCAAATGTTGTTGCAGTGCCCTTCTCAGTCCTGGACCCCACACTGTCTTGTTTCCTGAAAGTAGAGTAGCAGATTTTTTTGAGTTCTCAGGCAAGAAGCAGCTTTTTATTTATAATAGTTGGAAAGATTCAAGGTCTTTAGAACCTCCATTATCCGCTCTCCTTGTTCAACTCCTTCCATCCCAGCTTACCTAGTTAAATCCAACTGTGTTAGGCACAGCCATGCCAAAACTGAAAATGTATTAACTTGTGATTAACATTCTAGCTATTAATGTTCTTCAAGCATGCATGAAGAATTCCAGTCTCTGAACACGGTCCTCAATTCAATTTCTGCAAACAGCTGTTCTTAACTTTTTTTGTTTGTTTAAAGACACCTTCCAACTCTAAAGTTTTATGATTCTCCTGAGAATTTCTTTACCAGTCAAGCTTTTTCCACTGTACTAAACTGCCTAGATTTTATCCATTTAACTTGATGATCCAGATTTTGGGTAGTTCAAAAATGAGTGGAGAGTAGTGGGGAAGAGAACTGTTCCCACTCCCAACAGATGAATATTGTGCTCATAGACACTCTGTGTCCAGTTTTGTTTTCTGTTTTTTCCTTCTGCTCCGCCCACCTGCTTTCCCATACACAAAAGCCCTTCCTTACTCTCTTGAGAAAACATGTAGAAGGAAAGTTTGCACAGCAGCTCAATAGCCTGAAATGTGCTCCAGTTCTTTTTGGTTAACATTATTGTTGTTAGAGGACTATGTGACCCAGTTTGCCTCAGACAGTCTCAGTGTGTAATTACTAAGAAAATTCTCAAAATTGTCCATGTGAATAATAAATTGTAAGGCCACCATAATTATGGGATCTCAGCAACCTGAAGGGTGGGGGAAATATTAACAAATTTCACATTAACACACTAGAGAAAACATGTCTTGGCTCCCTTCTCCACCACTCATACTCACCTTATTTCTCCATGAGTTCCTTAGCTTCCAGTGAGCTCATCCTCAGGTCTTCCTTATCCTTCCACTCCAACAGCCACACATCATCCCAAAATGTTCTCACTGCTGTGCTTGAAGTTTTACATTTTATTTCCACTGCCTAGATATTCTTCTTCCTAGCTCCACCTCAAGAGTGGTTTAAGAATCAGGCCAATATCATCCAAAATGCAGTCCTCAAGCACCCTTCCTCATTCAGTTCACCCTTCTGCGAACACTCCCTCAATTCATGTGGTCACTTTGTTCAATAATAATAGATAGTTTATTTGCACATTTCTAGCTTTGCAAATATTCTGCCACCCTAAATGGATTGTGAGGTCCTTAGGAGTAAACGCCCCATTTTCTAATTCTTTTGTATTATCTTTGCATCAATTGTTTTGTCCATGGCAGGGTCTGTAAATGCTGATTAAATGACCTACCATGGGAAATACAGAAAAGAGAAACACTTTTTCATAACAAGCAATATTTCAGGATTATAGATTATGCCTTGTGGGACAGACGACCTCTACACTCTAAGTTATTTTAGTCCCACAGAGCCTATATCTACAACTTCTCCATGAATAAAAAATGCAGTCAAAGTTACAGTAGAACCCAGGTTTGGGCCTTGCAAAGTGGTCATTAAGATTTTTTTCTACTGAGATTTACTAAACAGACTGAATCCTGATAATACCACCAATTTAGATTCTACCAGTTCTAGGAAAATTGAATATTCTATCCTAATTACTGCTGCTTTTTCCTTTATGGAAAAAGGAAAGTTTTCTTTTATAGTTTTTTTCCCCTGTTTATCCTTGCTTATTAAAAGCCTTTTGAATCTAGATTCTACAGGGTATTTATTCGTGAAGCTGGGGCTATACTGCATTATTGATGGAACATTCCAATGTGAATTCTAATACTCCCAGAAGGTGCTGCACAACAAATTCTATTTCTGCCAAGATACAAATAGGAGATTTAGAACTATATAAGAGGGATGGACAGTTCTTGACATTCAGCACGGCTTCTCAAAACTGCATAAAATATAATAGATGTACAGGGAAATGCATTTTCCACCTCCACCCCTTCTTTTAATTATTAACTTTCCTATTGTCCTGTTAAATATAGTATTTACTAATTTACACAAAAGAAATATATCTTTTGCAAGCCTTACCTCAGAGTGGCAACCAGCCATCCCAGTTTACTAGACAACATATTTTTCTACTTGATATTCCCCAAATACATTGAATTGCAGCATATTTGTTTTTTCTTTTTTAATTAAATCATTATCTTTTTCTTACATCTTTTAAAAATACTCACTGGATAAAGCTTGAAATTTTACAATACCCCTGAGACATTTTTAGGGAAGTCCTTTGATTATTCTAACTTAACATCAGTGTCATGGAAAACAGAATTATATATCAAAGTGTTCTCTCATATTCAGAACATCCAGTACTCTTCCAAGAAGGGAATGTTCAGATTATGTACACATATATTTATTGACTATGTTGTTCAACTCCTTATTTCAAGGACAGTCAATAACTTTCTTTCTTGATAAAAACTACCATGTGAGCTGGGCATGGTGGTTCACATTTGTAATCCCAGCACTTTGGGAGGCTGAGGTGGGCTGATTGCTTGAGCTCAGGAGCTCAAGACCAGCCAGGACAACATGGTGAAGCTCTGTCTCTACTTAAAATACAAAAATTAGCCAGACTTGGTGGCGTGTGCCTGCTGTCCCAGCCACTCGAGAGACTAAGGTGGGAGGATCACTGGAGCCCGGGAGGCTGAGGCTGCAGTGAGCTGAGATCACACCACTGTACTCCAGCCTGGGTGACCGGGTGACAGAGCGAGACCCTGCCTCAAACAAGCAAGCAAACAAAACAAAAAAACTACCATGTGCGTTATTACTAAGCCAAGATTTCACAAGGCTTTTGAAAATTCCAAATGGCTTAAATGTTTACAAGTACCAAAAACTTTTTGATATTTTAAAATAAGATTTTTCCTTTTTAATCACCGTGCAGTATGCTGTGCCATCATGATGGGAGCCTGATGGCTAATGTGAAATAATGTTGGCATGTCATTTAAAAGGTTAACAGGGCTAGGTGCAGTAGCTCATGCCTGTAATCCCAGCACTTTGGGAAGCCGCAGTGGGCGGATCATGAGGTCAGGAGATCAAGACCATCCTGGCTAACACGGTGAAATCCTGTCTCTACTAAAAATACAAAAAAAAAAAAAAAAAAAAAAAAAAAACTAGCCGGACATGGTGGCATGCACCTGTAGTCCCAGCTACTTGGGAGGCTGAGGCAGGAGAATCGCTTCAACCTGGGAGGTGGAGGTTGCAGTGAGCCAAGATTGCACCAGCGCACTCCAGCCTGGGCAACAGAGCAAGACTCCATCTCAAAATAATAATAAAATTAATTAATTAATTAATTAAATAAATAAGAGGTTAACAAACATGAAAATTGGGAAATTTAATATTGTTTAATACAAATAAAATTGTTTTTGAAAGACATCTGGGTTGAGGGTGGCTTGCTTGAAAACTTCTATCATCTCGGAATAATTATTTTGCTCCTCCTGACTTTACATAAGGCGCCTAACCCTGAGGCAAAGACCTTTTTACAGTGATTCAGGAGGTTTGAGAAAGCAGGACTCATGAGACTAAAAAGTAGGAAATTACTATCCTGCCAGCAATGGAACACCTCTTTGGCTACAACCTCACCTAGAACTTGATTGAATCAGAAAATTAGTTGAACTTTCCAAACCAGTCTCCTGCTATTTTAATTCATAGCATGCAGCTGGGGCTTTCAAAAGCAGGTGCTACGTATATACAGAGAGAAATACATGCCTTTGGTTGCCTCTCAAAATCCGTTATGCTAAACTCACCAAATACGTTACATGTTAAATGTTTTATTCCTTGTGTTTTCAGATCTCCAATTATCAAGTTGCTATCTATCCTCCTACCAAACATGATTTAATCAATTCATACCCTGATCAGTATTATAATTCTTGTAAATAAAATAACCCTTTTCTCCCTCTTTATTTTTACCAGGTGTAACCTCTTTGATTGCAAAGAAACATAAATTACAATATTTTAACACTCTTTTGACATAAGCATTCGCTTTCTTACATAAGCAGGTAATACTTTTGTACTCCTACCAGACCACTAAAGAAGCTAATGGCAAGAATTAGTATTTCTGTAAAACCTGTAGAAATTTTAATGAAATGGGACAGGTTTCTAAAAAAAAAAAAAAAAAAAAAAATGCCAAGAAAGGAAAAGGTTGACTCCTTACTTTTATATTTCAAGTTTTCTATTTTGTATCAATATATGCTGCATTTTCTGATTGAATTTGCTGTTCTGTCTAATGAAACTTGTGATTTTCGGTAGTTGCTTTTTACATTTGAAAGCAAACTTTCATACTGTGTGTGCTTAACTGTACCCTTTCTGTTAGGGATTGATTAAAATACTCTGTTTCATTAATTCCTTTTTATGTGCTAAATGTATGTGACATTTATGGCTTTGTTATCTTAAAAGCTATCTGTGGACAAAATCCATGAAGCCTGTAGACTGTGATTTATATACATGAAAGAAAAAAATCAATTTCCTTCTAAGCAGTGAATCAGTGAATATGAAACTGTTCAGTGGCCTCTGATTCCTGACCCTTTATCCTTCATGGCCTTTTTTCTATTCATAAACATTCCTTGAGTAATTGTGTGTTCTTGTAAAATGCAAAATCAACTTACATGCAATCAGGTATGGACACAAGAAATGCTTGTGCTCTCGATTTCAGGACTCACAGATACCATAACAGTCACAGGACTGTAGTTCACTCAGTATTTTTGTTAATAATGTGGCTTTGCTATAAAATAAGTTAGTGTTTCCTTTGCTTTGGTACTACAAGATTTTAAATGTTGCAGCAAATGAAAGAATGAAAACACATTTGAAAGCTGGTGTCAAAAATCATCAGCTGTACTTACAAAAGTTGTTGTGCAGCTTCTGAAATGTAGTTTATTGCTGTAAATATGTACAATTTATGTTAGCTTGTTTATTCTGAAAATACTAATAAAACTTTTTTTTAAATTACAAACGCCTACATATAAAGAGCTTATTTTGTACTATATTTTAAAACATTCAAGATTTCAGGCATACCTTTTTATAATCCATAAAGATGTATAGAATTTTGAATCTATCATTTGAGAAATTTTATTATAAAATTTAATACAAAGCTACATCTCTTTATTTGGAAGAAATTCTTTTCAGGATTACCCAAAAATCAAAAAAAGAAAGAAAAGAAAAAAAGATACCAGCACTTTTCCAGGAGCTTGTTTCTGTACCACTTTGTGATTTTTTAAAATATTCTTTACGATAACAACATGGCTTACAAACATTTACACATATGGAGTGTTTATATTAGAAAAGAAGAAATGAATAGTCTCCTTGTATTCAAAAATAATACCTAAAACTGACTTACTGGCATCCATTTGTGAGGTATATTATGTCAAATTTCTTTTAAAACCTCCACTGTAAATATGTATATTAGAGTTGGCCTAATTGTCAGGCTTTCCTAATTTGAAGACCTCCAATTTCCAAATTCATCCTCTCCCTTGAGAAATAGTGTGTTGACAATAAAACAATGAAGAGACCACAGTGTGAATTTTATTTATCCATTAATTGGTGGTTAGTAGAATAGCTTTTCAATAAAGTCTAAACTCCAATCCAGGAGTTAACATCTATTTAATAAAATAACTGGGAATTACCACTTTAAAAGCCGAGCTTTGGCCTGCAGAGCTAGAGATATTTGAGGCATCCTATACTGGCTACTATTTCCAGAGACTATATTACATATTGGGAGAAATAAATGCCCATCAGTTTTTTTTAATTAGAAAAGGAACACATGTATATGTAACATGTTTAGAATTTGCCATGTCAATAAGAAGCCTGAGTAAGATGGGTGCTTAGCATTCAGCATCTTCCTAAACAAAGAAAAGTATTGTTTAATTCAGCAATCATTGAATAGTAATCATACAAGGGCAATGGGAAAAGGATAGAGTAAAGATATCAAACAAATCTTCTCAGCTTCAGAGAAAATTACAATTTAGAGGGAGGCCAATTTAATAAACCATATTAGGGCAAACCAGCATATCTGCACATTCACAATAATTACAAAGTGAATATGAAAGCGCCCAGATAAAAGTATTTTTATCAGACGCTGGCACACAAGAGAGTTCTTCTCCAGGCAGCTGAGAATATATGTGTTCGCCCAGTCCCTGTACCTATGTCACTAGTATCCCACTTATTTCACATCTGAGTCTACTGCATCATTTCTTTTAGTTTTCTTTTTTAAATTCTGAAACATTTCAAACATAACCATCACCCAGATTCCACAACTATCGAAAGTCTGCCACTATTAAGTCATACTTGCTTCATTTGATCAGTTGTGGAGTTTTCTTCTAGGTAAATCTTATCACTTATGTGATTTCACATATATATATATGTTAATTATGGGCATTAAGAAAATCTAACCATAATACCATTATCATAGCAAACAAAAATAATAGCTCCCTGATATTATTTAATGAATTTTACTCATATTGCCCCAATTGCCTCCAAAATACCTTTTACAGTTATTTTTTTAAGTGAGGTATCTTAAGTCTCTTTGACTCTAGAACATTTCCCCTCTCCCTTTCTTTCATGCTATTGACTTGAAGAAACCAGAAGCTCTGCCAGTTGTGCAGAATGTCCCACGTGCTTACACATGGTGCTATTCAGCTGGGTCATTTTTTTTTTTCTCTGAAGATAACATTAGAATTTGCTTCATAGATGTTTTGTGAGAAATTAATCCAAAATTTATGAGATTTTTGTTTTTCTCATTTTGTGCACAGAGATATGGAAGTTCAGCAAGACAAAAAGAGTTTTCCAAGTAAGTGACCGTGCCAGATGCCCAAATCTAAAGCTCACACTCTGCCTTACACTTAGACATTATAACTGTTCATAATATAAACAGAGTTCATCAAAAACTCTTGTTGAGCTTCAACATGTTCAGTTTCAATATACATGTGAAATATGTACATTAATGAAAAACAAATACTACTGAAAGAAAATGTACACTGAATGTATACTATGTGTTTTTCATTAATGTATATTGTTCTATACAATATACATTATACAGATAGTACTGAAAGAAAAACTGAGTTTATCTGTGTGACTCATAGTATGATTCTTACAAAACAGAAAGAAATGAAATCCAAAGATAATATTTAAAATATGCTATAAAGAGGTGGAGGATGTGAAAGAAATAATTAATATACTATAAAAACTTTTCTAATATAGAAATAATTAGTGTCTGGGTTGAAACCATTTTTAAAGACTTAAATTATAAAGATATTCCAAAGGAGAAACTGGTTTGCAAAACAATGTGGCTAGAGGAAGCCCAAGTGACTACAGAACTTTTCTACCCTCTTTTTAAATTATTATTTCACTGTAAAAATATAAATAAGCAAGTAAGACCTAAAAACATAAGAGAATGCAAGTATGGCAAGTCCATATTTTTTTTAACTGTTAAGCAGTTTTATTTAAGAAGAAACAGTACTATCTAATATATTGCAATTCAGTAGATGATTTCATATCTAATTAATTAAAATTTAACTCTGTAACTTTATTTACTCTTTGGATTATATTCTGATAATATTAAACCTTTAACTTAAGAATATTAACATATTTTAGCTTTCTGATGCAGAAGTCAATTTTCTACTCGGGAAAAAAATGGAAGAAACTGAGATCGTGGTCTACATTCAGAGAATGTTTTCACTGCTTGATTAAATTTCTTGGTTTCACATTTAAGACTTTATAAGAAGTAAATTATGTGGTTTTCAATTTAAGAATAAATGAATGGGGGCTGGGCGCAGTGGCTCACGCCTGTAATCCCAGCACTTTGGGAGGCTGAGGCCTGAGGATCACAAAGTCAAGAGATCGAGACCATCCTGGTCAACACGGTGAAACCCCGTCTCTACTAAAAATACAAAAAATTAGCTGGGCATGGTGGCCCGTGCCTGTAATCCCAGCTGCTCAGGAGGCTGAGGCAGGAGAATTGCCTGAACCCAGGAGGCGGAGTTTGCAGTGAGCCGAGACCGTGCCATTGCACTCCAGCCTGGGTAACGAGCAAAAGCCGGGCGCGGTGGCTCACGCCTGTAATCCCAGCACTTTGGGAGGCCGAGGCGGGTGGATCACGAAGTCAAGAGATCGAGACCATCCTGGTCAACACGGTGAAACCCCGTCTCTACTAAAAATACAAAAAATTAGCTGGGCATGGTGGCGCGTGCCTGTAATCCCAGCTGCTCAGGAGGCTGAGGCAGGAGAATTGCCTGAACCTAGGAGGCGGAGGTTGTGATGAGCCGAGATCACGCCATTGCACTCCAGCCTGGGTAACAAGAGTGAAACTCTGTCTCAATAAATAAATAAATAAATAAATAAACAAATAAAGAATGAAGTTATATTATATTGGAAAAAACAAAGAGACCCTAAACTAAACAACAACAAAAAATCCATGTACAACTAATGTGCAGCTCTGAAGAACTTTCTAAAAAATAAATCAACTTTTAAATCTGTTAACTTTGGCATCTGGTAGTATATAAATAAAAGATAATACTTCACCTAAGCTCAGGGTTTTCTTGGAAAAAAAATAAGATATTTATCATGTATCCTAAATAGAAAATATCAGTAGCAGGAGATGCCAATCTTGGCTGGACATTAAGTCTATGAATATTATCATATCACATTCTCAAAATAGGTATTAGCTAGAGAAGTAACCCCCTTTTCAAAGAAAACAGAATTCTTAACAAAAACTTTAGCCTTATTAGAAGATAATTATATCTCAATGTTAAACAAATATAAACTATTTCAATTAGCACAGGAATATGTGACATTATTATCAATGACTTATGTTTGGGTTTGTAAGGCAGGCCATCACAAGATTGAACAGCTTTTGCTAGACAAGTTACAGATCAGTCTGTCTGTGCAGTACAGCCTACCAGTTACATACTCTATATCTGTAAGGAGAGATTATTATTTGAATCTGTTCTCCTTTAAAAGGGTCTTCACTATTTTTAGGATGTTTTTTCTTAAATAACCCTAGGCAGAAAATAAAATGCTATATGATATAGCCCAGCTTTTGACCCTAATTCTAAGATTCAATCTTATCAGCTATAGTTACAGGGATAAAATAAACATTGTATCCTATCTTCTCATTTTCTCTAATGACTTCAGAATTAACATACTTATACTACTTTATAATTAACTGTTCACAACATCTCTCAGGCATTCAGTTCATATTAAAATAAGAATAAAACATAGGTAAATTTTTTCTTAACCTCAAATTTTAATGACATGGATTTATACTTCCAATTAAGACGGATTAACAAGTACAGTATTTTCCCTTTTACAACAGCTGCCAAAACTAAAATAAAATATGTAGGAGTATATTTAACCAATGAGGTAAAAGATTTCTACAAGGAGAACTACAAAACACTGCTGAAAGAAATCATAGATGACCCAAACAAATGGAAACACATCCCATGCTCATGGATGGGCAGAATCGATATTGTGAAAATGACCATGGTGCCCAAAGCAATCTACAGATTCAATGAAATTCCCATCAAAATACCAACATCATTTTCCATAGAATTAGAAAAAACAATCCTAAAATTCATATGGAACCCAAAAAGAACCTGAATAGCCAAAGCAATCCAAAGCAAAAAGAACAAATTAGACTACAAGCCTATAGTTATCAAAACGGTATGGTACTGGTATAAAAGTAGACACATAGACCAATGGAACAGAATAGAGAACCCAGAAATAAAGTCAAATATATACAGCCAATTGATCTTCACAAAGCATACAAAAACATAAACTGGGGAAGAGACACCCTGTTTAATAAACGGTACTGGGAAAACTGACAAGTCACATGTAGAAGAATGAAAGGAATCCATACCGCTCATCTTATACAAAAATCAACTCAAGATGTATATTGAGTTGGACTTAAATCTAAGACCAAAAACTATAAAATTCTAGAAGATGACATCAGAAAAACTCTTCTAGACATCAGTCTAGGCAAAGAATTCATGACTAAGGCTCCAAAAACAAATGCAACAAAAACAAAAATGAATAAATGGGACCCAATTAAACTAAAAGACTTCTGTACAGTAAAAGAAATAATCAACAAAGTAAACAGACAACCCACAGAATGGGAGAAAATATTTGCAAACTATGCATCCAACGAAGGACTACTATCTAGAATCTACAAAGAACTTGAACAAGTCACCAAGAAAAAAAAATATATATATCCCCTTGAAAAGTGAGCAAAGGACATAAATAGACATTTCTCATAAGAAGATATATAAATGGCCAAAAAAACATTAAAAAATGGTCAACAACGCCGGGCGCGGTGGCTCAAGCCTGTAATCCCAGCACTTTGGGAGGCTGAGGCCTGAGGATCACAAGGTCAAGAGATCGAGACCACCCTGGTCAACATGGTGAAACCCCGTCTCTACTAAAAATACAAAACATTAGCTGGGCATGGTGGCGCGTGCCTGTAATCCCAGCTACTCAGGAGGCTGAGGCAGGAGAATTGCCTGAACCCAGGAGGCGGAGGTTGCGGTGAGCCGAGATCGCGCCATTGCACTCCAGTCTGGGTAAGAAGAGTGAAACTCCGTCTCAAAAAAAAAAAAAAAAATGGTCAACATCACTAATCATCAGGAAAATTGAAATAAAAACCACAATGAGATACCACCTTACCCATACAAGAATGGTTATTATTAAAAAGCCAAAAAACAATAGATGTTGGCCTGGATGTGGGGGAAAGGAAACACTTACACATGCTGGTGGGAATGGAAATTAGTATAACCTCTATGGAAAACAGTATGGAGATTCCTTAAAGAGTTAAAAGTACATAAACCACTAGATTCAGCAATCCCACTACTAGGTATCTACCCAAAGTAAAAGAGGTCATCATGTAAAAAAGACCCTTTAACATGTATGTTTATAGCAGCACAATTCAGAATTGCAAAGATGTAGAAACCACCTAAGTTCTCATCAGCTAATGAGTGGGTAAAGAAAATGTGTTATATTTACAACAATGGAATATGACTGAGTCATTAGAAGAAACAAAATAATGGCATTTGCAGCAACTTTGATGGACCTTGGGCCAATGAGTCTACGTGAAGTAACAGGGGTGAAAAACCAAAACCCTATGTTCTCAATTATAAGTAGGAGCTAAGCTATGAGTATACAAAGTCATAGAGAGTGATATAACGGATTTTAGAGACTTGGAAAGGGGAGGGTGGTGGGGAGCTAGAGATAAAAAAACTACTCAGGTACAATGTACACTACTTGGGTGATGGATATACTAAAACCTCAGACTTCAACACTATATAATTCATCTAGGTAACAAAAAAAAACTTGTACTCCAAAAGCTATTGAAATAAAAATTTATTTAAAAAACAGGTAAAAGATTTACACTATCACTTGAAATAATCAAAAACAAAAACAGCCACCTGCCCCCACTCCCGACTCCCTGACACACGCAAAGCACTGGTATTCAAGACACAAAATATCAGGGAACAAAGGATTATGATACCTGAGGGACAAGAAACAAAAAAGGTGCAGCCTACGACTGCTCCAGCTTACTTCATTGACAGAGTTTTCAAATCACAGTTCAGGGAGAGGAACCCATGGGGAGCGTGGAGGGCTCCCTGAATTGAGGAAGTACAATTGAAAGTCCAGGAAAACCAAAGCAGCTAGAATTCACAAGAGAGAAAACCCAAGAGGAGGAAGTTGCAGAGAAAAACAACCCCAGAAACCTAGAGCAGATTGCCCTTTGAGTATTCAGCAGAGTATTGATCAGTATATACATGTGAAGAAAAAAATCTAAGGCTGGAAAAAGAGCCACTTGAAGAAATTAGAGGAAACAGGGTCTGGTTCTCATACATTGCCAGGAATAGTGCCTGCTCCCAATGATGAAATACAAAAATCTTTTAATTCACAAGGCAGTAGGTGCTCAGGACAGTCCTGCCTCAGTTATAGGGAATAATTAGCCCATTACTGAGCACTGCTCTGGATTTGCCTCACAAATCAAAAAAGCAAGATCTTAATAGATCGCTGTTTCCAAGTAACTTAATTGTATTCAATTCAAAACAAAGCTCATGGATATTTACAGAAATATAAAAATAGCCAACAGCCAATACGGTTAAATTCATCATGACTGGCGCCTAATCAGAAATCACTAGGCACTCAAAGAAATTGGAAAACAAATTCCATAATGAGAAGACTAGTCAATCAAAACTAACACTGCTGTTAAAATTAAGACTGGAAAGTTATAACTATATGCCATATGTTTAAACAACTAGAGATATAAAATATGTTTACAAAAACAAATATGAATTTCTTGAGATCAAAACTTCAATGTTTGAGATTTAAAAAACACTGGTTTTAATGGCATATTAGACAATGTAAAAGAAATAACTGTTCTTAAAGATATAAGAATGAAACACAGAAGAAAATAATTTAAAAGAATGAAGTGTATTGGTGAGCAATTGGAGAACTTCAAGTAGCCCAACATATGTGTAGTATGGGGAGGGACAAAAAAAAAGAAGAAACTATCAATGAAATTTTTCCAAATTAGATGAAAACTATAAACCTAAGGATTCAAGAAACAAACTGCAAGCACAAGAACAACCAACCAATCAAGTATACCAAAGTACATCACAATCAAATTGCACATAACCATGGCAAAAAAAAAAAAAACGTTAAAAAGCATACAGAGAAAAGGACATGCTATTTAAAGAGAAACAAAGATAAGCAGGATAGCAGTTTTCTCATCTGATATATATTATAAACCCTCAAGCAAAAAGATTCTAAAATGCATGTGGAAATGCAAATGACCTAAAAGAACCAAAACAACTTTGAAAGAGAACAACACAGTTGGAGGGCTAACACTGCCAGATTACATGATTTATCAAAAAACTACAGTAACCAAGATGGCATGGTATAGATATCAAAATAGACAAATAGATCAATAGAACAGAACAGAGTTCAGATATTGATCCGCATGTATACAAACAATTGATTTTTTTTTTTTTTTTAAGACAGAGTCTTGCTCTGTCACTCAAGCTGGAGTGCAGTGGCACGATCTCGGCTCACTGCAACCTCCGTCTCCTGCGTTTAGGCAATTCTCCTGCCTCAGCCTCCCAAGTAGCTGGAATTACAGGGATGTGTCACCATGCCCAGTTAATTTTTGTATTTTTAGTAGAAATGGGGTTTCACTATGTTGGCCAGGCTGGTCTCAAACTCCTGACATCAAGTGATCTGTCTACTTTGGCCTCCCAATGTGCTGAGATTACAGGCACGAGCCACTACACCTGGCCTGAACAATTAATTTTTGACAAAGGCACAGAGGCAGTTCAGTAGAGAAAGAAGAACGTTTTCAGCAAATGGTGCTGAAACAAAATATTCACAAGCAAAAAGTGAACTTTAAGCCACACCGTGTGCCATATACAAAAATTAACACACAATAGGACATAGAATTAAACATAAAACTGAAACATTTCTAAAAGACAAGTTTGGAGATCATCTTTGTTAATCTGGGTTAGACAATGATTTCTTAGATATGATGCCAAAAGCATGATCCAAAAAAGAACTAATTAATTGAACTTCTTCAAAATTTAAAACTTCAGCCCTTCAAGACAATTGGAAGAATGAAAAGGCAAGCCAAAACTGGAAGAAAGTGTTTGCAAAACACATGTCTAATAAAGAACATCTATCCAAAGTATACAAAGAACTTTTAAAAATCAACATTAAAACAACCTAATTAAAAATAAGCAAAATGTCTGAATAGACACCTCACTAAAGAATATGTACAGATAGAAACATCCATAAGAAAAGATGCTCAACATCCTTGGTCACTAGGTAACTGCAAATTAAAACGACGAGATACCACTACATCTCTATTAGAATAGCTACAATCCAAAATACAAATACCTAATGCTGCTGAGAATTCTAAGCAACAACTCTCATTCATTATTCCTAGAACTGCAAAATGGAGTAATATCAGCAAGACTGCAGAATAGGAAGTCCTTGACTACCTGAGATCTGAAGTCAACAACATAACATACAGACCAATTTCTTTTGCAAGTAATCCAGAGACCAGTTAAGACGCATCTGTACCTTAAGAGAACACAAAACCAGCTACATCTCCAAAAGGAACATTTGTGGCATTCACTCACCATAGTCCACTGCCAAAGCTCAGCATGGAACCAGCAGAAAACTCCCAACTCCTGGCTTCTCCCAGGGAAGTGAGGAGTTGGAGCATGACTTCAGCATTCTGGCTTTGCAGGAGCTGCCCAAGTGACTGGTTTCTGTCTGGGATTATGGACAGAACTTGGAATACTCTAGATGCCTGGAGGCCCCTGGGAACAGAAGAAAGCTGCGCTGCTTGCTGTCACTCTAGAGGACCTGCAGTACAGTGGAGGGTGATACAACTTGGTAGTCTCTTCCCGGGAACTGGGAGTGGAGGAGAGAATAGTGGAGCATGCATCCAATGTTCTGATGGTTTAGGGCTTCCCAAGGGACTGATTTTTCTCCTGCCTGACTCAGAGTACTGACAGAACCTAGAAGACTCTAGAACCTTTAGGCAGCTGAGAACAAAAGAGTAGGGCTGTTTGTGACAGTCCAGAAATCCTGCAGTACTACAGACTGACACCAGAAGCAAGAAGAGATTATAGACATCTGACAAACCCACAAATCACTAATTGGGAATCTGCACGAGACAACACAGAGGCAGAAACAGATAAAGGATATTGCATAATGATAAAATGGTCAGCTAGGCGTGGTCGCTCACGCCTGTAATTCCAGCACTTTGGGAGGCCAAGGTGGACAGATCACCCTGGGTAAGGAGTTTGAGACCAGCCTGACCAACATGGAGAAACCCCGTCTCTACTAAAAAATACAAAATTAGCCAGGCATGGTGGCGCATGCCTGTAATCCCAACTAATCAGTAGGCTGAAGTGGGAGAATCGCTTGGACCCAGGAGGCGGAGGTTGCAGTGAGCCGAGATCACAACATTGCACTCCAGCCTGGGCAACAAGAGTGAAACTTTGTCTCAAAACAACAGCAACAACAACAACAACAAAAGGTCAATCTCCAGGAAGATCTAACAATGATATATACATAGCACCCAATATCAGAGTATCCAAAAAGAGGATCTAACAATGATATATACATAGCACCCAACATCAGAGTATCCAAATATATCAAACATTGAGGGAAATGAAAGGATAAACAAGCAGCAACACAATACTAGTATGTTTCAGTATTCCCACTTTCTGTAATACTGGCATCCAGACATATCAGTAGTGGAAGAGAGGACTTGAACATCATTATAGATCACATACACCTAACAGACACATAAGACACATACAGAACATTCCATCCAACAGCAACAGAATACACATTCTTCTCAACAGCACATGGAACAGTCTTCAAAATTGCCCACATTAGGTTACAAAACAACTCTTAACAAATTTAAGATGATTGAAATCATACCTCATATCTCTTTAGACCACAGTGGAATGAAACTAGAAATCAATGGCAGAAAAAAACTAGAAAATTGACAAATGAAAATTAAACAAGATACTCTTCAACCAGTAGAAAAAGAAGAAAAAATGATGCCCAAAATTAGCAGCAGGAAGGAAATAATAAACATTGAAGCATAAATAAATATAGAATATAAAAACAAAAGAAAAATCAATGAAACTAAGAGTTGGTTATTTGAAAATAGCAAAATTGATGAATCTTTAGCTAGACTAAGAACAAAAGACAATTAACATTTTAAAAATCAGAAATGAAACAGAGGATACTACATCTGATGCCACGGAAATAAGGATTATAAGAGACTACTATGCTAATAACTTAGATAACCTAACAGAAATGGACAAAGTCCTAGAAACACACAACCAATGAAGACTGAATCATGAGAAAATAGAATATATGAAGACTTACAACTAGCAAGATTGAGTCAGTAATCAAAAATCTCCCAATACAAAAAAGCCAAGGACCAGAGGGCTTCACTGAAGAATTCTGCCAAACACTTAAAGAAGAATTGAACTCGATCTTCCTCAAACTCTTCCAAAAAAATTGAAGAGGAGGGAACGCTTTCAAATTCATTTTACGAAGTCACCATGATGTTGATACTAAACCCAAAGATATGACAAAAAAGACCATATGCCAATATCCCTACAACTATAGGTACAAATATCCTCAACAAAACACTAACAAGCCAAATTCAACAATATATTAAAAAAAATCAAACATCATGTTCAAGTGAAATTTATCCCTGGGATGCAAAGATAGTTCAACATATGAAAAATCAATCAATCAATCACACCACGTTAACGAAAAGGATAAAAATCACATAATGAATTCAATAGATTCAGAAAAAGCATTTGACAAAATCAACACCCTTTCATGATAAAAAACACTTTCAACCATTAGAAATAAAAGAAACTATCTAAATATAATAAAGGCCACATATGAAAACCCACAGCTAAAATCATACTTAGTGAAAAACTGAACGCTTTTTCTCTAAGATCAAAAAGAAGACAAAGATGTCTACTTTAACCACTTCTGAAATATAGAACTGAAAGTCCTAGCTAGAACAACTAGGCAATAAAAAGAAGTCAGAGGCATCCAAATCAGAAAGAAATAACTAAAATTATCTTCGTCCATTAATGATATGATTTTATATGTAGAAAACCTTATTTTAAAAAACCTGTTAGAATCAAAGAATTCAGTAAAGTTGCAAAATACAGATTCAGCATACATAAATCGGTTGTATTTCTATACACTATAAATGAACAAGGCAAAAAAAAAAAATTAAGGAAATCCCATTTACAATACCACCAAAAAGAATGAAATATTTAGAAACAAACATAACCTAAGAGGCAGAAAACTTATATACTGAAAACTACAAAATATTGCCAAAAGAAATTTAAGGGCCTGGCGGGTGACTCACACTTGTAATCCCAGCACTTTGGGAGGCCAGGAGGGCGGATAACAAGGTCAGGAGTTCGAGACCAGCCTGACCAACATGGTGAAACCCTATCTCTACTACAAATACAAAAATTTAGCTGGCTGTGGTGGCACGTGCCTGTAATCCCAGCTACTTGGGAGGCTGAGGCAGGAGAATCGCTTGAATCCAGAAGGCGGAGGTTGCAGTGAGCCAAGATTGCGCCATTTCACTCCACTCTGGGCGACAGAGAAAGACTCCTCAAGGGAAAAAAAGAAAGAAAGGAAGAAAGAAATTAAAGAAAACACACAAATAAAAGACAGTATTCATTATAAATTAAAGATTTAATATTTTTGAAATATCCACACTACTCAAAAAAATCTACAGATTCAATGCAATCCCTATCAAAATCCCAACGGCATTTTTTGCAGAAATAGGAAAAAGCAATCCCAAAATTCAAAGGAATCACAAAGACCCCTACTAGAAAAACACATACACACACACACACACACACACACACATACACACACTCACACACAATCCTGAGAAAGAACAAAGATGAAGGCCTTGTAGTTCCTGACAGGTGCCTACAAATGTATGAAAAAAAACTACAAAAATCAAAACAGCAAAGAAGTAACATAAAAGTAGGCATGGAGACTAATGAAATAGAATGGAGCACTCAGAAGTACATCAACATGATCCAGTCAACTGATCTTCTACAAGGGTGCCAAAAATACACAATGGGGAAAGGACAGTCTCAACAGATGGTGCTGTGAAAATGGAATGCCCACATGTAAAACAATGAACCTAACCCTTATTTGACATCATACACAGAAACCTACTCCAAATGGATTAATCCATTTCTTGTGGGATTTGAAATTTGTAGATAAGAAAGGATAGGAGGCTAGAATAATCCATGTAATGGATTAGATTTGCAGACATCAATATGAGCTTGTTTAGCTTAATATAGATATGTATGCTCACATAAATATTTATAGGTATGTGTATATACACAGATTACTACACATGCACATATTTCTTAGTTCTGTCAGCACCGAAAGAACCTAAAAGAAGTAACACCTCAGTAGCAATGAGCACACCTAGCTTGGTTTCTAACACCATTCTTCAATAAAAGGAGAGTTCCTTGGAGAAATAACTGATTTTAGGATTGGGCAGAAAATACACAAGATGAGCCTGAAGCATCTTGTACTGCCAGAGAGTAAGGAAATAACTTTCCAAGATAAAAGGAAAAAGATGTACCTCGCTTCCCTGAAAAAAATTAAAAGTCCACTCTCATTGATGGGAATATTGTCAAAGGGACATAGGAGCCAAGTGAAAGAGCTCCTAATGGCCAAGCCTAGAACAATTTGAGTAACAAAGCAGTACTGAATTATAACCCAAAGTATGAGTCCATCCTGATCATAAGTAGAAATCTCAATAGTAGAAAAGAGACAAATATGTAAAAAATTCCACACAATTTATGTAGATACTCCAACCCCAAAAAGAGAGAGCACACCTGCCCACTCCTTAAGTATGGGCTGAACTACAGTGATTTCCTTAAGTACAGTAGGAAAAGAGGAAAATGAAGAGTCAGTTAACAGTGAGGACACCTGTACATCAGCCAGGTAATCAAGATTAATGTCAAGTCATAAATCATGCTAGCAATATGTACCCTTAATTTGATGTGATAAAAATGGCTTTTTATCTCTGTGATCTTCCTTCTCAACACCCGTAACCCAAGTCTAATCATGAAGAAAACAACATCAGACAAATTCCAACAGAGAAAGACATCCTACAAAGTATTTCATGCACTCTTCAGAACTGTCAAGGTCATCAAAACATCCCAACTAAATGTAATAATGCTACCTAGGATAGAATTCTGAGGCAAAAAGTTAAAAAAAAAAAATATATATATATATATATATATATATATATATATATATATAAACTTAGAAAGTTTGAATAAACTCTAGAATTTACTTAACAATAATGTGTCAGTATTAGTTCACTATAGCAAATGCACTGTATTAATGTGAAATGTTAATAATATAGAAGCTCTGTACTATCTTTTAAATTTTTATCTAAAACTGCTTTAAAAAATATAAGATTAGTTTACATGGTTCAGAAAAGATAAGCCACAGATTAGAAGTATCTGCAAGGTATATATCTGATCAAGGATTTGTATTCAGAATAAGAGAGCTCTTGAAACGCAATACTAAGAAAACAAAAAATCCAATTGAAAAATGAGCAACAGATCTGAGCAGACACTTCACTGAAGATGTATACATGGCAAATATGCATATGAAAACATGCTCAGCATCATTGGTCATTAGGACAATTTGTTAAATACTGTTAGAACCACAGTGAGACACATACATATTAAAATAACTGAAATTTAAAAGACTGGCAATGTCAAGTGTTGGCAGGATGGAGCTGGAACTCTCATAGACTGCAATGGAAATACAAAATGGTAAAATCACTTTGAAAAATTTGGCAGTCATTCTAAGTCAAGTAACTTGAGAATGGAAAACCAAGTATCATATGTTGTTACTTATAAGTGGGAGCTAAGCTATGAGGATACAAAGGCATAAGAGTAATATAATGGACTTTGTGGACTCAGGGAAGAAGGTTGGGAGGGGCATGAAGGCTAAAAGATTACATTTAGGGTACAGTATACTGCTTAGGTGATGGGTCCACTAAAATCTCAGAAATCATCACTAAATAACTTATCTGTGCAAAAACCACCTGTACCCCCCCAAAATTATTCAAATAAAAAATTTTTTAAAGTTTGGTAGTATCTTGAAAAAATAAACCTACCGTATCATCCAGCCATTTCATTCTAAAGTACTTGTTCAAGAAAAAGCATATGTTCATTCAAAGATGTATGTAAGAAACTGTGTATTCTAATGCCTAAAACTTGTATCAACCAAAATATCAATCAATAGGTGAATAAATTGTGGCAGAACTCTATAGCATAATACTTCCCAACAATAAACTACTGATACACGCAACATAGATGAAATTCAAGATAATGCTAAAAGAAGCCAGATTTTTTTTTTTTTTAGAAAAGGAGGCACACACTACCTGATTCCTTTACCCTAAACTTTCAAAAACACAATGATTGGTAGTGACAGGAAGCAGATCAGTGGTTACCTGTGGGGAATGGAAGGGGCAGGGACTACAGAGGACAAAGAGGAAAACTTCAGGAGTGATCAAATATTTATTATCCTAGTTGTGGTGATGTTTTCATGGATGTATATATGTCAAAACATCACATTGCACACCTTTAATATGTACAATATTTAGTATACAGATTCAATTTCAATAAAGCTGCTGAATATGCTAATGGAGTGTTACCATGTGGTGAGGGGGAGACTAAATACAGCAAGACGTTTTCCTTGTAAAGAAGATACTGCATGGAAAGCTGAAATTTAGGAGACTTCATGATGAGTGCTACTCAAAGTGCTGTTCTACAAACTGTTACTGGCCCATAACAACAAAGAACTTGCATAAGAAGGTAAATCAACTACCGCACTAAGCACACTGTTTGCTTCAGCTGATACAAAATTTCTCGATGAAGAAAGCAGTATACTGATAACGCTTTCTAGCCCAAGCTCCTTATTAAATCACCGACCTGTAACAAACAGAACTGTACTTTTTGGCAGTTTTTGAGTAGCACTGTTTAGATCACACTCAGATATTTATTAAAACTCTCTAAGCCTATCCTCATCTGTATGATGAGAACAGTAATAATTGCTCTGGATGCCTCAAAGAATAATCTGACACTCTAATGAGCCATATGGCTTGCAAATAGCAAGCACCTATTAATTGTGTATTATTGACTTATGCATAATTATGTACAACTACTGAGTTATTTGGAGTCATTTAAAATAAAGTAATATATAAAAATAAAACAAGACACTTTTCGTTTGCTCAGAATACTTGTTTTTAAAGTTAACTGAGGTTACAAATGGTTTGTTTTTCCAATGAATCTGTTAACATCCAAAAGTATTCAATATTGAGTTTATTAACAAAAGTGGACCTGGACATAATCTTATCTGATATTTGAATAACATACACACTGCACAATGACATCTATTTTTTATCAGAGCAATGTTTCCCAAACATAGAAATGCAGAAGTAACAATGTTACTTTCATTTTTCTATATTGTAGAGATTTTAGTTTCTAGAATTCATAAACTCAAAATTGTTCACATAAGTTTAGAGTATTTGTTCTTGTTTGTCTCCAACAAAGAGATAGTCTCTAAGAAATTTTACATTTTATAATCTTTCCTCTGAAATATGAGAAAGATATGGAATCTCCTGAGTTATATATGCAGCTAATACATTCTTTGAAAAAGTTAATTTTTAAAAATATGACAAAGTAATTATATATCCATAATATAAGTTGCTATTCACATAATTCTTTAAGCAATATTCAAGTATATTTGTGCTTTATATGTTTACATTACATTAGAACTTATTTTTAGCTTTCAATAAAACTGTGTATCTCCAAAGATTTCTCAAATATTTAATAAATGAAGCAAAACAATCATGAAAATATAAACTGCTACTATGGATTTTTCATCTTTCATTTTATGCATTTCCTCTCAACCATGTAATTTCCTGTTAAGGAATGTTGATAAATTTTTATCTTTATAATATCAACACTGCCGCTTTCTCAGCCTGGTGTAACAGTCAAGACATCGCAGCATTTCTGAACACACAGTATTCACTCTGCCATATAAGTTGGAGCAATAAAATCTGATAGCACTGGTATTCATCATTTCCAGTTATTTCAACTGCAGGACCACCTTAAAACACAAATTGAGGAGAAAATATCAGGTTATATGAGACTGATGCTGATATATACCATATTAAATGTTTTAAAATCTCTGAAAAAGGGCATGGAGAACTCATAACAAGCAAGTACAATGCACAGTAACTGATGACACATGCCTGCCAGGATCTATGGTTCAGAATCTGTTAGCATTTATACCAGGTTCTACCACACACATCCTTCACACATGTAGTCCCACTCAGCCATCCTGCGAAGCCTGGGCTGCTTGTTTCGTTAATAGGCATGTGGACCAGTAATCAAAGCACTCAAATGTTTGAGCAGATGCAGAGTGCGGAGAGAAGCTGAAGTTCATCAGAGATTTTAAAAAGTAGGATCAAGAAAACTGAATAGTGGGACAGCAGAGGTAAGAATCACTGAGATTTAATCACTGAGATGAGATCACTAGAGAAAACAATGAGCAATAACAAAGAAACATACATACACAAAGATAATTATTTTTATTCCTCCTCACAACAGGTTCTACTGTTTAAATATTATTTTTCTCACGTATTAAACATTAGGAGTGGTTACTGTTGTTTAGCCACTCCATTGTAAAAGTGAAGTTTTTGGACATTCATTAGTTCTGTCTTGCCTCAACCTGATTTTGTCATAATAACTACAAGCCATATTTTGTCTTCCATACTTAGAGGATCATAAAAGCAATTTTCTATTATTAGTTCAGTTAATAAAGCCACGTTTTATCAGGATCATAATTTTTTTAATCATAAAAACTTCACAATCAATTAATTTTATGATTCTAAGGTGAAAATTTTAGTTTTATTATTAATGAGCATTGAAGCAAAAGAAATTCAGCTGTTAGAACAGCACTATTATTCTTTCAAAAATTACTTAATATGTTATGCTCAAAACTAAGTAATTGAACATTACAAGTTATAATTAATATCCAAAACTAGAGCTTAGAACATATTAACAAAGTACTTTCTGTGCTTAATTAACATAAAACATCAGGAGAAAAAACACTAAAAGTAAACTATGAGTCTAGGAGTATAAATCAAAACATAAACACTTGGCTGGGTGTGGTGGCTCACGCCTGTAATCCCAGCATTTTGGGAGGCTGCCTGAAACCCCATCTCTACTAAAATACAAAAATTAGCCACGTGTGGTGGTGGTGGGCACCTGTAATCCCAGCTACTCAGGAGGATCAGGCACAAGAATCACTTGAACTCAGGAGGTGGAGGTTGCAGTGAGCATGATCGCACCACTGCACTCCAGCCTGGGCAACAGAGCAAGACTCCAAGTCAATGAAACCCGAAAACCTTAAACATTCAAATCATATGACAAAATTATGGCAAATACCTTATATGCTGCTTCCAAGGAATGTATTAGATTCTGCAGTTCCTCTCTACTCATTTCAATAGAATATGGTTTTACTTCACCATTTTCTTTTACATCTAGATGCAGGCTTAAAAGTGGCATTCGTAATGCAGCAATCTTGTCACTGGAAAGTGCAAGCTGTTTAAAATTAGAAAAATAGCAATTAATAATAAAGAACTATAATGAATATGCATCAGGGGTTAGTTAGCAGTAGATTTTTTAAAAGTACTCCTGTTTGCCATTAAGTATAGAGAAAGGTGAAAGAAAAATTAAATTCATGCTAACACGTATTTGAAGAATAGAAAGAGAAAGAAGAGCAAATAAAGGAGAGGAAATGGGTAAGAAAATAAGACAACCAATCAGCAATCTTGTGGCAGAAGCAGATATCTAGGTCAGAGTCATGCCTGGGAAGTACTGAATAGGTCTAAGATGCAAGAAACATAGAGAATTCTTAAGGAAGATTAAAGGCACCAAGAAGAAAAAAGTTCATGTGCAAAGACAAGTGAGACCAAAAATATTGGTAAACTCTCAGAAATTAAGATGCTTAATCCGGGCAGGTGTGGTGGCTCACGTCTGTAATCCCAGCACTTTGGGAGGCCGTGGTGGGCGGATCACAAGCTCAAGAGATCGAGACCATCCTGGCCAACATGGTGAAATCCCGTCTCTACTAAAAATACAAAAATTAGCCGGGTGTGGTGGCACGCGCCTGTGGTCCCAGCTATTCAGGAAGCCAGGCGGAAGAATTGCTTGGCCTCAGGAGGCAGCGGTTGCACTGAGCCGAGATTGCGCCACTGCACTCCAGCCTGGCGACAGAGCAAGACTCTGTCTCAAAAAAATAAATAAATAAAATGCTTAATCCATGGTCAGCTAGCTAACTACTATACTACTGATAAATACGTTATCAAGATATCATCTTCAATTATAGCCACTGGACAGAAACATTCTGCACATTTACCTCACTTCTTAATTTCCTTCTCCGGAGTATATCCTAGGGGAATTGGAAGAACCAAATATTTATAATACTAATACTTTTTGAAACGAGCACTGTAGCATCCTTGGCAGACAGCATAGGGAAATTCAATTTTCCTGGAATCTGAGTCAGAGAAATCCACAAAAACTGAACCTTTGTTTAGAATGCTACCACTTGCAAAAAGATTATTTGTACAATGATAAGAGACATCTCCCTTAACAACCTCAAAGGGTCTCCCTTGTGGTACATACACACAGAATCAAATCTTGACATAGCTCCTCCATTCTCTCATCCCAAAACTGGAAGTATCAGCTTTGGGTTATCTATTTCATGCATAATTCTTCTTCTCAATATTTCCAATAAATGTTTCTTCAGCCTATGCTTGAATACCACCAATGATGAGGCATGTGCTACCACGAGAAAAGGTTACAATCATTTCCAGATACTCATATTTATTAAAAAGTCCTTCCCTAGGTTGAATTGAAACGCATCTTATTGCAAATAATATACCTTAGGCCTTCTCCTAGTCTCTGGAGCCACAAAGTCATAGAGCCCCCCTATGACTTTTAGCGTTTTAAAGATAAATGTCATGTTTCCACTAGGTTTAATCTTTTCCAGGTGCATGGTCTCAGTGTTTCAAAGCAATTTCACACACCATGATTTTAAGTTTCTAGTCATTCTTTTCTAGTTGGAGTCCAATTTCTTTAAATCTCTCTTAAGTTTGGCAGCCAGAACTAAAAAGATTACATTACACTAAAAAGATGTCATCATCGAAAACAGAATGTACTAGTACTATCTCTTGCTTGAAGAACTGCATTTCTACCCATAAAACATGAGCCTGAATCAACACTAATGAAGCTATACTTTGATAAACTAACTAAATATTTCTCATATATGCTACTATTAACATCTCTCCCTTATCTTTTATTTATTTACTTTTTTTCTGAGACAGAGTTGCACTGTTGCCCAGGCTGCAGTGCAGTGGCATGACGAACTTGGCTCACTGCAACCTCCACCTCCTGGGTTCAAGCAATTCTTGTGCTTCAGCCTCCCAAGTAGCTCGGACTACAGGCACACACCTCCATGCTCAGCTAATTTTTGTAATTTTTTAGTAGATATTCAGTTTTGCTTTGTTGGTCAGGCTGGTCTCAAACTCCTGGCCTGCAGTGATCCACCCGCCTCAGTTTGCCAACATGCTGGGATTATAGGCATGAGCCACCATACCCGGCCTCCCTTATCTTTTATATTTATAAAAATATAAAATCTGAAACTGAAATTTATAAAATTTAAATAAAGATTTAAATTAAAAATCCTCTGTTTAGGTTGCCTGATTAATGCAATTTTGCTTCATTTGGTCACTGATTATAATTGCTGTGAAATAATTTTGAACTTTGTGTCACATTATATGCTTGTTGTTTCTCTAGTTTTGTGTCTGGGCCAAGACCAGAACCACAGAGACTTCTTAGCTAATATAAATTCATCTGTCCTTGGGTAGTTATTTATCCAATTATGAACCCACCTGTTATATTCTCCCACATTTTTCTCTACTTAATCTAGATACACAATGTAAGGCACTTAATTAGGGTCATGCTAAAATCAAGAAACACAATGTGTTTGCTTCCTCTTCAGCCACTAGTCTAGGTATCTTATAAGGACAAAAAGTTGGTCTGGAATTGTTCTTTATAAACCCTACTGATAGTGACTCTCCAAAATGTATTTAAAACTGATGTTTTAATAACTTATAGGTTTTCCTTCTAGAGGAAGAATCACATTTACCAGTATTAAGAAAGCTATAAAGTCTAGAAAGTTGTCGTCAAAAATATATGTTGACCAGGTGTGGTGGCTCACGCCTGTAAGCCTGTAATCCCAGCACTCTAGGGGGTGGCAAAGGTAGGCAAATCACTTGAGGCCAGGATTCGAGACCAGCCTAGTCAACATGGCAAAACCCCATCTCCACCAAAAATACAAAAATTAGCTGGGCATGGTGGCATGTGCCTGTAGTCCCAGCTACTCAGGAGGCTAAGGCAGGAGAATGGCTTGAACCTGGGGGACAGAGGTTGCAGTGAGCCGAGATCGCATCACTGCACTCCAACCTGGATGACAGAGCACAACTCTGTCTCAAAAAAAAAAAAAAATATATATATATACACACACACACACACACACACACACGTATATACACACATATATGTTGACTATATGCTGCCCCATCACTTATATCATTTAATGTTTTATAGATCTAATTGAATTTATTATCAATTGAATTTATTATCAATGTAATGTTATTATATATGGCTTGGATGTTTGTAGTGTACTTATGCCCAAGTTAATGCAAGATGTAATTTAAACTATCTTTGATATTTATTTGGGATAATACATTCCCAAAACAACAAATTTTAAATATATAATATTATAAGATATTTCTCTGTATCTAAAAAATGAAATAAAAATACGCATACTCATAAATAGATTCTTACCTTTACCTGCCAATCAAAATCCTGTAGCTGTGCAGAGGAAATAGCAACTATTTCTCTTAACAGAGCCTGTTTGATTTCATCTTTCCTACTTTTCACGCATTTCATGATAGTTTCTTGATGAGATGAATTCAACTGATTCAATTGCTGAAGTATCTATAAAAATAAAAATAGGCAAAAGAGGCTTTCTGTTTAAAACGTAAAAACACAATTCCACTCTCCTTTTACACATCTTTTAAAACAACAGTAAAAGGAAAAGAAAAAAGAAATACTTCTGTAATTATAAAAAAGAAAAAGATGAGAATGAGTAACCAGAAAATAGGATTTTAACAAATTTCTGCAAAATAAAGAGTAAAGAAAAAGGACTGATGGAAGAAGCAGCACAAAAATGAATACACCTGGAAAACACAAAAGCTGATACAGCCACGCAGGGTGAGTATCTCAAATTCCAAATGGAAAAAGTTCTGAGCACTGACAGGATGCTCAAAGGAAGGACTCATTTGAATAGTTGAGGTTTCAGATTTCAGATTTTTGGAGTAGGGATGCTGCACTGGTGAGTATAATGCAAATATTACAAAGTCAAAAAAAATCCGAAATCCAAAACACTTCTGGTCTGAAGCATTTCAAATAAAGGGTACTCAACTTATATTAATATATCAGACAATGTAGCCTTTAAGGCAAGAAATATTACAACAAGTAGAGAAGGATAGTAAAAGGGCCATTCAACAGAAAGACATACAATCATAAATCTGTGTGTACCTAACAGCATAGTTTCAAAATATATAAAGCAGCAAAACTTGGCAGTACTAAAAGAAATGAATAAATCCACTTCACAATTAGAGGTATTACTACAACTCTCAATAACTGACAGAAAGAAATAACAAAAAAAATCAATGAAGATATAGAAAAATTGAAAAACATATTCTACCTAAGCTTAGCAATATACAGAATACTACATATGACAACTACAGAATACACATTATTTATAAATGCATATGCAACATTCACCATAATGTACCATATGCTGAGCCATTTAGCAAACCACAACAGACTCAAAATCTGAAATAATATTGTTTATATATGTATTACTGTGTAATGAAGTCATAACTAATGAGAAAAGATAATCAAAAAATTTCTACATGTGTGAAAATTAAGTAACGCAACACTAAATAAATAAATAATATCAATTTCACTTACTCTTCCTGAGGACAAGAAGAAGAAAAAAAAAATCCTTCCAAATTCATTCCATGAGGCCAGAATAAAACTTGACCCCTTGACAAGAGTATTATAGGGAGGAAAAAAAAAAACTATAAAAAAAAACCCACCTAGGCCAGTATCACTAAAACATACATGCAAAAATCGTAAACAAAATATTGGCAGTCCAAATGAAGAGACATATATACAAAAATAATACATCATGATCAAGTGGGGTTTATTTGGGCAGTGCAGCCTTAGTTTAACATTTGAAAATCACATTAAAAAAATTAAAAAAAATTATAAATTCAGGGAAAAAGCATTTGATAAAATTCAATATCCAACCATGATTAAAAATTCTCAGCAAAGTTAGAATTGTAGGATACTTCTTTAGTCTGATAATGGAGATCTATAAAATCACAGAGCTAACACACTAAATGGTGAAATAGCGAACACTTTCTCCCTTAGGTTAGGAATAGACATATGTCTACCATCACTGCTTTTTCAAAAGAAACATTGCCTGATAGTGTTAGCCAATGCACTAAGGTAAGAAAAATAAGTAAAAGATGTTAAAGTTGAAAAAGAAAATGATTATATACAATTGTCCCCCCCAAAAAATCTATACACAATTAGACACTGTAAACAAATTTAGAAAGGCTGTGGGACATAAGATATATAAAAATCAACTGTTCGTACATACTAGCAAAACATTACTGAAAAATGAAAGATCAAAACATCACTTAGAAATAAAAAATATTTGTGAGAGCTCTACACTGAAAACTACAAAATATGAGAGAGAAACTAAAGCTAATCTAAATAAATAGAGAGTTATCATGCCATATTCATAGCCTTGGAAAGATAATGTTGTTAAGATGTCAATTCTCCCCACAGATGATCTAGCAATTCAGTGTGATCTCTGTCAAAATTCCAGCAATTTTGTAGGTTAACACTGAAAAGTAGATTCTAGATTGTTATCTGAAAATATAACAGCCAAGGCAATCCCAAAGAAGCATGAGAATGAAGGTCTTCTATTACCAGATATCAAGACATAATTTAATTTAGCTTTAATTCTATAGTAATCAAAGCAGTGTAGGATTGGCAAATATACAAAAGTAGACTAATGGAGGATGTTAAGAGTCCAGATACAGAGGCACACCTATGTGGCCATTTGATTTACAATAAAGGCTACATGGCAACATTGTGGTGCAAGGATGGTTATTTCAATAAATGGTCAACTAGATATTCATGTAGAAAATTTTGAACTTGACCTCCAGTCCATACACAAATACTAATTCATAATGCATCAGTGACATAATGTGAGACCTAAAACAATCAAGCTTCTACAAGAACACACCAAGAATCTTCATGTCTTCAGCACAAATATTTCTGAAACAAAACATTAATAGCATTAGCCAGCAAAAGAAATATTGACAGAGTGGACTTGTTAAATTTCGTAAGTTGTTTCACCAAAAGACACCATTAAGAGAGTAAAAGGCAAGCACATAACAGAAGATATTTAAAATACATATTTCTAGCAATGAGCTCATATCCAGAATATCATCCAAATCAATATGACAAACATACGTAACTCCATTTTTAGAAAAGTGAGCAACCTACACAAATAAGCTCAAATGATTTTTGAACAATTCAGTGGGAGAAGGATATCCCATGGCCCTGCAATTTCACTTCAAGATATCTACCCCGGAAAAGCAGGTCTGAGTGTGCACAAGGAGACAGGTAGTAAAGAATGTTTATAGCAGCACTGTTTGTAATAACAAGAGAAGCAACGACTAACTGTTAGTCAGGAGGGAGATAAATCTTATGTAATTCCTATCATCAAATACTAAAAGGAGTTAAAATACACAAACTAGATTCATGTTTATCAATGTAAAACAAAATGCTGCATTTAAAACAATTTACAAGTGCATACATATGTTACAGTTACAAGTTATACACTTAAACACCCCAAATAATTCAATATACTAAAAGATTCAAACATACATACAACATATAATACAAAACATGAACACCACCTTCAAGATGGTGATCTCTAGGTAAGGATGGGATATCTAGGTGAGGGACAGGGGAATTTAGGTGTCTCTGTAATGCTTTCTTTCTGAAACAAACATACATATTGCAAAATGTTAACACCGTTTAACTGTGGTAATGGAAACGTAGGTAACAGTTATATAACTTCTTGTTTTCTTCTGTAGGCTTTAAATGTTTCACAATTAAAAGAGTAAAAACAACCAAAAATAAACTGCAAAAACCTAGGACTTCCACAGATTTTTCCATCCGCAATTATGAGGTATTTGTTGTTATTGACGATGGCCCTTGTATTATACAGTGCTCTAAAAAACTCAAAGAGAAACCTAAGCATTAATTATTAAAGTTATAGAAATGTGCAGAGAAGTTACCTCTTCATCGGGTAAGTTTTTACCAACTACAGCTTTGAAAAATTTGGTAACATCTTCTAAAACGTGGATCCATTCTTCTGATTCCCAAACACTGTGATAATCTTGGTACACAGGATAAGCTCGACCACAAATGCCATCAATTATTTTGTGAAGAAGCTAGCAAGAAAAAGGGAAATAAATGTACTTATAAGTAAAATGATAAAACAAATTTATCTTCCTTTTAGCAAACAAATGTTAAGAGATGTTCGTGTTAACTGCAAGACCAGCTGAAGTTAAAATGTATAAACCACTTTTAAGATTATTCTTATGAAAAATTAAATCTCATAAAAATCCTAGACTTTCTATTATTATGTCGACCTTCAGAAACTAATTTTTATGTTATAAAACATAATTTTTATGTTATAAAAATTACATAATGAAAAAACTGAAATGAAGATATGTATAAAAGACATCATATTTACAGCATTTACCAAAGGACAGGACTTACATCAAAGTCTCTTACTGTAGGCCTATAAGCTTCATTTTGCTTTGCCTCCATTTTCGTAAGGTTGATACATTTTTTTTCTCTTGAGGGTCTCATTATGTTGCCCAGGCTGGCCTTGAACTCCAGAACTCAAGCAATTCTCCCATCTCAGCCTCCCAAGTAGCTAGGACTGCAGGCGAGCACCACCACACCCAGCTCAGCAGTTACTTTTCTGTATTCCCAGAAAGTCTTCAGTAATTTTTTCCTTTTTTTACATTCCTTTCTATCCTATTAGTATCTTCATATCAGCAATGGAAAGCCTAACACATGTATAACTGAACATAGTGAGATAAGACTGTGAATTTTGGAATAAAACTATCAGTTCAAATCCCAGTTTCAGTATTTTTAAGTTTGATTTAAATGTTCTGAGTCTGTTTCCTCTAGTGCTAAATCAGGATATCATCTATGCTCGTAATCTTGTTGTAAGGATTGAATAAGAATATATGCAAATCACTCGGCACCTTCCTGGCATGTAAAAAGACATGTAGACATTGCTAGCCTGCATTACCATTCTTCTTCTCATTATTATCACTCCTCCTCCTCCTACAATCCATGCCTTCAACATCTATTAACTGAGACAACACAATGCCAGTACTATTCTAGGCACTTAACATTTAATAGGGTTATGTTTCTCAGGAGATATTCGTATCTTACAAGAGGAGTATTTGAACCAAATAACTTGGAAATGATATCTAAGCAACAAGTCTTCCAACTCTTCTCCCCTAGATCATATTCCACCCCATTTTAATGGATAACTCCTTCCCTCTAACACCACACATACCAAAACACAAGCAACTGTTTCCAAATGGTGGCTAATATACTATACAAACTAATTTTTATTAACCATAAATCAAACAACATACTCAAATTTGAATTCATTCAAATTCTCTATACCTTATCCTATATCGTCCCCATGCTAAAGCAAAACCCAGAAGTCAAACTGAAAAATAAAAGCATTATCTTTTTTAGAATATGTTATTCATTCACAAATATGCAATGAACACTTCATTCCAGTTATTAAACAAGGTCATAGAAATGACCTTATTTAATGGCAAAGACACCATAATAGCTAGCACTATGGGGCCCTAACTAGGTACCATGCTCTGGACTGATCCTCAGTACAACTCTAAAGTAACTATTTTATTATTCCCATTTTACAAACGAGGAAACTGAGAATAAATAAAGTAAGGCCCTACCATAACAGAGCTTTAGTCCATTAGAAAAAGGCAAACGTATAAATACATGCAATTTAGAATGATGGGACCATAATAAAAGTATATAGAAGGTATAAAGGAGCTCAGAGAGTAAGCAAGGAAAAGGCTGTCTTAAAAGGATGAGTAGTTTGCCAGGCAAACAGGAGAGAAGGGCATTTCTAGAAACAAGCACTGGCATATACATAGGATGAAAACTGTAAAATCACACTGCTTGATTTAGGGAATAGGAGGCTATTTCGGGGGCGAGGGAGTGACATGAGACAAGGCTGGAAAGGTGGGTGAAACCAAACCAAAAAGGGCCTTGTGTACAAAGCAAAAAAGCCTAGACTTCAATCTGTGCTCAACCGGGAACAATCCTATTCACATATCTGCATTATATTTCCATATATTTAACAGATTGGAAGATGTAAGAGAAGATGAGAGAGGGTGAGCCTACAGGCTTCCATTTTCAGTTAAGGAGCTAAAGATTAAGGCGCCTAAATTGTTGAGGACAAGGGAGAAGAGATGTGAAGAGGCCATGAAGGAGACCTAGAATGGCAGGTTGAGTGGCTGGGTGAAAGTGATGGTGCCACAAACTGAAAAGGAGGCTACAGGAGGAGTAGGTCCAGGGGGAAAGAAGAGCTCACGCAAGGGTGCACTGAATTTGAGGTACCTGTGGCAGAAGGCTGACACTCAGAGAAGAGAGTCTGGTTTGGGTTTACGTTCTTGAATCATAGAGGAAGAAATTTTTGGCTGGACCTAGAGATTTAAGAGTCATCAACATACATGGTAGAAAAGGTTATGGGCCTTATCTAAATGTGTAGAATGAAGACAGGGAGAGCCAAAAGCCAACAAAACACTCAGAATCAATAGATCTGAGTATAAAATCCAGCTTTGCCACTTACTGGCTGGGCAACCCTGGGCAAGTAACCCAAAATTTCTGCGGACATTTCAGCTTCCTCACTTGCAAAATCAGAGAAAAGAATTCGGGTGGTTTTTTTTTTTCTTGATCCTGGCAGGAAGTAAGTTAATTCCTTTCTGTCTCTCCCACACTTTCTCCAGTGTAAGTGGAATAGAGGAAACAGGAAGATCAAAATTGGGGCTCATAAAAAAGATGCTCCATCAGGTCACAGGCTGTCTCACTCACCATTTTACCTCATCCCATATGGGCGCTCAATGTATGGCAGACTTCAAAGAAAAACTGGCTGAACAAATGAATGAGGTTGCTTTTTCCGGATTCTTACAAGCCAGGTTCTTTGATAGACTGGAAGTCAATGGGCATATCACCTCTTGGGACGACTCTAACTAAAGTAACTCTCCCAGTTATTTCGCTTCCTTCGACGCACCCTCAACGGGGGTCAGGGTCCGCTTCGGTCTACGCCGCATAGTATTCCTAGCACCTAGCACTGTGCTCGCTGCCAGGTACGTTTGTGTTGAATGAATGAAGAAAATGTTTGCAAAGAGGCAGCAAACACCGACTTGACGTCATAAGCTTTCAAAGCCCAGTCTGAGGCGGGCGCCTCTGGGCGCTTCTGCGCGGAAAGCGCCTGGAGCTGCACCTCTAGGCCAGGGCGCAGAGGTGGGGCCCCAAGCTGTCCTCCCAAGTTCCCCAGAGGAGGCGGGGACCGAACACCCGAAATCACGCCCCTTCCTCCTCCCTTCTCCAGGGAGCCTGCAAAGGCGTCTGGGTCGCACCAGGCCTGACCTGCAAGCCACACCGTCCCAAAGCCCCGGCCCCGCGCCGCTTACTCAGGGACACCCCCTCACCTGCGGTCCCCGCTCGGCCGGCAGCTTTTGCAGCTGCCACAGGGGCGTCCCCTCTTCCGGCTCCATCCCTGAGAGAAGCTGGGGCGTGGGTCACGTGACAAGGCTGGCCGCGCGTCCTAAGCCGCGGCTCGCCCACGTGACTCTCTCTGGAGGGGAGGGGCCGGGCGTGGAACCAACGAGTCCCTGTGCGCTTGCGCAGAGACCCAGCCACCGCTCTCTCGGTAACTAAGGAGCGTTTGCAGTTTGCAGGGATGTGGCTAAGATACCCCTGTGCTGTTACTTTGAAGGCAAGTGTACATATCTTTCAACGCAGTTTGTAAGTTTGTTCCGGGTTCTATTAAGCTTTCTCTGTACTCTTTAGAAAACCGTTGAATAAAGGTAACCTTCTATTTGGGTGCCTGTGCATGGTCTTTGTCCCAGAGTTTTAACAAAGTCTCTACCAAAATATCCTGATTTGCAAGGTAAATTAAAGTTTTGCCATGAGCAGCGTTCTGTATATAGATTATCTTAGGGAGAAAGTGCTATTTTCAGCTCCATTTGCAGAAAACAAACATGATCAGAGAAGCCGCTAGGGTTGTCAGATTTAGCAAATGAAAATACCAAACGTCCCGTTAAATGTGAAATTTCAGATAAACAAAAGTATTTTGTTTTAAGTATGTCCTAGATATTGTATGGGGTATACTTATACTGAAAATTATTTGTTTATCTGAAATTAAAATTTAACTGGGTATCCTATATTTTATCTGGCAACCCTAAAAATCACTAACCTAAGCTAAGTAAGATGCCCAGTCTGAAGTTAAACAAAATCAGAGACTCTAGAGGCATGCTGTTAACGTTGGACTAAGTCCAAAGTCCAAAATAAACTTGAAGTAATATCTTTTGCAAGGTTGCATAGATAGAAGTTACAAAATTACTGGTCTGAGTCCAGAAATGGTGGTCTCAGTCTGCATGCTTGATACCCCTGCTGAGGAAAGAAAGGCATGCTGTGGTGAGATAGCTTACCTAAGGCCACATAACAGATGACTAAGGTAAAATGACACATCCAGCAGGGCCCAAGATTTAGTCAGAGGACACAGGATTAGACCCTAACTTATCTTTCAAGCAACACTGAGTACTAAGAAGAATTTGATCTTTTCTCTTGAATTTGGATGGGACAAAATTTAGCCTGTAACAAATTGGCTTCTAAAATAGTTAACTTGAAAGAGAGACAATGCTTAATATTTGCCCTTTGATTAGTAAGAGGATGTTCTTTCTTCTTCTTCTTCTTTTTTTTGAGATGGAGTTTTGCTGTTGTCCAGACTGGAGTGTGATGGTGCAATCTCGGCTCACCCAACCTCCACCTTCTGGGTTCAAGCAATTCTCCTGCTTCAGCCTCCAGAGTACATGGCATTACAGGCATACGCCACCACACCAGGCTATTTTTTTGTGTTTTTAGTAGAGATGGGATTTCACCATATTGGCCAGGCTGGTCTCAAGCTCCTTACCTAAGGTGAAATGCCTGCCTCAGCCTCCCAAAATGCTGGGATTACAGGCATGAGCCACCGTGTCCAGCCTTAAGAGGATGTTCTTATGTGTGTAATCCATATGTCTGTATTAAATTATCAATTTTATAAAATTGGTAATATAAAATTATAATATTATAATTGGTTATAATATAACCAATTGTGATTGATTATAATGACAGCATAAAATTTGCAGGGTTGTTGTAAGTTGACACATGTAAAGTTCTTGAAAGGAAGTCTGGTCTGGCACATAGAAATGGCATTATATTCCCTTGTACATGGCCTTCTTTGCTCTCCTGTTATCTAGCCAAAGCCTAGTGGGTTCCAGAAAGTCTAGTGGGTTCCAGAAAGTTACCCTCCTAGTGAACTGTCGCTGCCTTAGAGATGTGGTCTGCATCTAAAACCCAACTAGCCTGCTATATAGTGCTGGATAGGTGATATAGGTCAGTGCTTACAGTTGGGAGAGATGTTCAAAGATCTCAGGTAAACCCCACTGTGTGCACTTGCTGAGCTGAAACTGGAATTCAAGCTTACTATTTGTGAAATAGTTAATTTGTTGCTTTTTTCTGAAGGTAGTTTCCTTGAGATTTTTTGTTTTGAGGTGGAAGCAGGAAAGAGTTTTGTACACCATGCGTTGGGAAATTCATTCATTCACTCCTTTAACAATTTGTTTAAACATCTACCATTGATTAGATGCTCTAATGACTCTGGGAATGCAAGCAGTGGACAATAATTTACTTTCTGGTTTCAGGGAAGATGGAGTGCTTAGATAATGAACAAGTAGACAATTAGGATGATTAGATATACTGAGAAGTATCTTTAAGAAAGTAAAACAGTAATATAATAGAGATGGATGCTAGAAATATATCTTGGATTGGTCAAAAAGCACCTAGCTAATAAATTGCATTTATACTAAGGCATAAAGGCTGAAAAGACATAAAGGCAACATCTAGGGAAAAATAGTTATGAGCAGAATGCAGAAGCCTTGAGGCAAGAGAAAGCCTGCCTTATTCAGGATAGTGATGCAAGGCCCCTGTGGCTGGGCAGGCCTTAAAGACGCCAGAGATGTGGGCATGGATTTTGACCAGCAAATTGACATAATGTGGTTTACATTATTAAATGGTTATACGCTGGAAAATAGTTATACTATGCAAAACAGATCTTAGAATGCATGAGCAAAAGAAGGGGAACCAATTTGGAGACTACTCCAAACTCACTCTAACTACACTACTATAGACATTAGAGTTAATACGACCCAGTTTGTACCCCCAGACTAGGGAATTTCAGGGGCTTAGATGATAGGTGGTAGTGGCAGGAGCTAAATACAAATGGAAAGAGTCAAAATATATTTTGGAACTAAGACCTATAGAAGTTGATGATGGATCGGATGCTTGTGGAAGAGAAAGAAAAGTGGAAGTGAAATGCAGACTAAAAGAAATAGTAAAGCCAGCATGAGGTCTTATGCCCTGAACAAGAGACAGTGTGTAGAGCCATATACTATATATAGTGTATAGAGCCATACGCTATAGCTTCTTTGTTGGTGAAAGACTTCTGGAGGTGCAGTAGTGTAGTGATTAAGTACACAGGGTCTAGAGTCAGACCTGGATTCCAATTATGTCTCCACCACTTACTAACCCACATTACCTTGGACAAGTTGCATAAACTCTCATACCTAAGTTTCCTCTACTGAATATAGGATAAAACTACCATTTATTTAATAAAGTTGTTCTGAATCTCAAATAAAATGATGTACATATTCGTGTCCAACTACTGATAAAAAAAAAAAAAGAAGAATGCATATAAAGTGTTAAGCAAAGCACCTATATAGTGTGCCCATAGTAAAGGTTAACTGTTAATGTTAGCAGTAGTAGTATTACTTGGGACACAAGTAGTGCCAATCGGGAGCCCTGGGAACAAAGTGAGACACATTCACACACATACGCACACACCCTATGCCACAGATTAAAAACATTCATGAGCAACAGATAGGTGGATCAGGTGACGTGCCTTGACAAGTAAAAGTAAAGAAAAAATGGAGCTTGCCTCACACCTGTAATCCCAGCACTTTGGGAGGCTGAGGCGGACAGAACACTTGAGCTTATGAGTTCGAGACGAGCCTAGGTAACATGGTGGAAACCCATCTCTAAAAAAAATACAAAAATTAGCCAGGTATGGTGGTGTGTGCCTACAGTCCCAGCTTCTTGGGAAGCTGAAGTGGGAGGATGGCTTGAGCCCAAGAAGCAGAGGTTTCAGTGAGCCAAGATCATGCCACTGCATTCCAGCCTGGGAAATAGAGCCAGACCTTGTCTAAATAAATAAAGAGAAAGGAATTGAGAGGGAAAAAAGAGGAGAGGAGAGGAGAAAATGGAGTTGATTCAGAGGAGAGGGGAGGGGAGGGGAGGAAGGAATGGAGCTGATTCATCCCTGTGAGGTCTCATAAACTGACTTGGGCAAGGGATAGCTGGAGGAAGGTTCTCCAATCATTTGGGTACAAGCTAAGGGCCTTCTTAAGTTGGACATTTTAGTAGAGTCTGCAAGTTGTCCCCCAATATCTATGTTCTCTGTTATGGGTTGCATTGTGTCCCTCCAAAATTCATTGTTGAGGTTCTCAATGCCAGGACCTTAGAATGTGAGCTATTTGGAGACAGGGTCTTTACAAAAGTAAGCAAGTTAAAGAGAGGTTATTAGGTTGGGCCATAATGAAATGTGACTGGTGTCCTTGTGAAAATGGGAAATTTGGACAAAGTGATACACAAGGAGGGAAGATGATATGAAAAGACATAGGAAAAAGATAGCAATCTACAAGACAAGAAGATAGACTGGAACAGATCCTTCTTTCATAGCTTTCAGAAGAAACCAACCCTGCTGATACCTTGATTTTCGGCATCTAGCCTCCAGAACTGTGAGACATTATGTTTCTGTTATTTAAGCCACCAGTTTGTGGAACTTTGTTATGGCAGCCCCAGCAAACCAATACACTCTTCTTTCACCACAGTAAAATAATTTCTACCTGGGCACAAGTTTGCCAGAAAGAGGACCAACTACATTTCCCAGCCTCCCTTTCATCTGGGTTGGGTGGTATCTAAGTGCTGGTAGTAGGATGAAAGTGGAAGTATCATGTAGCACTCCTAGGTAACTTTTATTTAAGGAGAACCCAAATATACCATTTGCCTTTTTCTTATTTGTGTCTGCTTTCATCCTTCTTCCTGGAACTCAAATGATGCTGTTTTTGAACAGGGAGGTCATGGGCCAAGTACAGAGAGTCAACAGGATGGAGTTAAGGTACCTGACATTGTTGAACCCATGCCTGATGTCGCGTTAGCTAAGGACTACCTACACGGACATCTATGGGAAATATTACTCTACTTCCCTCTTATGTAAGCCTCTTCTATGGTGGTCCTCCTGTCAATATCCCTCAGCCTAATCCCAACTAATATAAACATTATAGTTAATGACACCTAATTTGCATCCACATGCCTGTAGCCTTGGATTATACTTATGATGTCAATGGTAAAAATTAAAAGGCAAATTGTAAAACAAAAGTGTAAATTTGAAAAATAGGCATTCCTATATATTGCTATTGGCATATTTTCTAGAGGGTTGTGGTTGCATTTAGAAAGTCTTCTAAATGTATATACTCTTTGACTTAGAAATTCCAGTTCCAGAAATATAAAAGAATAAAATATTTGGTTCTAAGATTATTCATTTATACATTGTTTACAATAGCAAATAATAGTAATAAGTTACTGGCTTAATAAATATTATAACATAAAATTAGCCACAAAAAGTGATTTTATAGAAGAATATTTAATAGTATATAAACTTGCTCACAATAACTATTGGGAAAAGTACTGTGTGATCCATGGTGTGTTGGGTTTCTGTGCGTGTTAAGTTTCTGTTGTTTAAGCCACCCAGGCCAGCGCCTGTATGTGTAGTGTTCAATTTCCTAGAAACAGGAATATACAAAATTTTAGCAATGGTTATCTTGCATTTAGGAGATTACAGATGATTTTGATTTTCTTCTTTTAGTTTTTCTGCATTTTTCACTCAAATTTTTATTTAAAATGTCTTAAATATTTTAAGATTGCTATGGTAAATTATGACTCTAATGATTCCCTTTAATTTTGCTTTCAAACCAGCCAGGTCTTACTAGCCAGCCCTTTCCTCCAACATCTTGCTAAACATCACCAACAACAACCAATTCGCTGATAATAATCTGTTTTTCACCCCCTTGTCTAGAGTTGCACTCTCCATTGGAATTGAATTTGTCTTCCTAGTTGTCGAGTTGTTTTAGCCACTGCATAATATGGATCCCTGAAGTTCCAGCCTGCTGATAATCACTAAGCAACCACATACTTTAACTTATATTACAGCAGCCTTTCACTTTTTGTACGAATGTCTGTATTAGTCAGCTGGTTAATTCGTTTAATCGTTAATGAGTTCAATAAAACTGCAAAATTTTAGAAGTTTAACATAATCTTTGTTTTATTTTGTGTGTGTGTGCTTAGCTAACAGTCTGATGTGTACAAGTGTAGGCATTTAGGTGGCTCTTCTATTCTCTAAGACCTCAGAATTATTCTGTTTATTCGCGCATTGGTTGCATATGAAAGAAGTAGCATATGAAGGATCACGGAGGGAATTTTTATGTGCCAGACTTAGATATGATGTGTATTATTCCTACCTGCATTTCATCACCTGGAACCCAATTGCGTGGCAGCATGCAACTGTAAGGAAGTTTTAGAAATATAGCTTAGCTGTGTGCCCAGAAAGAAAAGGAATTTAATAAACGTGTAGTCGTTTCTACCATAATCATGCCTTTTTTTAAAAAAAGAGAATTTATCATAGAAGAAATTCTCATATAAACACTGTAAACAATTGTCTTTCACATTTTTATGATGAGCCATTATCCTTGATGACTTGCAGCTACCACTAGCAAAATATAAAACTGGGATCCAACTAATGTCTTGCATCTGTCTCAAAAATGTATTGATTCAGATTTATATTAAGAGGAAAATCTGAGAGGCTAGTAATCCAATCAGTCCCTTTTCATTTTATTGCCATGATCAGGTTAGATTAACATTTGTAATTATAGCAGTTATATCTGAGAGAAGTCAGGGAGGTGAACTTGGGTGGCTGCCTGTTTAGGTAAGCCTCTGGATTATACTAATTCAGAATTAAGAGTCTGTTTTTCAGCTTTTTAGGTCCCCAAACTTGAGCTCATCATTTCATTCAGAAGAGACTCACTCATTATAACCAAGCTCTCAACAAAAAGTAATTGTCTGTATCTCTTTTGTTCACATTAATTTCCTCAGTTCAAACCTGCTTTTCAGGTTATCCTATGACTTGAAGTTGACTAATTTGTTCACCTGAATTAGATGTGTTGTAATATATATGTAATTAGTTATTTGAATTGTAATCTGCGTAAAATCATTCCTGTTCATAAACGATTGAGAGAAAAGGGGCTTAAGGTTCAAAGGAGTTAAATTACTATCTTGTAACCATATAGAAAATATTTGAATGTTACATTGGCATTGGTTCTATTGCATTAAAAGAAGTTATGAATGACTAATTGGCAAAGATTTGCAAGGTGATAAGTTTAATCTTATCTGTATAAACCTAGACAGATTTGGTTGCCTATAGAAATTGATTCTTAGAAATCAGTTTAATAAATGTCTCATTTCATTCTGGTCAATGAACTTAATAAACTGAAGGCCTTTATGTTTCTTTTAGAGGCTTGTGTGTAATTCAGAAATGTTAACACCTCTTTATTTCATTATATTTTTGTAGAAAAAATAATCTTGTAGCTTGAGCCACCTAAGATCTCCATTAAAGAGATCTTTAAAATAAATAGATATTTTGATTTAAGAAGAGCAATAGAGGTAGCCTATGACATTTATTTCAGTGTAGCACTAAAGAAAACAATACATTAAAAGCTCTGAAATAGCTCTGTTAAAGTGAAATACCTGAGTGAACTGCAATTTTGGACCTAAGAAGTAATACACACTATATCCTCAGGGGTTGGCATTGTTTAATGGCATGCCAAGTGTTCAGTGACTCTTTCCAGTGAAGATTCTGTGCCTTTCTATGCCTGTAAACCTCTCACCTTCCAATTGCCACCTCTTTTAATCCCTGTAGAACCACCACATCTGTAAACTGTTAGGATTTCAGCCAGTGGTTCTTTTCTTTTCTTTTCTTTTCTTTTCTTTTTTTTTTTTTTTTTTGGAGACAGAATCTCACTCTGTCACCCAGGCTGGAGTGCAGTAGTGTGATCTCAGCTCACAGTAACCTCTGCCTCCCAGGTTGAAGTGATTTTCCCACTTCAGCCTCCCAAGTAGCTGGGACTATAGGCGTGCACCACCACAGCCAGCTAATTTTTGTATTTTTAATAGAGATGGGGTTTCACCATGTGGCCAGGATGATCTAGATCTCCTGACCTCGTGATCCTCCTGCCCTGGCCTCCCAAAGTGCTGGGATTACAGGACTGAGCCACCTCACCCAGCCCAGCCAGTGGTTCTTAATCAGAGAAGCACATTAGTCAAGAATTTCTGAGTATTGATTTTTCACTTTAAATGTGTCACAGTTTTGTTTTCTAATTTTTAAATAGCTTTATAATAACTCATACCATAAAGTCTACCCATTTAAAATACAGGTTGACTTACTAAGTTTACTAAAGCAAGGTTTTTTAAAATTGATATAGGAATGCAATTATCACTACGTCTCCCAAAATGGCACTTACACCTATTTGTAGTGGACATATGGGGAGCTTTTTAAAAAAAAGAAGAAGGAAAGTAAAGGTCATACCTTGCACACAAATACTATCAGAATCTCTTTGACAACTAACACCAGTGTTATGTTGTTGCTGTTATAAAACATCCCAGATGATTTTAAGTCAATTTTGAGATACAGTGATGTGGACAAAACTTTGTAGAAAAGATGAAGATCTGGAAAATACAGCCTTTTACTAACCAAGAGATCACCTGGCTTAAACCAAATGTCACAACAGCAGCAGCAGCAGTAACAAAGGAGGCCTTTAGAACATTTAGAAAATGGTGGTTTTCTGATCCTCAGTTTTTGTTCCTGTAGTTTCCTTTGCCTAGAATTTCCCCTCCTTCTTCCTGCCACTCTCTCCATGCACACCTAGTTGACCTAGAGAATTCATACACAACCCCAGAGAACTTTAATTGCTGCCTCCCCTGTGTTTTCATATATCTTTGAATAAACTTCTATTATAGTCCTTATTGCATCATAGCTGTTTCTTTTTTTTTTTTTTTTTTTTTTTGAGACGGAGTTTCACTCTTGTTACCCAGGCTGGAGTGCAATGGTGCGATCTCGGCTCACTGCAACCTCCACCTCCTGGGTTCAGGCAATTCTCCTGCCTCAGCCTCCTGAGTAGCTGGGATTACAGGCATGCACCACCATGCCCAGCTAATTTTTTGTATTTTTAGTAGAGACGGGGTTTCACCATGTTGACCAGGATGGTCTCGATCTCTTGACCTCGTGATCCACCCGCCTCGGCCTCCCAAAGTGCTGGGATTACAGGCTTGAGCTACCGTGCCCGGCCCATAGCTGTTTCTTATATTCTGACATTGTTCTGAGAGCTCCTTGAAATGCAGAGGTCATGCCACATTCATTTGAGTATCTAAACAGTGTCTGGCACAAAGCTGATTCCCAACAAGTGTTTGTTGAATTCAGAAATAGAAGAGGTGCTTTAAAAACTATGAAAGCTGGGCACGGTGGCTCGCACCTATAATCCCAGCACTTTGGAAGTCTGAACCTGGGAGATCATGAAGCCAGGAGCTTAAGAACAGCCCTGGTGAACATGGTGAAACCCCGTCTCTACTAACAATACAAAAATTAGCTAGGCGTGGTGGTGGGCGCCTGTAACCCCAGCTACTCAGGAGGCTGAGATAGGAGAATCACTTGAACCCAGGAGGCAGAGGTTGCAGTAAGCCAAGATCACGCAGCAGCACTCCAACCTGGGCAACAGAACAAGACGCTGACTTGGAAAAAAAAAAAAAAAGAAACTATGAAAAGCATAGACAGTGATTTCCAACCTTGGCTACAAATTAGAATCAACTGAGGAGCTTTTCAAAATCCCTATGACCAGTGCACACATACACTAATGAAATCATCTCTAGGGGGTGGGACCAAGCAGTGTATTTTCATTACATCTAATTCTAATGTGCAGCTGAAATTGAAAACCAAGGGCATAAAGCCACAAAGGATGGTCCAAAATTTTATCCTTAGCCAAAACACACTGGCTCTATTGCCTGAAATATTTAAATTGTTTGCTATTACATTGCTTGGAAGGAGCTCAGAAATACATGTGAATTAACAGATAGCTGTTTTTAAAATATATGGAAAGCCCTTAGGATACTCAAAGAGAACTGGCCATTCATGTTAAGTCATTGAAGTTTTGATTATGATTACTTACCTTTTGACATTTCATTTGAAGAACCATTATGAAATAGGAATATTGATTCGGGTAGAAAATTGAAAATATCAAAACAGAAATTGTATTGGACAATGATGCTATTCAAGATTATTCCAATAGGGGAGAGGGGCCAGAGCTCAATCCAGACGCAACTCCACTGAAACATAGGACAGGAGGATTTCTAAGTTTTGGAAGTGAGAGGGAGTATATAGGCTATATGTGCTTACTAACTGGCTTTACTCAAAAGTAAACTTTCTCATAACTTTGTGACAGGATGCACTTTTACCACTTGGAGGAAGGTACCCACCAAAGTTATGGAAGATAGAGTGACTATCTCATTTGCTGATTACATTTCAAAGAGTTGGCTCAAAGTTTTTTGAGAAAGACATTTGCAAGTTGTAAAACCAACAAGAGACTCATTAAGAGATTTGTATTTCAAAGGGGCAGAGAAAATATGTTACAAGTTTTCTAAATATGCTGTACAAAAATGGAGATCAGGGGCCTAGTGTCAGGGAAGAAGCCGATCTAAAGTTTAGTCAAGCTGGGGAATGTTAAGGCAGTCTTGGTCCAAGTCAAATAGATAGTTGATTTTGAAGAATGTAGATGGACCAGAAGGGCTGTCGGAGAAATTCTTCAACAATGAGCTTTCAGCAGCAAAGGTTAGCGTGAGCATATTTGATCCTTGGGAGAACCAAAGAGGAAAGTTAGAAAAGGCCTGGAGAATTAAAATATTTTGCAGATTTTTCTTGCATAGTCTGGTTTATATCAGGAAAATAAAAAGGGAACACTTCCTTCTGTACTTTCTTACTCCTAAAGGAACTCTCAGATCCACATTCCTATGTAAGATGTAGAACTATATATTGGCATACCATGTAACAACCATGCACATAAGCTAAAATACAAAAAAAATTACAAGCATATACATGTGTATTTTTTAAATAATCTGGAACTTTACATACGTACATGTAGCTTTTGGCAATGAGACTTGGACTAGTGTTGAAGAGGATTTTAGTGATATCTATAATATTTCATCAAAGCAACAGGGGAGGCCAGGTGTGGTGGCTCACACCTGTAATCCCAGCACTTTGGGAGGCTGGGATGGGCAGATTGCTTGAGCTCAGGAGTTCAAGCCCAGTCTGGGCAACATGGCGAAGTCTGTCTCTAGAAAAAAATACAAAAAAAATTAGCCTGGCAGGGTAGCATGCGTCTACAGTCCCAGCTACTGGGGAGGCTGAGGTGGGAGGAAAGCTTGAGCCCAGGAGGAGGAAGTTGCAGTGAACCATAATCTTACCACTGCACTCCAGCCTGGGTGGCAGAGCAAGACCCTGTCTCAAAACAAAAACAAAAACAAAAACGAGATTGGAGGCATAAAATCCAAAATGGTAATTGTAATTCATTCTGAATTTCTGAATGGTAAGATAATATGAATTTGTTTTATGGACCTTGTACTTTTCTAGATTAAATTCCAAAAACAAAACAAAAATAAAGACAAATGTCATATGGTGGGTCTAAGCCAGGAGTTTAGAAGGAGGATTTGGGAGATTGGTTCAATATCCATAGGCAGAAATGGATAAGCATGGCAATTTAGTTGGAAGGAATCACCCAAATAAAAAAGACAGATTTTAAAACCCAATGTCAGTATGTATCCAAAACTGAGTAAATTTCTAAATCAAAATTTGATGCCCAAAATAAAGATATTTATATATATAGTATCGTGAGAAATATTCAGATCCAGGGGAAAGCAGGTAGAATTTTCTAACACAGCCCTTCTGTTGATATTGTTGCTAAATTATAGGAAACAAAAACTTGGACAGATAATTATGGTCTTAAAAGCCAAACTAATCTCAAGAGGCATCATCAGACTTCCTATTACACAAGAGGAAACAGAGGCCTTCAGAATTTGAAGTCATCAGTGGTCAATTCCAGTCCAGACTCAAGCACTGGCTATTACATCAACATCATCAGAACACAATTCAATAGAGCTAATCAAGTCCTGACCTTCTCTGATAGTAAAACAGAGCTGTCCATTTGACATGCTGGAATGTAGGGAGAATGAGGAGTAAAAATTATATGCTGGAGATAGTACGTTTTAAAAATTAATGGAAAAAGAACACAGACACTTTAGTAAATTCATTTTTGTTAAACCCATTTTATTCTAACCTGTTTTTATGCAAAGAAATATTTTCGAAAATATCAAAGGGATTTTAGCAAAGATTAAACTATGTAAATCAAGTGCATATAAAAGGATAATGTAAGCCCTCTCTGTTAGCATTTGTAAAAGCTGGTTTAATAAAAAGTACACACACGAAAACATTGTTAAGAATTCTTACAAAGGGCATATGCTAATGATGGCAAATGGATTTTATACAAAATAATAACCTATCAAGGGACAACGTAAAGAACCACTCAGAACCTAGCAGACTAGTATAGTATAGTGCACATAATAATGGCCCTTTTATGAGAAAAGGAGCATAACAAAATTTGAAATTGTAAAAGAATTCATCATCAGCCTTCTTTAACAATAAGCTTCTCTAAGGCATTTGAAATAAAATTTGATTTATGGAACTTCAATAAACACATTATTTTTAAGAAACATCATTTTGGTAAAGAGAGAAATACATATTTGCCTTGCTCTGCATTTATTGTGAGTTCAGGAATTGTGTCTTCTAGATGACAAATGATTCAAATTAGTCTGAACATGAAACATGATAGCATGGGTGGATTTAAATAATAGCAAGTTTCAGAAGAATAGTCAATGTCAGCAGGTGCCAGCAGAAGCAGTTTTAGATACAGCAAGGGAATCAGCCTCTTGGGATTCTGGGCAGCCCTCCTTTCCGCCTCTCAACTCTGCCTCCCTGGCTGACAAAGGCAATAGTTAGGATGTTTTCAAGATTCTTCCCTTTAGGTCTTAACTAACACTTCAACAAATGCCCTGAATTTCCAACTGGGAAGCTATTAACAATCTTCTGAACCAAAGAGATTGATAATGTGGGCTAGGACCAAGCATGTGAAAACAGGAAATTCCAGCCTATGTTATGTGTTTGATTCCCTTGCATTCCAAAGGACCCTTTTTTGGCATATCTTTTTTTTTTTAAGGCTCTTGTATTATATTATTTGCTCACAGATGCTTTCACAGTGTTTTAGCTAATTTTGAGATCTTGTATTCCAAACTGTAATCGAAGATACTTTGTTTTGGTTTAGTTGTTTTTTTTTTTTTTTTTTTTTTTTTTTTGACCCAGGGTCTTTCTCTGTCAGCCAGGCTGGAATGCAGTGTTGTGATCACGGCTAACTGCAGCCTCAACCTCCCTAGGCTCAAGTGATCCTCCCACCTCAGCCTTTACAGTAACTTAGACTACAGGCAAATGCCACCACACCTTGCCAATTTTTAATTTTTTGTACAGATGGTGTCTCACCATGTTGCCCAGGCCAGTCTCGGACTCCTAGGCTCAAGCAATCCTCCTGCCTCAGCTTCCCAAAGTGCTAGGATTATAGGCACGAGCCACCACGCCTAGCCTGTTTATATTTTTAATGTATAGTTATAGTTTAAAGGAAGACTCAAGTACACACTTGTCATGGTTAATTTTATGTGTCAACTTGGCTGGGACACAGTACTAGATATTTGGTCAAACATTATTCTAGATATGTCTGTGAAGGCACTTTTTAGATAAGATTAACATTTACATTGGAAGACTTTTAGAAAGTAGATTATCCTCCATAATGTGGGTGGACTTCATTCAACCAACTAAATACCTTAATAAGCAAACATTGATCTCCCCCTCCCCCTGCCCCCAAGAAAGGGAGAATCCTGCTGGCAGTTCTAATTGGAACTGCCGCATCGACTCTTCCCTGGGTCTCCAGCCTGCTGGCCTACTCTGCAGACTTTAGATTTAATAGACCCACAGTCTTCTGAGCTAATTCCTAAAAATAAATATTTATCTTTTTCTACACACACACATACACACACTTTCTCTGGAGAACCCTAATCCACCACTGCTGTGTTTAAGAAGTGGTAGAACATCACCAGCACCTTTGAAGTTCACTGTGTGTCCCTCAATGGCACACAGGAGATCAGTATGACTTCTGTGGCCATACTGACTTTATATATTGTGATATTTCCATGAATGAACATCCTGATATTGGAAATACTTGGTCAGCAAAATCACTCCAAAAGGAGATGTGACACTTTTGATGGCAGGGATGTCCCTACATTCAACATGGAAACCTGCACTAGACTTTATGAGGCAACCAAATGAATGGACTAATGTTACTTCCTATTGTCATTTAAGGGATGTATCATCTGTCAGACCAAAAATACATCAGCTAAGACTCAGCTAGTATAGCTTGTCCAGGTCAGGGATCTTCTGAAGCGCTCAGGACCCACTGACTGACCCCATATCTGCAGAGCTAACATTCCTGCAAGCATACAACCTAAATTGTGGGATGCAGCTCTGTTCCTTCTCATTTTTCTTTTCATAACGGGGAAGACCTGGCCTTGCACAAACTTTTGAATACATCCCATCCTTTCCACACTCACTGCCAGTTTCTTGTTTCAGACCTTCATCTCACTTCTCTCACACTGCAGTGTCAGCACTACCCATTCTTTTAGATGACTTTACTATAGCCCAGGTCTGACCACAGCTCCCCTTCTTGAAAACCTTCACAGTGGAGCCTTAATTTTCTTTCTTTACTTCTCTATGATATTCTGGCCACATAAAAAAAATTTTAAAATTCCCAGATATGCCATATACTCCAACATCTTTGTGTTTCTCTTCTTATTTCTTTGTTGTGTTATATTTAGCCAGAGGCTTTTCCTCTATTTCTCCATCAGGATATTCTTACTCATATTTTAAGGCCCACTGAAATGACAACTCCTATATAAAACTTCTGCTAGCCCCTCTGAAACTTCACTTTGAACTTTGAAATCATTAGTTTCTATTTTGAAATTTTTGCAACATTCTGTTAAAGATACTCAACTAAAGAGTAAAATATTTTTAAAAATGTATCTAAATGGGAGACAAATAAGCAAAGAAAAAAGTTATTGCTATATAATAGACCTTTAGCAGCAATACTATTGGGGACTTAAAGTGTCCAACTAGACTTATCCTTAAAGGAATATCATTTTTCATAACTGTTGATTCCAAGTGGCCAATTATCAGATACTGAGGCACTTATGAAAACAAAATAAAGGCCTGGCATGGTGGCTCACACCTGTAATCCCAGTACTTTGGGAGGTCAAGGCTGGTGGATGACCTGAGGTCAGGAGTTTGAGACCAACCTGGCAAACATGGTGAAACCCTGTCTCTATAAAAAATCCCCCCAAAAAAAAGGCTTGGTGATGGGTGCCTGTAATCCCAGGTACTGAGGAGGCTGAGACAGGAGAATTGCTGGAACCCAGGAGGTGGAGGTTGCAGTAAGCCGACATTGTACCATTGCACTCTAGCCTGGGGAACAATAGGGAAATGGGAAACACTGTTGGCATTGCCCCACATTGGGCATCATGTTGGGGTCACCACCTGCCAGGGTCCGTCCCACAGACCCCAGCTGCATGACAGATAAATAAATGCACCCAGACACAAATTTTCAGTGAAGGAGTGGGCTAAGGGGTTGTGAGCCACTCACAGAGAGAGATCACAGCTACACCACCCTGACTAGTTTGCCCTCTCACCATTTATTCAGTATAGGTTTAATAACAGAGGCTTTAAGTCAACACGTGTGTAGACAAAGATTAAAAGCCAGGTTCCAATGCCCAAAGCAAACACCGTTAGTAGGGCTTTTTGTTTGTTTTGTATATTCCCTGTACCTGAAATGGTGCCTGACACATATTCAGTGCCGTATTAATATTTGTTCAATGAATAAGTGAATGAATAAGATATACAAAGTTCTCAGTACAGAGGGGTTGAAACTGAAGACTTAATTCACTTTGCTCTCTCTGACTTCTTCTAATGATTGTAGAATTGATTTTTAATCCACATATTTCAAATTATTTCTTCCTTCTAAGGTTACGTTATCCCTTAAAATTTTAATAAAATAGCTAGTACTTCCTCCTGTTTACAAGATTCCCAGAGAAAGGAAGGGCTGGTCATTCCTTCATTTCTTGCCCTGAATTTGTGCTCTTCCTGTGGAGTTTTTTTTTTTTTTTTTTTTTTTTTTTTTTTTTTTTTTTTTTTTGAGACAGAGTCTTGCTCTGTCTCCTAGGCTGGAGTGCAGTGCCATGATCTTGGCTCACTGCAACCTCTGCCTCCCAGGTTCAAACAATTCTCCTGCCTCAGCCTTGTAAGTAGCTGGGATTACAGGTGTCTGCCACCATGCCCAGCTAATTTTTTTGTATTTTTAGTAGCAACAGGGTTTCACCACATTAGCTAGGCCGGTTTTGAACTCCTGACCTCAAGTGATCCGCTCACCTCAGCCTCTCAGAGTGCTAGTTCATAGGTGTGAGCCCCTGCACCCGACCTTCCCATGAATTTTTAATCCTGACCGGTCATATAGCCTCCATGTTTGCCATCTTTTCTCTGGCCTCTTCCTCAGGCAGAGACATTCCTCCCCAGCTTTCCCAACCCAATTGATAGATGCAGTGAGAAGAGCAGACTTCATTATAGGTTGGAGGATAATATAGCACAGAGATTTCAGTACTTTTTCATGTGCTGGCACTCATAGAAAATGATGATACTTGTACTGCCTAATGAAGTGAACTAACTGATCTCTATGGGGCTTGGTATAAAATGTCATTGTGTTTTCCTTATATTACAGAGTTGTTAAAAATTAAAATTCAAGTATTGAGAAAAATATTAAACTTTGAGTCCATATAGAATGTCCTTACAAAACATTTAAAAATTCTTGTTGAGTATCTTTTGCTTGCTTCAGCGAACAGATTTCTTACATGTTTGGTTGAGATATAACTCATGTATCGCAAAATTCACACCTTTTAAGTGGTTTGATTTCAGAACCCTTTATCACTCCAAATAGAAACCCTGTGTCCCTTCGCAGTCATTCTCCATTTCCCTCTTTCCCCAGCTCTACTGTAATTTCTATCTCTATGACTTTATCTATTCTGGGTATTTCATAGAAGTGGAATCAAACAATATGTAGACTTTTGTGTCTGGCTTCTTTCTGGGTGTATTTTTATATGAGGTTTTATGCTTAAAATGGCTACTTATAATTTTTGATACTTTATAATGATTCATTCAAATTCTTGATTATTATCAGTGAGAAATTATGTTCAGTCAAATATGTAGCAAGAACTAATAAATGACATTTACAACCATACCAGATTTTACAATAATTGACATTATACTTAAAGATGCTAATAGTCCTTTTTTTTTAATTAGTTGAACCAAATAAAGCTCTCATTTTTATGTCAAAACTGGTTGAATATTGGCAATCACATATGATGCCAATTAATATTTTACTCAATAATGTAATATTGGAATTCCTTGTGATAATGTGATTGGATTTTGAATCCAGTTCATTTTTATATGCCAATTTTTAATTAGCAGAACATACTATGAAAATAAAGAAAATAAAGAATAAAGATATGTGAAAATTAAGATAGCTGCAAGGGACCTGGGATGTCTGGAGCTGTTCTGGTCCAGTCTCCTTGCCAACCACAACAAACATTCTCTCGGCCACTTGCAGTGCTCTTCAAGAGCCTGGAACACAGGCTTCTTCATCAGATCCATGAGTTTCTCATCCATGATGGGCTCCAGACACCTCGGGTCCCATGCAGCGGTCACAGAGGCTAATAGTGTTATCTTGTAGTGTACCTGAAGAGCTCCGATTTGGAGGAGTACAGCATCACAGAAAGAGAAAACAGCTTAAAAGTGAAACTTTTAAGATATTACCTTCTGAAAGTCACTCAGCCATTAGTCTTCTACCACATTTGGTGCAAGATTACATATCATTCCTGAGAAGCTGGATTCCATCTTATCTCTAGGTAGAACTATCTCCCACTCCCATCCTTTCACCTCTCCAAAGTTTTCAAACTCCGGCCTTCTCTGGTCAGTAGGGGAAATACACATTATCCAGAAAAACGTATACTTCTTTTTTGCAACTATGTCTATTCAATTAAAAGCTCTGTTACCTATCTTTGTCTAAATAAGAAACTAATTAATTCTCTTTCCTAGACTAAAGGGCCATCATTTCATATAAGGAATGGTGCTACTGTCCTGTACCCATGATCTTGATATTACAAACAGAATCAAGAAATGGTTGATGGAATTATCTAGAAGTCTGGGGCCACACTGGATCTCTGCTAATCTGAAGTTTCTCTTTCTGATACCCTTACATTACATTACGTATCAAGGGTTTTTACAAGGTTAAAAGCCAATTCGTTCTGTGGACAAAAGGGGACTCACCTGATATAAAGGGAAGGAAATGTATTTCCTCTCTCTCTCTCTCACACACACACACACGCACACACGTAAAATTAAGATCTGTGTTTACAACTGGTAATAATAATGTAGATATTCTTGTTGTTTCTAGAAATAGAGAATTTCTACTGCCAACAAGGCAGTTATAGTCATAGCATGGTTTTACCCTATCCCAACAAAAATCATTTACTATGCACTTCCCTAATTTATTGAAAGCCGTGCTGCTTAGCCCACAGTATAGAGCTGCATTAAGAATGTGTGTTCTCGGCTGGGCAGGGTGGCACATGCCTGTAATCCCAGCACTTTGGGAGGCTGAGGTGGGTGGATCACCTGAGGTGGGGAGTTCAAGACCAGCCTGATCAACATGGAGAAGCCCCGTCTCTACTAAAAATACAAAAAATTAGCTGGGCATGGTGGCACATGCCTGTAATCCCAGCTGCTCTGGAGGCTAGGGCAGGAGAATTGCTTGAATCCAGGGGCCAGAGTTTGCGGTGAGCCGAGATCACGCCATTGTATTCCAGCCTGGACAACAGGAGCGAAACTCCATCTCAAAAAAAAAAAGAATGTGTGTTCTCCATGGACACAGGGGAGGGGAACGTCACACATCGAGGCCTGTCAGGTGATGGGGTAGGGTAGGGATAGCATTAGAAGAAATACCTAATGTAGATGACGGGCTGATGGGTGCAGAAAACCACCATGGCATGTGTATACCTATGTAACAAACCTGCACATTCTGCACATATGTTACAGAACCTAAAATATAATAATAATAAAGAATGTGTATTCTCAAGCCAGCTCTTTCACCTGCTATCTTGCCATCTTGGATAAGTTGCTCTGCCTCTTTGCACCTCAGATTTCTCATCTCTAAATGAAGAATGACCTCATAGGGATGATAAGAGGAATATATGAAGTCATAGCTGTAAACTGCTTGGTACAGTGCCTAACAGAAATGGCTTACTAGCGCTCAACAAATATTAAGGAAAGGAAAAAAAAGAGACAGAAACTCCTGTGATTCTGTTATTAAAATTAGGGCTTATCTATTAGGGACAAGTTTAATTGCCTGCAGCATTGATCTTGTCTTCTTTTTTTTTTTTTGGCCAAAATTTAGTCAGAAAACTGAACATGGGAAATGTTCTAATCTGTGCTTGAGTCATAATAAGTACAAAGAAAAAGCAATGGTTGATTATGAATCATAAGAAATCAGCCTGTGTGCCACTTTAGGAAACGTGAAATATTTTGAGGTAAACAAAATTAAACCATGTGGCTTTATATGTTACATGTTAAAGCAGTAGCCAGAAATAATGAGTATGTGTCTCTTTCACATATAACTGGGTAGCAAATATAATAGGTTCTAGGAAGAATCCTGTTTGCGGCTTTAGAAAAATGTTTTCTGATAATTCTTTGTCTTTTGCTGCCATACTAACCCTTTAGTTTGTTTAAGAAAGGGAAAAATAGAAGTTAGTGAATTGATAATTATCATGTATTAAGCACTTACTACATGTTTTACACAGTGATAAGCACTTCAGCTACCTGACTTCATATAGTCTTAATAACACAGAGAAAAATATTATTAGATCCATTTTATCTATAGAGCTTAGGGTTGGTACCCAAGATCATATATCTAAAAATTTGCAGAGCTAAGATTTAAAACCAGGTCAAACCTAGGCCCTTCACTACTGTGCCATATATTTCCCCCTGACAATTATGAAGTATTGAGAGTTAGTACTGTTGACAGTCCAAATAATTTTCTAGCTGGAAAAGATGAAGTGCCCTCACTTCTATATTATATAGGTAAAATATTAGTTTAAAAAAAAACTTTCTAAGAAGTACAAAAAAAGAATATATATATGAAATTAAAAGAAAGTAAATACATTTTAAATTAAAAATGACTATGTAGATTTAAAGTAGCTAATGTCTTAAATTAAAAATCGTATTTTATCTTTTTCCAAAACAGGAATCACTCTGAGAAAAGTTGTATATTATAGAAACATTGCAAAAAGAAAACACCAAACATAACAAAACCCAATAAATTGACAGAAACCCACCTTAATAGTGGTTATTCCAAGGACCTTCATGGCATTTATGAGTATCGATTTGAAAACATTTGGTTAGAAATATTGAAATTATCAATATAATACAGACACAAATTTCATTCAAATGACAGACATGAATAAAAAGCTAGCAATCTCCCCCCACTATCCTTCCCTGAGTAAACAATTCTGAAGTGTACCTTCACGTTTTTATATTTATATTAAAATATATAAAGAATATGTATAAGGCTAAGTTGTACTATGAAATGTTTTCCATTCTACTCCTGTGCTTTTTAGACTTAAATATAATATAGATTTTCTTTTAAGACAATAATTCAAATCCTAGCAGTGATTCTCAACCCTTGTGCACATTAGAATTTCTAGAGGAGCTTGAAAAAAAGACATTGCCAGAGTGCCACCCCCAGAGATTCCGGTTTAATTGGCCTGGGTGGGGCTGTGTTATCAAGCTCCCCAGTTCACTCCGATGTGTAGCTAGTTAGAACCACTGATTTAAGCAGTTAAAACAGATTGCAAATGCCAGCTACATGCCTGAATTGTCCTGGTATGTGCTTTCCCAGGAAGGCCTTCTGCTGAGGTCACACCAGTGCTTGATTGGGGGAGCTCAGGAGGGCCCAGTTACCTTTTTAAGTCTCCTCTATAAGGTCAACTCTCAGGTAGGAAATGTGTTTCATCTTAAAACATGTTAGAGACAGTCATATGATTGCAAAAAGTGCTACTAGGGCCAGGAATTTCAGAGGCCACGTAAATAACAGTGTGTTCTAGGCTGGGTTAGTTCTGGCAGCTGAGTTTGACTAAGCTGCAGAGATTTGTCCTTACCTGCAGATGGAGGCTTCCCTAATGGAGCATCACAGGAAGCCACACCCAGAACTTGTTTCTCCTCATCTGGCAGAGGCACCATCTAAGTGGGTGCAGGAACTTGTTTGGCTTCTCTTGGTCTGAGAGAATTTTCAAGCCGACCAACCAGCTCCCTGTGTCTGTACTGGTGAGCTCTTCACTAATAGTCAACCATTTGCATGATCATTTAGTTTTCTTCACTCTTGCTGCACATTTGAGAAACATTTGAGAGAATGGAAGCTAGAGGCACAATATGGAGAGTTGTGGAAGGTTTTGCCTTCCTTTTTATATTTGTTTCAATGGGATAAAACAGGCAGCCAGGATTGTTAGGTTTTGTTCTGAGTTACTGGTTCAGCCTTCTCTAAATGGCTTTTCGCCTTTCCAAATTAGACATTTTGAGAAACCTGACAGGTTGTTGAAATTTATTTAGGAGTTAAAAAAAAGTTGTGAGTTTTAAGCAAACGGACCTTGGCAGGTGTATGAACTAAAGCCACATTATCCTGAATAAGGGAACGGAAGGGCAAGGAGTGAGAAAAACGACCAAATCGGAATTGTAATCATTTTCCTAATTTCTAGTTATAAAAACAGTCACATTTTATTTATTTAGTTAGTTAGTTATTTAGTTAGTTTTAGTTAGTGGTAGGGTCTCACTAGGTCGTCCAGGCTGGAATGCAGTGGCGCAACATTTTTAGATTTGATCTCTTTTACCCTCCAAAAAATAATTGTACAGTGTTCCACGTTTAGCGAAAGCAGTGAATTGTTAGAATTGCAGCAAAACAAAAAAACCAAACCGTCAACCGCGGGCAAACCGTACTTGGAAGGTGAAAGTCAGAGGTGAGACTGTAAGGACTCTGGGTCACTGGGGCATCTGCGCTGAGCCGAAGGGCAGCCCCGTCAAACAGCTGGAGCTGGGAGCCGGGCAGCGGCGAGGCCCCGCCCCTGCTGCGTCACGGAGGGCGGGGCGGCGGGCGCTCGGCGGTGAGCGGAAGCCGGGGCTGCTCCGGAGCCCGGCGGAGACTGGAGGAGGAGCGCAGGGAGAAATAGGTCGCAAGCTCGGCACAGGCTCTGGCGCCGGCTCCGGCCGCTGAGTTTGGAAGATGTCTGAGAAGTGATTTTTTTCCCCTTGGAAGGCAGATGGCTGGCGTGGAAGCACAGCCCGCTTTGACTCTTCGGATTTGTGTTTGGCTCTTTTCTTGCACTTCGAGACCCGTGATCATCATGCTGTGATGTGTGCGGAGGGAGGAATTGGTAAGAGTGAGACGGCGAATCCCTTTGACTGTCCCAGCCTTCTGCTTCACCCGCTTTTCCTCTTTCTGTTTCTCTGTCCTGTTTCTCCCTGCTCCACTGCCCCAGTCGTGTTTGGAGTTGATGACATGGCTCAAAACTACAGTTTTGGGCTGTTACTGAGCTTAAAAAAAAAAAAAATTAATCATTTGATGTTAAAGGGGAATTTTAAAATCTGTTTTAAATGCTGGATTTTGTAAAATGGTACGCTATGCACACGAGGGCACGTACGGGCATGCACACATACACAGACACACACACTCTTTTGTCATCCTGTTGTGAAATCAGCAGTTTAAAGAAATTTTGGCTATCTGCCTCAAAGGTGATGAAAAGAGAAAGTGTTGAAGATTTAGCCCAGCAGATTGATTCCTTAGGAGAAAGGTGTTTGTATTGGAGCTTGCTCAGAAATATTTTTCAAAGGAGTGCTACAAAGAAGCCCCCATACTTCCCTCAAAACACTAACTTTAACGAAGCAGTTATTTGGGGCACCCTTTATTTTATATTATAAAACACATAGTTTTAATTTACTACATACAGCAGAGAGACATCAGTTGGTTAGGGAATGGTTGGTTATTTTGGCGTCTGGGACCCAAAATAACCAACCTTTAGAAAGATATGTTTTAACTGCCCTTATCACACTAGCTCAGGTATTTAAAATGTGATATAATAAAATCAAAGTTTCTTCTTGCGTTTTTTTCATGCTGGTTCTAAGCAAGGGGAAAAAACAAGTCTGTATGGACAGAGCAAGCCTCTAACTCAAAATCAACCTTGAAAAATCCATCAACAAGGATAAGGGCTCCTCACCCACCAATATTTACTTGTATCGGCCTTTAAATCAGCTGGGTCACATTTCTGTGAAGAATAGCATCATCAAAAACCATTGCTGACTTTTGAAGAGCAAAATTCATCGCAACGGAGTAGTTCATTCAGTGCTGCAGCAAAAGCCTCTCACCCCAATCCACCTCAAAAAGTATTAACTGCTTCTTCTGGACTGTTTTCTATTCTCATTACAAATACGTATCTTATACCTACATTGAGATAGTTTGTTTTTATTAAAATGAGGTGATTTTATACATTCGGAAAAATAACTTAGAAACATTTTAAGGTTTGCGGGAGTTTAAAAAATAACACTACAACTGCTAATTTAACATTCATTAAATTGGATGAAAAAGATGGAGAATGTAAGTGCTCTAAACCAAGATGTGGGGAGTTTTGACCTTGGCTTGGCAAAACCTGAATACTTTTCATACTTAGTGATTAACTAGAACTGGATAGGATATCATTTATTTTGCTATTGTCAGTAAAATGAAGGAAAACGCTAAAAAAAGATTATAATTTATAATAGAACAGAGATTAGTCACCTGTCACACAAATATACTTTCTAGAATTCATTTTTTTATTAAGGATTAAAAAATATACACATGTTCAAGCCTTCAATTACATGTTTTCTTTATTGTCTGATATAGTTGGAAGTAGTTCTTCTAATGAAGGAAGATCAAAGAAAATACTACAAGTAGGATTGTTTGAGAATTCTCACAGCACAATGCATTGATAAATATAAATTTAATAGTGCTTGAAATAAAGGATAATTGATTTATCAACTCTAAGAACAAATATATGTGTGCTGGATCATATCACTATTCCTGGTCAGCTATTCCTTCTTTATTTTCTTAGATAAATTTATTTCATTTCAGAAATCATTTTAGCCATAGAAACAATACTTTTTTTTTTATTGCTTTGCTAAATAAGTACTAATAGTGATGCTAGTTTTGTGAAAGAGTTGTGGCCTTAATGGTATCTTTTTTTATGCTGCTCAATAAAAGGTATATCAATACAACTGTATGAGGCAATTACATGGTCATATGTATTAAAATATGTGAATTGTGTGCCAGGCACACTGGCTCATACTTGTAATCTCAGCACTTTGAGAGGCCGAAGCAGAAAGATCCCTTGAGCTCAGGGGTTCAATACCTTCCTGGTCCTGTTTTGCTCTCATCTCTACAAAGAAAACACAAAACCTGTGAATGTTCATAGCCTTTTATTATGTGATCTTGGGTCTAAAAATATAGCCTAAGGAAATAATGTGAATTGCATATGAAGATTTATATATGTGTTTATTACCATCTTATCTGTAATACAAAAAATGGAATCAAAGCCCAGTAACAAAATATTTAAATCAGTTAGTGCAGTTTGTATATCTATATTAATAAAACTCAGTTATAAAAGTTTTTTTTTTAGTTGAATGACTTGGAAATATACTTGCAATGTACTCAGTAAAAAAGCAAAATGTAATATGTGTAAAACATAATTTTGAAATAAATACATAAAATTCATTTAATCAAAAATATTTATTGAAGATTTTTGCATCTATGTTCATCATAGATATTGGCCTGTAGTTTTCTTTTATTGTTGAGTCTCTGCCGGGTTTTGGAATCAGGATGATGTTGGTCTCATAAAATGATTTGGGAAGAATTCCCTCTTTTTGTATTGTTTGGAATAGTTTCAGAAGAAATGGTACCAGCTCCTCTTTGTATGTCTGGTAGAATTCAGCTGTGAACCCATCTGGACCTGGGCTTTTTTTGGGTGGTAAGCTCTTAATTGCTGCCTCAACTTCAGACCTTGTTATGGGTCTGTTCAGGGTTTCGGCTTCTTCCTGGTTTAGGCTTGGCAGGAGGCAAGTGTCCAGGAATTTATCCATTTCTTCCAGGTTTATTAGTTTGTGTGCATAGAGTTGTTTGTAATAATCTCTGATGATGGTTTGAATTTCTGTGGAATCTGTGGTGATATCCCCTTTATCGTTTTTTATTGCATCTATTTGGTTATTCTCTCTTTTCTTTTTTATTAATCTGGCTAGTGGTCTGTCTATTTTGTTGATCTTTTCAAAAAACCAGCTCCTGGATTTATTGATTTTTTGAAGGGTTTTTTGTGTCTCTATCTCCTTCAGTTCTGCTCTGATCTTAGCTATTTCTTGTCTTCTGCCAGACTTTGAGGTTTTTTGATCTTGCTCCTCTAGCTCTTTCAGTTTTGACGATAGGGTGTCAATTTTTGATCTCTCCTTGTTTCTCATGTGGGCACTTATTGCTATATATTTTCCTCTAGAGACTGCTTTAAATGTGTCCCAGAGATTCTGGTATGTTGTGTCTTCATTCTCGTTGGTTTCGAAGAACATCTTTATTTCTGCCTTCATTTCATTGTTTATCCAGTCAACATTCAAGAGCAAGTTGTTCAGTTTCCATGAAGCTGTGCGGTTCTGAGTTAGTTTTTGAATTCTGAGTTCTAACTTGATTGCACTGTGGTCTGAGAGACTGTTTGTTACGATTTCCGTTCTTTTGCATTTGCTGAGGAGTGATTTACTCCCAATTATGTGGTCAATTTTAGAGTAGGTGTGATGTGGTACTGAGAAGAATGTATATTCTGTGGATTTGGGGTGGAGAGTTCTGTAAATGTCTATTAGGTTTGCTTGGTCCAGGTCTGAGTTCAAGTCCTGGATATCCTTGTTAATTTTCTGTCTGGTTGATCTGTCTAATGTTGACAATGGGGTGTTAAAGTCTCCCACTATAATTGTGTGGGAGTCTAAGTCTCTTTGTAAGTCATTAAGAACTTGCCTTGTGTATCTGGGTGCTCCTGTATTGGGTGCATATATATTTAGGATCGTTAGCTCTTCTTGTTGCATTGATCCTTTTACCATTATGAAATGTCCCTCTTTGTCTCTTATGATCTTTGTTGCTTTAAAGTCTAATTTATCAGAGATGAGAATTGCAACTCCTGCTTTTTTTTGCTCTCCATTTGCTTGGTAAATCTTCCTCCATCCCTTTATTTTGAGACTTTGTGTATCCTTGCATGTGAGATGGGTTTCCTGGATACAGCACACCGATGGGTTTTGTCTTTTTATCCAATTTGCCAGTCTGTGTCTTTTGATTGGGGCATTTAGTCCATTTACATTTAGGGTTAATATTGTTATGTGTGAATTTGATACTGCCATTTTGGTGCTAGCTGGCTGTTTTGCCCTTTAGTTGAGCTGGTACTTGTTGTTCCTTTATATGTGTAGAGCCTCTTTCAGGAGCGCTTGTAGAGCTGGCCTGGTGGTGACGAAATCTCTGAGTACTTGCATGTTCCCAAAGGATTTTATTTTTCCTTCACTTATGAAGCTTAGTTTGGCTGGATAGGAGATTCTGGGTTGAAAGTTCTTTTCTTTAAGGATGTTGAATATTGGCCCCCATTCTCTTCTGTAATGAAAAATATTTATTAAGCTGTTACTCTAAGTCATTATCTTAAATTAATAAGGATTGAACAAGATTAATGCAATTTCTGTTTGCATACAAGTTTCTTTTATATCAATGGGTATATCCATTAATATATTCTTCCTAACCCGCAAAAAATGTATTCCTAGGTGGTAGAGTTACAGCTTGATTTTCTTTTTTATATTTTTCCTAATATTCCAAAATCTTTGAAATCAACTATTATTTTTGTAACAAAATACCTCTTTCAAAAAATCACCAGAAATACCATAAGCAAAAAAAAAAAAAAAAAAAAAGACAAATGCTAAGCTCTGTATTTTACGTACTCCCTTTCAAAAGATATTATCAGGCACTGGAGTCTGTTGGGGGGAACTAGGGGAAGGACAGAGTGGGGGTGGGGAGTTGGGGAGGGATAACATGGGGAGAAATGCCACATATAGGTGATGGGAAGGAAGGCAGCAAACCACACTGCCATGTATGTACCTATACAACAATCTTGCATGTTCTTCACATGTACCCCTAAACCTAAAATGCAATAAAATATATTTTTTAAAAAGATATCATATAAAGCAGTGAGAGATTGCTATGGTCTAAATGTTTGTTCCCTCTCTTTCTGAGTTCCTATGTTGATTCCTAGTCCCCAGTGTGATGGTAGTAGGAGGTGGAGCCTTTGGAAGGTAATTAGATTATGAGAAAGGATTCCTCATGAATGGAATTAGTGCCTTCAGAAAAGAGGCCACAAAGAGCTGCCTTGCCCCGTCCACCATGGGAGGATACAGTGAGAAGGTGTCACCGATGAATCAGAGAATGAGCTCTCACCAGACACCATATCTTCACCTTGATGTTGGGCTTCCCAGCCTCTAGAACTTTAGGAAATAATTTTCTGTTGTTTACAAATCACCTAGTTTATGGTAATTTGTTATAGCAGCCCAAATGGACTAAGGCAGAGAGAGTTGAATACTGCTATACATATGATCCCCAATGAGAAATAGATGTAAATAGGCAATTCACAAAAGACAGAAAACTTTAATTGTCCAAGGTTGGGGTAGGGGAGATGTTAACCTCCCAATAATCAAAGTATATCAGCATAGCGATAAGTCGCCATATTTTCACATGTCACATTAACAAATGTGGACAACAAATCAAAATGTATCATTTTGTTGGGAAGACTATTCAGTATTATGGGAAAATGTTCATGATATGGAAAAATGTTTATGATATAAGAAGTGGATAAAAACAAGTTACAATAACAGATGCTGGAGAGGATGTGGAGAAATAAGAACACTTTTACACTGTTGGTGGGAATGTATTATTTCAATCTTTGTGGAAGACAGTGTGACGATTCGTCAAGGACCTAGCAATAGAAATTCCATTTGACCCAGCAATCCCATTACTGGGTATATATCCAAAGGATTATAAATTATTCTATTACAAAGACACATACACACGTATGTTCATTGTGGCACTGTTTACAATAGCAAAGAGCTGGAATCAACCCAAACGCCCATTGATGATAGACTGGATAAGGAAATTGTGGCACATATACACCATGGAATACTACACAGCCATAAAAAGCGATGAGTTTGTGTCCTTTGTAAGGACATGGATGAATCTGGAAACCATCATTCTCAGTAAACTGATCAAACACTGCATGTCTTCACTCGTAGGCGGGTGTGGAACAATGAGAACACATGGACACAGGGAGGGGAGCATCACACACTGGGGTCTTTTGGGGGGGAAAGGGGGAGGGACAGCGAGTGGGTAGGGAGGTTGGGAAAGGATAACATGGGGAGAAATGCCAAATATAAGTGATGGGGGGATGGAGGCAGCAAACCACATTGCCATGTATGTACCTATGCAACAATCCTGCATGTTCTGCACAGGTACCCCAGAACCTAAAGTGCATTAAAATACATATATATATATGTGTGTGTGTGTGATATATATGAATTCTTTTTTCAGTAAGCCCTACTTTTTCCAAAGAATTATTATTTGAGGTTATCCTTTAAAAAATAAAAAATAAACACAGTTTCCATCCTTCTTACCTGTATTCATATTACCTTTTCTAAAATCTATAAATCTCTTCCGTTAGGTTTCTAAACATTTCCCAAGGCTCACTTATAGTACTTCCTTTTCTGCAAAGCATCTTCTCCCTTTCTATCCTCTGATCTCAGATCATGCTTTCTCATAGGACTTTCTATTTCCCTGAATACATATACTTCACGATTATCTTAATTTTATCTTTTTTATTTAATTGAATACTTGACCTGTTCTGGGACTCATTTTTTCAACCCCAAAGTACCCAGCACCATGCCTAGGACAAGGTAAAATAAACTAGAAGGCAGATGATAATTTTGTCTGTTTTGTTCCCTGGTTTATTTCCAGTATCTATAACAATGCCTGGCATATAGTAGGAGTGCAAAAAATATTGGTTGAAAGATTAAAATTATTGAGCACCTTCAGTGTGTTAAGCACAGTGCATTATTTAATAAATCTCTTCACCAAATTGTGTGAGGTAGTGATATTATTTCCATTTTACAGATTGGGAAACTGATGCTCAGGAAGGCTAAAAGCTTGTGGTCAAAAGCCAGCTGTCATTCTGTTTGCCAAACTTGTGTTCATTCTGCTAATTGCATATATGCTATTTGTTGCTGTTTTGAAAATAGCTAATTATTATATTACCAGTACTTATGCAAAATAAATGTAGTGTGAGGGATAGTACCATTGAGTAAATTATTGGCATGGAGTATTTATCATGAATGTATTTTATAATTCCAATGAAGATCAACTTGTTTTTAATACCATTTATAGTTTTGATCTGCCTCTTATTTGTGTTTATATACCATACTTGGTAATACTTATAGGCCTCAGGTACAGTTTAACCATATATGTTGAGACAGTGTAAGTAATTGACATGTATAGTCCATGCTTTCAATCAATTAAATCATATGCTGAAGTAATTTTTAACCACTGTGAAATGATACTTCTCTGTATAATAATCATAATATATTAATATTATAATTCATCCAGTAGCTTCCAAAAGAAAGTCTCTACATTTTAGAAATTAATTAAATTTCTCATCTGTCAGACCAAATTTTCCTTTTTATTGTTGAAACAAAATAACTGATGTTAATACCTATCTGTCTTCGTCACATATCCAGTAATATGCTATATTCTTTAAAGAAAATAACACAATATAACTCAAAATTTTAGTGTCTAATATGCTTATTTGCCTCATATGTATAGCTTGAGCTAATAATCTGTGAGAGACCTTTAGAAAACCTTTGACGTAGCCTATTGATAAAACCTTTTGATCTTAACAGTTTTTTTCAGGGGCTAAATTCTTTCCATTTCAGCTACAAATAATTCTACTTTCCTATTCATTATTCTTTTTATCTCTTACCTTTTCTCTTTCTTTTAAGTATATTATTTTCCTTTGCTTTTTAAAAACCTCTGTGGTTACTCATACAGAAAATAATTGCTTTATTTCTTGTATATAGGAGCAGTAGTTTAATTATTTAAACAATAATATATGCATCATTGGTATGGGAAAGATTAGCTGCATAAAAATAATATTTAATGATAATGACTTTATGGGGAAAATACACAGTCCCTGACTTCTGATAATTCAACTTATGATTTTTCCACTTTATGATGATGCAAAAGAGATACACAGTTAGTAGAAATCGTATTTCATGTTCCCAAACATCATTCTTTCGCTTCCAGTATAGTATTTAGTAAAGTGCATGAGATATTTAACACTTGATTGTAGGCCTTGTGGTAGATGACTTTGTCCAACTGTATGCTAATATAAGTGTTCTTAGTGCATTTAAAGTAAGCTCGGCTAAGCTGTGATGTTCAGTAGGTTAATGTATATTAACCTACTTATGATATTTTCAATTTACTATGGGTTTATGGATGAGCATCTGCATTCATTAATTAAAAATAAGTCTTTCCAGAATAGATTTGAGCTGTCATTGGGTCTATGGTTTTCAAAGTGTGGCCCCCAGAGTAGGAACATCAGTATCACTTGAGCTTATTAAAATGCGCATTCTCAGGCCACTGCAGAGCTACTGAGTCAAAGAAACTGGTGTCACTGTATGTTTGGGTTGGGGAGTGGGCAGCAGGGAGGGTAGAATTTGTGTTTTAACAAGCTCTCTATGTGATTCCGATCTGTGTTGACGCTGGAGAACACAGGCTTGGGGGAAGATCCTCAGGTGAGCAGGCCAGTGTATTCACTGGGCTTTGACAGGTGGGTCCCTGACTTGAAAGGTTTCCAGGAGAGGATTTTGTTTATTTTCCTGTAGGCTGTTTCAGATGCCTCTGTGTTATTACTGACTGCAAAAGCCAATAATTTAATGTATGAAACTTAAAAGATAGTCAAAAACACAATGTTCAATATTAAAGGTTTGTGTTGGATAGCTTTTATGTTATTTGCTTCTTGGCAACAGATTCCCTTTAAAAATCAGAATTAAACTAGACATTAGTGCAAGTGTTTCATAAGGGAAAAAGAATAAGACTTTTTTCCCCCAGTTCTTTGATCATGGATATATTTGGGGATGATGATTAGAAGAAGCAAATTGAGTCTTATGACTCTCAGTAGAGAGTTTGTGCAGAGGGAATCAAGTTTTCTTAGTGATCCTGCAAAGCTTTTGTAGTGGTAAAGAATGATACAGATACCTACTGTCATCATCAAAGTTGTAATTAATTAATTCTGTAAAATTAAAACCTAAGCATAAAGGTATTTTCATAGTGCATCTGTAAACAACATAGGCTGTATTCTTTTTTTTTTCCCATTTATTTATTTTATTGTATTTTAGGTTTTGGGGTACATGTGAAGAACATGCAAAATTGTTGCATAGGAACACACATGGCAGTGTGATTTGCTGCCTTCCTCCCCATCACCTACGTCTGGCATTTCTCCCCTTGCTATCTCTCCCCAGCTGTCCACCCCCCCACCCTCCCTCCCCTATTTCCCCCCAACTGACCCCAGTGTGTAGTGCTCCCCTCCCTGTGTCCATGTGTTCTCATTGTTCAACACCCGCCTATGAGTGAGAACATGCGGTGTTTGATCTTCTGCTCTTCTGTCAGTTTGCTGAGAATGATGGTTTCCAGGTTCATCCATGTCCCTACAAAGGACCCTAACTCATCGTTTTTGATGACTGCATAATATTCCATGGTGTATATGTGCCACATTTTCCCTATCCAGTCTGTCATCGATGGGCATTTGGGTTGGTTCCAGGTCTTTGCTATTGTAAACAGTGCTGCAATGAACATTCGTGTGCACGTGTCCTTATAGTAGAACGATTTGTAATCCGGCTGTATTCTTTTAATATACTTTGGATCTAATCAGGTTAGATTAAGCACCTCATTTTTTGCTGGAAATTCCATATCCCCACTCTCTTTATCTGAATGGGCCCATGTGAAGTTGAATATGTCATTTTGGAATATTGTAGATTGGTCATGTTATGAAGCTATTAGAAATAAGCAGAAAGGATTTTGAAATAGGTTCTTAATTAGTAATTGAAAATTTTCTTACCTATAAACTTTTATTTTCTCACTGACTTTCATTTTCTAAAGAGCAATCAAGGTGATATTTGAAAAGTGTAACTGACATATTTTTGAGATTTTTATATTACTTTCATATCAAAAACTCTATACACCCTACATAAAAGTATAGATATAAAAATGTTTTATTGCAACAATTATCTGAGGTTTCTTTTGCAGACTACCATTTAAATTCTGTTTTCACAATTAATATTCAGAAAGAAGTATCCCAAAATTATATTAGCATTTAAGTATGCTATTTATTATAATTTAGCCAGACACTTACAAAATAAATTTTAGTAATTATCTTTTGGTAAAAACAAAAAACAAAACCCAGAACTGAATGCTTTAATTAATTAGCTTTGCAACATTTATAATTACATGTAGTGCTTCTTTGCAGGAACACACATATTTGTCTTTACCAAGAAGCTTATGTACCAAATTATGTTTATCTTCTATGTCAAGAAGCTTATATACTCAGGTAAACATAATTTCTGGTTTAATACTGAGTATAGCATTATTAGTATGTACACGTTACTCATGGCCTTGTGTGTGAACAGTCATTTTCAGTGTCAAGGCAGCATGCTTGGCTTGCATTTTATGAATTTATGACAAAAAAAAAAGGAAAGGAAAAAAAAGACTTAAAGGAATGCATCCCCTTCCCACATCTTAAATGTAAAAGCAGTACATTAAGTTCAGTGTACAGGCTTCATGATTATGTGAAGTTTAATCAAAATTACACTTTTTGATTAAAATGAAGATCTGTTTTCCGATTCCAAAATAAGTTTATGTGTTAATGGTAGAAAGTATAAAAACAATGGAAAAATTAAAATCTGCTATTAATAGACTATCTCAAAATTACTAGTGTTAGTATTTTTAAAAATATTTTATTTTAAATTCTTCCATGTTGATATATTGTATATATTCATAGTTGAGATTATACTTGTATACAATTCTAAATCATGATTTAAAACTTTATAAACTTTAAGCATTTTATCAGTTATTAAAAATTATTTTAAACGTCATTTTTAACAGCTATCTCATTATTTCCATTAGATATAGATATAGCACAATTTGATATAATGCAGTTAACAATTTCTCTATTTTTGAACATTTACGTAATGACTTTCTAATGCTGAGTTGAGTATATTTCTACTGAGGGCCAGAGAAGACATTTTTAGGGCATGTTGTCCTATGGGTCTAGAGAAGTATGAGCAGATTAGAGTCCCCCAAAACTATATGAATGTATGCCTTCACTGAGCATTATGAATAAAGAAACCCTTTGCTACATACTACATTACGAGTCAAAAAAATGCTAATTCCGTCTTCAATTCTTTTTTTAGGTTACTACTAAAGTTGAAAAAAATTTTTTTTATTTATTTATAGTATGTGGCTTCTGTGTTTGTTCAGATTTTTTTCCAACTGTGTTATTCATGAGATATTTAAACCAGAAATGAATAATTTTTAATATTGATCTTATAAGATATTAATTTTTTTTTTTTCAGACTGAGTTTCACTCTATTGCCCAGCCTGGAATGCAGTGGTACAATCTCGGCTCACTGCAACCTCTGCCTCCCAGGTTCAAGTGATTCTAGTGCCTCGGCCTTCCGAGTAGCTGGGATTACAGGTGCCCGCCACCACCAATGGCTAATTTTTGTATTTTTAGTAGAGACAGGGTTTCACCACGTTGGCCAGGCTAGTCTCAAACTTCTGACCTCAGGTGGTCCGCCTGCCTCTGCCTCCCCAAAGTGCTGGGATTATAGGTGTGAGCCACTGCACCTAGCCTATAAGATATTAATTTTTAAAAAGTAGACCACTGTGGCCAGGCATAGTGGCTGATGCCTGTAATCCCAACACTTTGGGAGGCCGAGGCGGGTGGACCACCTGAGGTTGGGAGTTCAAGATCAGCCTGACCAATGTAGAAAAACGCCCGTCTCTATTAAAAATACGAAATTAGCCCGGAGTGGTGGCCAATGCCTGTAATCTCAGCTACTCAAAAGGCTGAAGCAGGAGAATCACATTGCAGTGAGCCGAGGATCACACCATTGTACTCCAGCCTGAGCAACAAAAGCGAAACTCTGTTTTCAAAAAAAAAAAAAAAACCATTGTGAATAATAATAGAACCTGTTAAGGTGATACTGAAACAATGCGGCAGATTCCACAGATTAGTTCAAAAAGGTCATGAAAATTTTAGGATAAGTACCTATCTGTAGAAATCTTAGTTTATTTTATAGTTGACTCATACTAGCATATAAAATTTTGTCAAGCATAATAATATCGTATTCAAATTGACTTAAATAATTGATGACATATTCATAAATAATGACATAGTTTAGGAATTAATAAAAGCCTAACTATATATGCATGAATAGGAAAATGGTAGTGGAGCAAACAGCAGGATTATTTTATGCGAATTGCCACTAACTTGCTGTGCAATCCTGAGTAAGTCATTCTTTCCAAACCTCTATTTTCTTCTGTGTAAAATATTTAGTTGGATATTAACTTTTTTATCAAGCTTTAACATTCTGAGTTTTTTGTTTAACTTGTTAGGCATCTTTAAAATGCTTTTCTTACTTAGAAGGAATGTTGGCATCAAGCAATTCATACATATTCTTATAAATTAAGAATAGCTACCATTTGTTGATCTATTATATGTCAGGTGCCTTACATACATTCCCGTTAACTCCTTACAACAACCCTACAGAGTAGATGATATCATTGCCATTTTCATGATTGGAAAACTGAGGGTCATAAGAAGTCCCACTAGGGCTGAGTGGGAAAGCCAGAATTTGAACCCATGACTCTGAAATGTTCTTTCCACTGTGCCACTTACCTCTCCCTTGGACAAATGAGATGGCTTGTTTTAAGCCAGAGTTTCTCAACAGCAGCATTCTTAACATTTGTGGCTAGATAATTATTTGTTGTGAAAGACTGTCCTGTGCATTGCTGCATATTTAACAGCATCTCTGGCTTCTTTCCACACCCAAAAATATCTCCAAATATTGGTAAATGACCTAGGGGGCTGGAAGGTGTGGTACAATTGGCCCCATTTGAGGACCACGGATCTAATACAACTTAAGTCATCAGTAGTCTGAAGACAAACGTAATTACTTTTTTCCAGCAAGATGAGATGGCTTTAGGCCATTTTAAGAGTCAAGATGGAATTAACCAAGTAGATCTCCAGCAGAGAAACCTACTCCTTCATGCAATAATACTTATTATACATTGATTGCCCTTTATTCTCTCAAGATTTGTACCATTTGAAGAGCATTTCTTGGGGTGCGTGGTATAACATCAAGAACCTGATTAACATTTGTTAATTCACTGAAAAGTATTCATTGAGTACATGCTACGTGCCAGACATTGTCCACTTGTTGGTTAAAACAGTAAACAAGATAGCCTTGTAGGAGAAACAGATATTAAATCATTTTAGCTCATTCTCCTTTATCTTCCTAATAATCCTGTAAAGATTACTTTAGAACCACAATACAGTGTGTTTATCATGTTTTACATACATACACAGCTTATCACATGAAGCTGGAGTTTGCCTTCCTTAGTGTGGGTGAGTAAAGATCGCACACCAGGAAATTTGTGTTCTTCTGCCAGTTCAAATATATGTATATTGGCTCTGGTTTTTAAATGAGCATGTATCTGTGTAATAGCTTCATTTTGAAACTTAATTGTTTATCCATTGGTTAGTCTCTTAATGCTCTTACCATTTTGTGGTCTGAAGCTTGGTCACATACATATCAAAGTTTGTCTTATAGGAATTAATCTCTGAAGTGTTTCAAGTAATGTGGGAATCTCATGAGGTTTGTGCCTGATCCCTTTACTGGACATGAGATTTGTGCCTGTCCTTGGAGGCCAAAGCCATGGAATTTACATGGGACTTTGCATCATGTTGGTTTCGCGCCTGGAAAACTACGTGGTTGGCAATGGTAGCCTTTCAGTACCTATTTTCTAAAGGAAAAGAAATTTCTAAATAGTGAAAATAGATTTCACTGAATAAATCTTGCCGAATATTTGTCTTCTACTTCCTGAAGACCATGGGGTCATTTATTTACATTTCTTAATTATTCTAAGGTAGTTGGAAGTAAAAGTTGAATCTTTATAAACACAGATTTGGACAGCTTATGGGGAAAAAGCCTGTAAAACCATTTAAAACAAGGAGGTCTTCAAGTACTAGAAGAAAACCTTATGGAAATGCTTCTGAAGGCATCACTATAAAGAGTACACTTGTGTTCAGAGAATTGGTATGAATTCTCAGAGAAGAAAATTTATTTAAAATGCTGTGTGAAATATAGGAAAATTGGGTACGCGTTGTATAATGATTTCTATCCTGGACAAAATTGTTTTGATACTTTAAAGGATAAACCTTAAACTGTCTTAAAAAATGTTACTCAGAATAACTTCCTCCATGTGAGTTTTAGAACAATAAGATGCAAATACTTCAGCTATTTATAAAAATGAGTCCTTGTTTTATTTCCTTTTTTATGTCTTCCTGTTGCAGTGTCCATATTAGGATTACATACTCTAGATCTTAATGTGAACTATAATAAATTTAGCATGCATAATAAGAGCTGTAGTAAGCTACATACCATGAAATGCCTAACTTATTATATCACATTTAGAGTCAGTGTGTGTAAGATTGTTAAAGGTATTCTAGTGTTTGCTGCATATAAGAGGGGTGTTATTCTATCCATTCATTCTTGGGTTTACTCCACAAATATTCATTGAGAATCTACTCTTTGCCTGATATTATACTCTTCTAGGCCTAGACTATGGCAATGAACCAAAAAGACAGAAATGTCTAAGCTGATGGTGGAGGGAGCCAGACAAAAGATAAAATACAAAATACCAAAGTAAATTATGCATTGTTAGAAAGTGACATGCAAGTTTTATGAAAAGTAAAACAGACAAGGAGAATAATAAGAGGCAGATCACATGGAGCACTGGAGGTGGCTTCTGTAATTACATGGGAGCCTTTCGAGAGTTTTAGGTTGTGAAACTGTCAGGATCTAACTTAGGTTATACCAGGATTAGACTGATAGTGGTGGATCAGGTTGATTGTAATAAAGATGATAAGAGGTGGTAAGATTCTGGATATAGTTTAAGGGAGGCGTCAACAGAATTTGTGGACTGATGTGATGTGAGTTGTAAGTGAAAGACAGAAACCAAGGATTACTCAAAAGTTTTTGGGCTGAGCATCTAGAAGGAGGGAGCTGCCATTAGTTGACAGGCGTTATCTGTGGGATAAACAGTTTGGGAGAGAGTGCCTCGACATCCATTGGCACTTGGAACTGTCTGGAGATGATGGGCTGCCTTCTGGGCATTAGTCTGGCGTTCTAGAAAGAGGTCTGTGCTAGCAGAAATTGTGGAAGCTCTCTTTTGATGGCCTTGGTTTTCTCAGTAAAATAGAAACAAGGTCATCAGCAGGAAGATAGTTCGGAGGGAGATATTGGATGTTAGAGGAGAAACAAAAAGGTATGAAACAGTTGTATATGAGAGTGGGAAAATACATGGACTGGAAATGCAGTATGATTACATCAGTGTGAGTGGCCAACTTAGAGTTTGTGGTTAGGAGGTTAAAGTGACACCGACAAGGATGTTGTGCGTTTCTTTCCAGCCACTTTCAATCTGTAGGTACTGGAACAGAGTACATAGAGCTTTAGATGTGAATACAAGCAGGGTGAGGGTTTTGCCAAGAAAGAAGGAAGGAGGCGTTCACTGGTTGAGAAAATATACGAGGAAGTGATTACAGTATTAACCACAAAATTTAAATTAAGTAAGGAAATAAGACCACTTGAGAATATGGGGCAGTGAAAAGATGGTTGGTCTGTTGTTTATGGGTAGGATCAGTGATATTGGAGTCAGGTTAAAAGTGAGTCATTTATTTGAAAGTAAATTTTATTTGTATATATTGAATTATAGTTCAGACACATATAAAGTCTTTTATTGAATGCATCTAAAAATGGGTCACCTCACCTAGTACAAAACAAATGTTTTAAAAGTAAATAAATGCAAATATTTAAATTTATTTGTTAACTATTTTTTCAAATGCAGCATGCCTTTAGCATTTTTCTCTAAATAAATTAATTTTTAATACCATTCTTATCCTATTCTCTCTCCCAACCCTCACATTCCTTGGTGGGTTGCCAGAGCTATATGCCTTCTGCCAACTCGTTATTCAAGTGTTACTGCCCTATCCCAGAGCCTCTGATAGCTGCCGAGGCTCTCATTCCATATGAGACATTTGGATTAGGCTTGAGTAACGACTTACAAAGCTGTGCCACTTGGATAAGTTTCTCAAACACTCTGTGGCTGTTTCCTCATTACTAAGTGGAGATAATAATATGTACTTTGTTGCAGGGATTAAAGTTAATGCATGTTTATCCTTTGCATATAACCTGGTATATGTCTGCAAATGGTAGATATTGTTATGACCTTAGGTCTATTAAATTAATAATATTTATTAATGTTGAATAACCAAATCTCAAAAACATACTATCTTGTCATTTCAATAACATATTATTTTAGGAGCATCTAAGATCACTAAGGCCAAAACACAGTATTGCTGCCATCAGTATTTTCATACATGTTTATATGTTTTTTTTCAGCTTTAAAAATAGATTAAGGCATATTAGGAACTCACCATAAATATGGGTAGGATTTCTTTTTAGTTTCCAGTAATATAGACATACTCGTGTACAACTGCAACATTTTACCTGCCCTTTGCTAGCCCAAAACAGCTTTGAGCCTAATTATCCACAAACAGTAAATCATTTGTACATGTGATCCTGTCTCTGAAGTATATTGAAGAAGAGAAGAATTATCGCTTTCAATGTCTGAATGGACCATCCAAAAAAATGTATATATATATTTGATAATATATATATGATTATATATGTTTTTGAGTATACATGTTTTTCTCTTTTATATATAACATACATATATGTATGTATGCAATAATATATGTATGTATGTAATGTTACACATATAACTATATAAAATATACATATATATGTGATAATATATGTATAATATATAAGAGCTTTATTCTCACATGAGAGAATTGAAGACACTAATTTAGTGCATGTTTGGATAAGGTAAGAATGGGTTACTATTTCTAGAATGAAACAATGTATCTAGATACCACAGTCTTATTTTATATGTCTTTCAAAGTAAACATGTAATATGTAAAAATTGTAATTTGATTCTCCATCAGCAATTATTTAAAACATGTCACTCGGCCGGGTGCAGTGGCTTACTCCTGTAATCTCAATATTTTGGGAGGTTAAGGCAGGTGGATCACTTGAGGTCAGGAGTTCGAGACCAGCCTGGCTAACATGATGAAACCCCATCTCTGCTAAAAATACAAAAATTAGCTGGGCCTGGTGGGGCATCCCTGTAATCTCAGCTAGTCAGGAGGCTGAGGCAGGAGGATTGCTTGAACCCAGGAGGCAGAGGTTGCAGTAAGCTGAGATCGCACCACTGCACTCCAGACTTGGTGACAGAGTGGGACTCCATCTCAATAAATAAATAAATAAATAAATATAAAAATAAAACACGTCGCTTATTGCTGTGGAGGGTTCCTTCCCTCAGTCTGAGTGAGAGGCTGCCTCTGTGATGTAGAACAGTGTCTTCTGTTTCTATCTCCCCAACGTCAACCACAGTATCTGGCACATTGTAGGTTTTCAGGTCATGTTTGCTAAGTGAATTGAAAATGAATGAGCTTAATTTAAACACTCTTTTCTAAAGATATGTAAGGGCTATGTGCTTCAGTACAGTTGGCCTTTTTAAATGGCAAAACTATTACAAACGTTTCTTTGTTAGTGGTAAAAGTGAAAAGTAGTATGACTTAGCTTTTTATGAGCTTACATAGTACTTCCTCCCATGATGATAATAATCAACAGTTATCAAAAGTAATTTCTTTTAGGGCCGGGCACAGTGGTTCTCCTCTGTAATCCAAGTGCTTTGGGAGGCTGAGGTGGGAGGATTGCTTGAGCCCAGAAGTTTGAAGCCAACCTGGGCAGTATATCGAGACTCTATCTCTACGAAAGAAAATTAAAAATTAGCTAGATGTGGTGGCTCATGCCTGTCGTCCCAACTACTTGGGAAGCTGAGCAGGAGGATAGCTTAAGCCCAGAAAGTCATGGCTGCAGTGAGCTGTGATCCACCACTGCACTCCAGCCTGGGCAACAGAGCAAGACCTGTCTAAAAAAATAACAATAATTACTTTATTTCAGTGTTTTGGATAACATATTACCCTTGCCTGACTTCTTTTATATATCTAAAATAAAGAATATGTACTATTACTGGGTATTTAGTTCAAGGTCACTTAACAGAAACTATTGAATGGCACTAAGAACTCCAACGTGATTTTATTCAGCAAATCTGATTCATTCCACCCAATGGAGATACAAAAGGTTATGTAACATCATTATTCAAGATCCACAGTTTCCCACGAAATAAGTTGACCCTTCTCATCACAAAAGCCTACATTAGATATATCCATGTAGACTGTTTATACTTATGTTCTTTCCCAAAGATTACATGAGGTGAAGAAAAATCCATTTTTGTAGTTAGAAGGATATATCAACATATATGGTATATATACATAAGGGCATACCAACATATCGTGTTGGCACCGGGGGCAGCAAAGAAACAACCAAAGATACCAAACCATCTTAATGATGTTGTCATGACCCGTTAGAAAAGGAATCAGTCTCCCTGTTGCAATAAGCTTCTATAAAGAGTGTTGAACAAGTAGGTCACAGATGACACAGATTGGAGCAAACCCAAGTTTTATCAGGGCTCACTGTGCTTCAGGCAGGCCTGGCTACCTCAGATGTGTAGGTCAAGGAGATTTTCATATCATGAGTCTTATTGTGAAACAATTCCTATCTTTTTCTTAGAAATCCATAGATATGAAATTTCTCTGGGCCTTTTATTGACTATGATAGAGAACTTCTGTGTCTTCCATGATTTAGAACATATAAGAACTTTGGTGTTTTGTTTATGTTTTCTCAGATTGGTTGAGAAGAAGGTTACAAGTCTATCAAAGTCAGGATCCATTGTCTTTCTTACTCAACTTTTGGAAATACTAGTTGAAGATAATTTTAACTGTATTAAATCTGCAGATAGAATTAATCCTTAAGACCTCATCACCAATCTTTTGTATAAACTAGATCTTCACTCTTTTAATTAATTCTAGCCCTAGACATGAGGCTCTTCTTGTGTCCTCTGTTAAGCCATTAGTGCATAGCTTAGATCTGTACATTCAAAGAAGATGGGCTGCCCAATAACATGAGTGATATCTAATAAATATCTCAGTCTTAATTCCAACTTTGCATTTTGCAATGAAGTTACTTAGCATAGAGTAGTGATTTTCAGACAGTGATCCCAGGACCAGCAGCATCAGTACTACCTGCAAATAAATGTGTTAGACATGCAGACTCCTCAGCCCCATCTCAGACAGAAACCTAGGTGGGTGAGGTTCATGGCCAGGTGCGGTGGCTCATGCTTGTAATCCTAGCACTTTGGGAGGCCAAGACAGGTAGATCACCTGAGGTCAGGAGTTTGAGACCAGCCTGGCCAACATGGTGAAATCCCATCTCTACTAAAAATACAAACAACAACAAAAATTTGCCGGGCATATTGGCACATGCCTGTAGTCCAAGCTACTTGGGAAGCTGTGCAGGACGATTGCTTGAACCTGGGAGGCAGAGGTGGCAGTGAGCCAAGATCAAGGCACCCTGCCACTACACTCCAGCATGGGTGACAGAGAAAGACTCCATCTCAAAAACAAAAATAGGAGCAGAAAGAAACTTAGGGAGTGAGGTTCATAGGGCATCTTGAAATGATCATATATATTTTTTTCTTTTAGACCAGTGAACATGTGTATTTTTCAAACTGTTGGCTCGTGATGACCTCAGGAATTTAAAAATGCTAACTGGGCCCAAGAGAATTCATTATCCTGTATTTACCCTTGGTAATCTGCCCTACTGCAAACTTTTCATTAAGCATTCATTAAGGGGAATAGGACTTTTGAGAACTAAATCTGCCTTCAGGTTCATTTGTGTATAGTAAGGAACTTAGTATATTTTAGATATGCTCTGTTAGTGATGGATTTTAGTTTTTAATATCTTCTAGAAAATATACTATAATTAAAAATAATGTAATTTAAAATATGCATATTTGATTATTTAAAATTTTATGTATTAATAGCATTATATACTTGGAGCCAATGATTGGACATCTTGAGAAAATTTTAAAACATTCTTTGAACTTTACTTTTTTCTCTGAAAAATGAAGTGAAATTCGATATCAAGTTGTGAGAACTAAATTAAATGACATGTGAAAAGTATTTTGTAAACAGTAATTATTATAAAAGTGTTAGTACTTATCAAACAATGCTTGATTTGCATTTCTTTAACTCTGATCTTAGTTGATTTCATACCTAAAGTTGATAACTTACAGATTTTGGAAATTTAATTACAGGTTTCGTAGTCTGTGAGTAAATGAAATATTGGATGGGAAACTTAATATCTAGCATCATGCAGGCCTGCTTTAGGACAGCACTAGACTATTCCAGAGTATTATATAAAATTAATACATTTTCCTTCTAAAACTTTAAGTTAATTTTTGAAGATTATAAATGAGTACCTCTAAGGACAGCAGACTACTGAGGATAGTAGAGTATCTAGAGCTAAAACATTCTTTCTTGGCTTATGTGATCATCATTGAACTTCAAGCACCTGGTTCTTTATATGGCTTAAAAAAGTATGTTTTTGTTAATTCTCAAGACAGAGTTCATATTGTTGGCAGAGCATCAGGTCAAAAAAGCATGAGACCAGTTGGTTTATTAGCAGAAAATGCTACTTAGAGCTTTTGTCTACTAGATCGCTGGACTTTCTCTCAGCAACAGTTGAATGAGAATATTGCTATCTTCAGCTAGTTGGTTGCCTTGCAGCCTCTCTCATTAAATGAAGAGCAAAGTTACAGTCTGTTCATGAACGTTGTTTGGATGAGTTTTGGAGAGAATGGTTGAGAATAAGATTGGGTAGTATAAAGGTCACTTTATGTCACCTGTGTCTTTCTGATTGTTCGGTTTTCTTTTTGTATCCTCCTTGATGCTGCTACTTCTCAGGCATTAATAGATACATTGAACTGAGCATTTACTTGGATAACTTTACATTGAAAGCTTTGGACCTAAAGCCCAGCATACAAGATTCCCAACCTTTACTTATCTACAGCTTGGGAAACATTCAAATAGGAGAGTGGGGAAGAGGATGAGCATTGTTTATCTATAGCTTGTCCCATGACTTTTAATCATGCTTCATTTTATTTGTTAGAAGACTGAGTAGCTACTAAGTGGGACAGCTAATGTTTGAGCCTGGGCTTACAGAGCAGGAGAAATGTGATTTGTCAAAAAGGGGTGAGCAAAGTGCTAGTTCCTTCAGTTAAAATAAGTGAACTGACAGCCAGGCATGGTGGCTCACACCTGTAATCCCAACACTTTGGGAGGCAAGACGGGTGGGTCACTTGAGGTCAGGAGTTCAAGACCAGCCTGGCCAACCTGGTGAAACCCCGTCTCTGCTAAAAATACAAAAATTAGCTGGGCATGGTGGTGGATGCCTGTAATCCTAGCTATCTGGGAGGCTGAGGCAGGAGAATCACTTCCACTCGGGAGGTGGAGGTTGCAGTGAGCCAAGATCACGCCATTGATCTCCAGCCTGGGCGACAGAGCGAGATTCCATCCCCCTGAAAAAAGAAAGAAAAGAAAAAAGGGTGAACTGCAAAATGCAGGGTTGGAGTCAAGGTTCATAGTAACCTTTGTTACCATATAAAGATGTGTGCCCACCATTCCCTTGTTTTCTTTTAAGGAAAGCCAATTATCAATATTTTATGTGAACTTATTTCTATTTTAAAATGCTGTTTTTATATATGTTTGTATATGTATATTTATATTTATAAAACAAAATCATGTGCTTGCCAGCACAAAATGAGTCATTAGGTAGAATTTCGCTATAAAACCAATGGTTTGTAATCTCTGTGTTAAGTCATCTCCAAAGTCTAAGCCTTAAGATATTATGATTTGTGATGATGCTTGATGAGGTATGACTTACTGATTTGCTTTCCTATCATATCTTAAAGAAATTTTCCTGACTATTTATGTGGAATGTTATTAATAACAGAGGCTTCTCTAAGTATTAACACACTTATAACTTTGTTGGAAATGACAGATAAAGAGTGAAAGGCACTTTCCTGACTACTGTGGGCACGGTGCTGCCCTCTCCTGAGCCTTGTCCAACTACTGTCTTTCAGTAATTTTCTACCATAAGATTCTGTTTTCTTCTTCTTTTCATAATCTGATATTGCCAAACATTGAAAATATTGTCTTTGTATTCATCTTACAAAAAAGTCCACTGAAAAATAATTTGAAAGACCTTTATAAACAGATTTTATCTTTAGATCTCTATAGAATAAATACCTGTTTTTATAGGAACAGCTTTCTGTGCATAACATTATTGACTGAGGGAGAAAGGGTTGTAAGGGGAAAATTTTGTTTTTAAAATTCAAAAAAAATTTTTGAATTGATAAAAATTTATATATTTATGGTGAATAATGTGATGTTTTAATATGTGGATGCATTGTGGAATGGCTAACTCAAGGTAGTTAACATATATATTACCTCACATACTTTTTATTGTGTTGAGAACACTTAAAGTCTACTCTCTTAACAATTTTCAAATATTCAATATATTGTTACTGTATTAACTATAGTCACCATAATATACAATAGATCTCTTAAACTTATTACTCCTGTGTAGCTGAAATTTTGTATTCCGTAATAGTCTGTTTTCTGCATTTGTGGATGTGGATCTATTTAGGAATAAAGATCTATCTACTTCCACATATAATTTCAACTCAGTGTGAAGCCACACACAATCAGTGTCTTTTTTTTTTTTTTTTTTTTTTTGAGACAGAGTTTAGCTCTTGTTGCCCAGGCTGGAGTACAATGGCGTGATCTTGGCTCACCGCAACCTCCACCTACTGGGTTCAAGTGATTCTCCTGTCTTAGCCTCCCGAGTAGCTGGGATTACAGGCGTGCGCCACCACACCTGGCTAATTGTATTTTTAGTAGAGATGGATTTCTCCATGTTGGTCAGGCAGGTCTTGAACTGCCGACCTCAGGACCTCAGGTGATCTACCTGCCTCGGCCTCCCAAAGTGCTGGAATTACAGGCATGAACCACTGTGCCTGACCACAATCAGTATCTTTTTACTAACATGTACAGTAACATTACTGGATCTGGAAACTAATTCAATGCATCCTAACTAGTATTAATATGAAAGAGAGAAGAAAGAAAATCCCTGTATGCATTGCAGGTGGTAAGGGTAAGAAATGTTTCGTAGAACTTTTGTTTTAGAGGGGTGTGTGTGTGTGTGTGTGTGTGTGTGTGTGTGTGTGTGTGTGTGTGTGTGTGTAAATTCTACTTTGCATCATAGAATGTTTTTCTCACTAGGATGGCAGTTAATACATTTCAAAAGCTTCTGAACTAGGATTACTAAATAGATCCTTGGTTATTCCTGCCCAGTATAAGAGTTTAAATTTTAAACTAGAAATGTGAAAGGATTTTCATCATATGTTCAGTACCGCCAAGCCTTGGCTTTTCTCTTCAGTCCCTTCAAAGCACTTCTCTATCTAGTTTAAATCTGTCCTCTGATCCAAGGATCACTTTTCAGGAGAATAACAGTCCTTAAGAGAGAGAGTTCTTACAAAATGATGAGCTGCCAGCCTTGGAGAATAGGAGAGAGACTCTTATAGGCTCCAGGAGGGGGCCATGGAAGGCAGTGAGCCAGCCCCAATTCTGTCTTCACTAAAATTCCTTGAAAATGAAAAAGGAGGAAGTAAGGGAAAAGGCAACATGGGAGTAAGTAGAGGAGCTAATGTACATTTAAAGATATTAAAAAGGCACAAAGAGAAGGAGACCTACAAATACTTTAGCAAGGAAATGTTTTTTCAGTCATTATGGGCTTGTTTCTTCAGAACTGCGTGACGTGGGGAGAGACGTGGTTCTTGTCTGGGTTGTGGAATAAAAAGCTGATTGTTTCTGTGATCCAGTAAGTATGTTTGCCAGCGTGAGGTTATCAGTCAGACACACCACGAACTAGTAGAAGTTAGCACCTCCTGTATTTGTTTCATATTTGTTTGGTTATGCCTGTTTGGACTGTCAAGAAATTGTATTTCAAAATTTAAAAAGGGAAGTGAGATTGGAATTGTTTATGAGCTTGTAGACACTAGAGGGATGACCATTCTTATGTCTCAGTAAGAATTTAATGGCATGTGAATACTTTTCTTTTAAGGTTTCTGGAAGTAAGTCAAATTGTGCTGACTTTTTCTTTCAACTTTTTAAGAACTATCACATTTGTCATAATGGTCACCTAATGTGCATCTTGTGAAACTAATGAAAAACACTTAGTATTTATGTTCATTATTTTCCGTTATCTATTGATTCACTTATAAAGCACTCTCTTACGTTCTTATTCTGGGGGAGACATCTAGATATATTATGAACTACTTGAATAACTCAACCTGTCGTTATGAGCAGCAGGTTAAAAGAATAAGCCACTTTTATAGGTTTGGCGAGGTAAAAACCAGCTTTTCAAATATACTTTGGAGGCAGGCTTTTAAAAAATTATATTGAAAAGATAGTAAGTGTTATTTTGGCCAGCCAATCTTCATTGATTTAGTTCTTTATAAATATTTTAGAGGCCAAGCTCCAAAGGACTAAGAGCTGATAGGGATAGAATTGTATTTTTTTTCTTGTTCCTATCATTAGTATAAAACTGATAAGACCAACATTATGGGTATTTTCTCTCATTCATAAGACGGGCTATCTATTGTGGGTCCAATATCCAGGCACAACTATATATACTCAGAGGCTGTTGCTCTTCCCCTTAAAAGTGACTGTCTGCCTGCAATCCCAGCTACTTGGGAGACTGAGGCATGAGAATCACTTGAACCCATTTGTTTCCCTTTTTGTTTTGATTAGAAAATTCACATTCCAGGTAGCGCTGCATTTCTTGGAAAGTAAGGAAAACTTAGAAATAAAGAAAATAAGGGAATATGTATCAGTTCAATTTTGTTTTGTAGCAAAGTACCCCAAAACTTAATGACATAACATTATTGACATAATTTGGTCAGTGGGCAAGTCGGGCAGAGCTTAGCTGAGACAGCTTATCTCTATTGTAGTGTGTGTCATCTGGGCACACTCACTTGTTAGTGGTCAGTGGGTAGTGGTGTCATTCATGTGTTTATAGAGGCTATGGTGGTAAATGGGGCAACTGAGACGTGGTGTGGCCTACAGTGGTTCCTAGAGCAGTGTCAGAGAATAAGCTCCAATGAACAAGTACTTTTCAAGCCTCTATTTTGCTGTCTTGTTTGCTAGTGTTACATTAGTTGAAGCAAGGCACATGGCCAAGCCCAGATTCCACAGGTAAAGAAAGACTGTACCTCTTGATTGGCAGAGTTATGCATGCAGAGATAGGAAGAATTTGTGGCCATTTTTGTAATCTACATAGAATGGGTTCGATTGATATCCTATGATCTATCAGACTTTTTGCTAGGTGGTTTACATGTTATTCATTGAGTCCTCACGACAATTTCCTGGCATGCCTGGCATTACTCCCATTGCAAAGATGATAAAATTGATGATCAGATAACTTAAGAGACCTGCATATATTAAGCCCAAATTGTTTGTTTCAAGTTATTAAATGGCCTTTTAGGTGCTGTCTCTTCTTAAGCAACATGATCAGATGCTTACATGATGCAGAAGATGTATGCTTTATTTGGTTAAAATGGAATTCTAAAGGCCAACTTTACTTTCTCCCTTACATGTTGAACCATATATTTATGGGTCATATATTTATTTGGTATAGAAAAAATATTAACATTTCACTATGTGTGAGACAGAAGCTCATGAAAGTGTGGTTCTTGTTTGCTTGCCAGGTCAGCCACACGACCTGGATCTCACCACAGTTTGGACATGACTGAGGCTCTCCAGTGGTCCAGATATCATTGGCGACGGCTGATCGGAGGTGCAACCAGGGATGATGATTCGAGGCCATACAACTATTCCTCCTTGCTCGCCTGTGGGGGCAAGTCCTCTCAGACCCCTAAACTGGCAGGAAAGCACCGGATTGTTGTTCCCCACCTCCAGGCCTTCAAGGATGAGTATGAGAAGTTCTCTGGAGCCTATGTGAACAATCGAATACGAACAACAAAGTACACACTTCTGAATTTTGTGCCAAGAAATTTATTTGAACAATTTCACAGGTACTGTTTTATTTTTCGAAAACAACCTTAGGCTATCATTATCGTTGATATATAACTTTTTTTTTCATTGTCATAACCCTGTGTATTACTTAAACGTAAGATTTGTGACATCATCCTTGACAATTTTGGTACGAATCTGTTGTGGAATGATGACTTCTTCCATTCACATAGCACTTTCCAATTGGTAAGGTGTTTTCTCTTTACCAGAAAAGACATTGTAATTCACAATATTATAGATTAGGAAATGAATTGACTGTGGTTTAGCCAATGTCATGCCGGTGTCAAGTAGCAGACCAGGGGCTGCCTCCAGGGGTCTTCTTACTCTTGCTTTAGTGTTCTTTTCATGAGACCATGCTGCATTTTAATTTCAGATTATTCTTACTTGATAATATGAAGAAATAGAGCTCGGAAGCCAATGCAGATGTCAGATGTTATTAGATGAAACAGTGACCTAATTCAGCTTAATATCACATTCATGGACACTCCCCTGTGAGTTTAGGCACTGCAAGAAATGCACGTGTGAGTGCCACTCCTCTCCTTGTGGAGTTTGCAGTTGTGCTAGGGAAACACAATAGTGTATAAAAAACAAAAAGACACAGTGAATGCAATGAGTGTTATAAAGGGCTGTCAAGTAGAATGAAAGCCTCAAAAAGAGAAATAATAACACTAACTGGAGCAATAGAAGGGGAAGTGACGTTTGACTTAATAATGGAGAGTGGGTTTGATATTCAAGGCAGGGGTGTGGGCAAAGCATATTTCAGATGGAGGAAGGAGTACGAATAACAGCGTAAAAGCAGTAGCATAGAAGGCTTGCTTGAAGCATGGGAAGTAGTCTTCTCTGACTTACATGTATCATCTATGCTTGGGAACAACAGGAAGTAAAGTCAGAAAGATAGATACAGCCCAGAAGAAAGGTCTTGCTATCAGGATAAAGAGTTGAAAGCCAAGTCTGCAGGTACAATTAACATGCTTACATCCATATTTCACTACAGAGGCAGTGTAGTGGATAGATGAAAGGCTTTAGAGGTGATGGCAGAGAAAACATTTAGGAAGACGTTGAATATATCCCAGTGAATTGTAATGGACACCTGACCTTGGAACAATGTGGGAATGAAAAAAGGGTAACTACTTACAGATACTGTGGATTTAATGTAATGTATTCAGTGAAAGGAGGAGTAAAAAGAATATGTCAACATGTTGAGCTGTGATGACCAGAGTGATTAATAGAAAAATGAAAAACAAGAGTAAAAAGAACCTTGTCTGGAAGAGTATTTTGTTTTTGTAAATGTATTTAAGACACCAATGCAAGTAAAGAGTTTCTCCATATTCTTTAGTCATTCTACATATATTCATTCTCATTATTCATTCTAAATGTTTCATATGCATTTGTTAAACAGTGGCTATGTTTAAAGGACAGAGATGAATTTGTTGAATTAATGGCTATGTAGCATGATGTATGTTTCATTCTTTTATGGAGTTTGCAATCTAGTTTACCCAATGGAATAAAACTCTGAAACTTAAACACAGTTCAAGGTTAGAGCTATAGGTTTAGATGTGGTCCACGTGAAAAGAGTTGAAGCCACACAGTAGTAGAATTTTTTAGGAAAGAAATTTTCAGAGTAAAAGGATTTGGAGGTGACCAAAAAGAAGTATAAATAGATTATTCTTTTGAGAAGTTTTATGGTCAATGGAAAAATATGTGATAAAAATTCAAGGGCAGGATTGAGTTTTTTTTTCCTTTAAGGAAAATAGTGTCTTGAACTTGCCATATGGCCAAAAATTAGGAACCCCTGGAGAAATATTTGAATATATAAAATAGAGGAATGGAAGAATTTCCTGAAGAAAGTGGTTCTGAATAGCATGAAAGAAGAAATAGAGGAGTTAGTCACAAGGAGCAAAAAAAAATAGGCTTTTCTACTTAATTTTGATTAAGTATTTTAATTCACAGGTGTGAATCTAGGTTTGCTTAAGTCTAATGTTTGGATGTACAAAAGGCTAGAGGGTTGATCATAGTTTTGTTAATTAATTTTTGTACCATATTAACTGAATTTCTTCTAAATTTTTCTGAACTTTTTTTTTTTTTGAGACGGAGTTTCGCTCTTGTTACCCAGGCTGGAGTGCAATGGCGCGATCTCGGCTCAACGCAACCTCTGCCTCCCAGGTTCAGGCAGTTCTCCTGCCTCAGCCTCCTGAGTAGCTGGGATTGCAGGCACGCGCCACCATGCCCAGCTAATTTTTTGTAGTTTTAGTAGAGACGGGGTTTCACCGTGTTGTCCAGGATGGTCTCGATCTCTTGACCTCGTGATCCACCCGCCTCGGCCTCCCAAAGTGCTGGGATTACAGGCGTGAGCCACCGCGCCCGGCCCCTTTTTCTGAACTTTTAAAAGAAAATAGTATTTTCTATTGCACTTTTTGTCACGTAACAGCTCAAGACTGTCCCACTCAAATATTTACTATTATATATTTAATAAATTATTTATTTATTTATTTATTTATTTATTTCTCCACCCAGGCTGGAGTGCAGTGGTAATGATCTTGGCCCACTGCAACCTCTGCCTTCTGGGTTCAAGTGATTCTTATGCCTCAGTCTCCTGAGTAGCTGGGCGCACAGGTGTGAATCACTACACCCAGCTAATTTTTGTATTTTTAGTAGAGACAGGGTTTCACCGTGTTGGCCAGGGGTGTCTTGAACTCCTGACGTCAAGTGATCTGCCTACCTTGGCCTCCCAAAGTGCTAAGATTACAGTGATGAGCCACCATACCCACCCCTGCTATCTCATATTTATTAAAGTATGACACAAGCCGGGTGTCTAGCAGGATAATGCATAGTTCATTGAGATTTGTTATATTTTGCTAGTTCTATATTCTGCAACGTAAAAAATCAACCTATAGAAACTTATAGAAAACCAATATTGTACTTTGCCTCTTACTTCAGTCCTTGAAGTGACTTCTTAACACCTCCTGTTGTGTGTTTGGGTTGCAGAGCTGCCAATTTATATTTCCTGTTCCTTGTTGTCCTGAACTGGGTACCTTTGGTAGAAGCCTTCCAAAAGGAAATCACCATGTTGCCTCTGGTGGTGGTCCTTACAATTATCGCAATTAAAGATGGCCTGGAAGATTATCGGAAATACAAAATTGACAAACAGATCAATAATTTAATAACTAAAGTTTATAGTAGGTAAGTGTAATAGGAGCTTTGCTAAGGACTATGTGTGTATCATTGAGAAATATGCAGAATGTTACTTTTTTCTCCTTAGGTGTCACCAGATCCTTTTGTGTTGTTATCGTTGTCGCTGTTGTTTAACGAATATTTCATAAAGTCCTATGGTGAATTTTATTCAAGTGTCAGAGGAAAACAAAAATGTATAAGCCATTGTCAACTCAGGAGCTGACAAAACAAAAGCTTCTATAACTCATGCATAAGTGGAATTAAAAGAATTAAATTTCAGAGCCAGGCGTGGTGACTTACACCTGCAATCTCAACACTTTGGGAGGTCGAGGCGGGTAGATCACCTGATCAGGAGTTCGAGACCAGCCTGACCAACATGGTGAAACACTGTCTCTACTAAAAATACAAAAATTACCTGGGCATGGTGGCTGGTGCCTGTAACCCCAGCTACTCAGGAGGCTGAGGCAGGAGAATCTCTAGAACCCATGAGGTAGATGTTGCTGTGAGCTGAGATCGCTCCATCGCACCCCAGCCTGGGGACAGAGCAAGACTCTCTCAAAAAAAAAAAAAAAGAATTAAACTTCAAACCATAAGAAGGAAAGCAAGCACATCGTTTTTAACCATAGATGTTATAATTTAGGATTAAGAAGAGGATGGGATATGCAAATTAACGAATATGAATGTCTGTGAAAAACAAGCTGGGATATATAAAAAAGATGGGAGCCAACTACCTACAGAGGAAAAGGATTGTGAAAAATGTAGGTGAAGCCTGTAATCCCAGCACTTTGGGAGGCCAAGGAGGGAAGATCACTTGAGGTCAGGAGTTTGAGGCCAGCCTAGCCAACATAGTGAAACACTGTCTCTACTAAAAAATACAAAAATTAGCTGGACATGGTGGCAGGCGCCTGTAATCCCAGCGGCTTGGGAGGCTGAGGCGGAAGAATTGCTTGAATCCGGGAAGTGGAGGTTGCAGTAAGCAGAGATCGCATCACTGCACTCCAGCCTGGGTGACAGAGTGAGACTCCATCTCAAAAAAAAAAAAAAAAAAAAAAAAAAATGGAGGAGAATATTCTTTTTTTGTGTGCACAAAACTAGATGCATCCCATCACAGCAACAACAGAGAGCATTCATAGGAGAAGGTCTTTTTAGGGGCATATTTGCTGTGTTAGAGACTTGTATTTTCAGTATTGATAAAAGAGAGAGTCTATGTAGCCAAGAATAAACTCAGTTTATGTGAGTTTTAAACTGTAGTGTATATTATTTGCAGCTCCTGGGTTTTTATTCTTAGATGTAAGTTTACGCTTAGTAAACAGTATAGATAAATATAACTTGCCTTCAATCTTATGTGATCCAAAGAGGAAAATGTTAGGAAAGGCTTCTCTGAAGAGGTGATATTTAATCTGAAAGCTGCAGAATTCAAATTTTGTTCATTATTAGAATTCTTCAGTGACTTTCACAATGTTTGTTTTAATGATCTATCAAGAAAACAAGGAATAGAGCTTTGTTTATTGTTTGTAAGGTGATTTGAGATTTCTTGGAAAATGAGAAATTATTTCTATTTTTTTCTGTTCTACTCATGTCCCATCTAAAGGGAACCAGAAAAAAATATGTGTTGTATTTTAAAATAAAATAATGGGATAAGTCCATGGTTTTTATTTAAAGTTATAGAGCATTTTACTAAAACAGTTCTATTAATAATTTAGAAACATTTGAATGCTTATTATATACCAGGGATAGAGAACTAAAATGTCTGTAGAGTGACTGATCTCGAAAAATAGCTATAAGAAACATTATTTTACAATGATTATATGATGAACAAAGTTCAGAATTTGACCAATTTTAAGATTAACCAGTGAATCCCAAATTGATCGAATAGAAAGAATGCTTATTATATATATTTTTGAATACAAACTCAAATATATAAATAATTGCAGGCCAGGTGCAATGGCTCACACCTGTAATCCCAGCACTTTGGGAGCCTGAGGTGGGTGAATTGAGTGAGTTCAGGAGTTTGAGACTAGCCTGGGCAACATGGCTAAACCCTATTTCTACAAAAAAAAACAACAACAAATTAGCCAGGCTTGGTGGTGTGTGCCTACAGTCCCAGATACTTGGGAGGATGAGGTGGGATCGCCTGAGCCTGTGAGGCAGAGGTTGCAGTGAGTTAAGATTGTGCCACTACACTTCAGCCTGGGCAACAGAGCAAGACCCTGTCTCAGATAAATAAAATAATTGCAGATTTTAATTGCTAATTTGGAGTTGGCAGTGTGTGTTTATTTGCTTTTCTGGTTTGTTCTAAAACGTTTAATCTGATTCTCCCACTTAGCTGTGTAGCCTTGGGCAGATTACAAAAAGCAGCTAAACACCCAGTTTCTTTCATTATGAGTGTAATAATAAAACTTACTTCATAGCATCTAGTCTTTTCCAAGTACTAAGTAAAAGCCATTATGATTATTATTATAGGTTAATAATGACTGTTTGCTAGAGTTTATGTTTGTCACATCAAGTCATTTAATCAACATTTGAGAACTCCTCAAAACACTGCACAATTTTTAAAATATTAAAATTACCTGATAGAAGACCTAGTATAACTTTTTTCTCAAGTGTCCTTTTAGATATAATCCAAATCTATTTTAGATGATTTTCATATAAATTTAAAAATGAGATGTAGTATTATAGTCATGTATTTAATATCCATTTTAAGATGTTCCTGTATGTTTGTGTTTCATAAGAGGCTCAGGTAATTTTATGCGTTTTTATCTATATATGATATAATTTGGTTTTGTTTGGTATTGTAGAAGAAATAATGCTTATGTTTTCCCCTCAGATTATTTTATTACAAGGTTATAAAGAAATAAAGATGGGATATAAAACCATGCCTTGTTGATTTAAATATGCTAATGTAAACTGCTATGAAATACAAAGAAATCAACATAGAAACAAATTATTTCTCCACAAAGTTAGGGTGAAATTATGGGGGCTATTTAACAAGTTTTTGGAAGAAGCATATTAACATTTATAAGCAGAAAATTTGGTTCTTATTTGTAATATGTGGTCTTTCACAAGGTGCTTAATTTTCTATAGAAAAGTATCATTTGGAATAACAAACATTAGTCTAGAAATTAATCATTTAAACTCTATTATGCCTCCAATTAAGTTAGAATGAACTATTATAGAAAACCTGACTTTCTTAAGATTGCCTTTAAAATAGGCACCACTTGTATGGTTTTAAAATCTGTTTTAACATAATAGAAGTGTCTTGAAAATAAGGCTATTAATCATTCAGCAAATCTGAGTGCCTGCTATGTGATAAGCACTGAGAGACTTAGAGGATTTAAACTTAAATTAGGTACAATGTCTGCCTTCAAGGAATGTGCATTATTTTATGACCTTTAAAAACCATGTTATTGATGTTAGAAGTTTCAAAATATTAGCTAATGTTAACATTTTAGGATTATCTCTTAAATCCATAGAATTTCATGATTTGTGAAATGAGACCTTCAGTAGCCATCTAAGATAATTAACCTTATATAAGATATTATACAAAACAAACATTTTAAAGTAAATTCTTTACATTTATTTTAAAATACACAGGCAAACTACATTTTATTTGGTGGTTATTAGAAGTGACTGCACTTGGCAGTAAACTCTAGTATTTAAGAGAGTAGACTCTGGATATACCTGCTTTGTTTCAAATTACAGGACCACTTAGCCATGTAGCACTGACCAAGTTACTTAACTTGTCAAGGGCAGTTTTTTTTCTAATTTTTAAAACTGGTTGTAAAACCAACCGCAACATTGATTCAAAAATTAAATGAGTTGATATATATAAAGCATCTAATAAATCTTAGCTGATGTTGTGTCCAATGATAATTCATTTTTTGCTCATTATAAATAATGTAATGTCTTATTGGAAACACACTAAAAATACCAAAAAGAATAATTAATCCATAATTCTACCCCTTCTGTCTTTAAATATCAAGTGAAGTAGGCGTTCACATTCCCAACCCTTCATTCTTACCCCTCCCTCTCCTTCCTTACCAGCTCCCATCCTAGTTGAATCTCTGTTGATTATTTAGTGCGTATTATTCCCAACTTTTCCTAATGCTTATGTAATAGAGCTGTTTGATACTGGACTTACGAAGAAGCAAAATTGGCCTAGAAGTTTTCCTGAAGGAGGGATTGTGGGTGCTGTGTCCTGATCAGTGACAGTCATACACAAGCACAAACCACCAAGGAGATGCAAGAAATTCTAATTGGACCTTTGGACCTTTAGACTCTGGGGCAAGAATAAAGTTCTCTTACTAGTTTTGATTATATATCAGGAAAGGAAATGTAGTCTTATTTTTGCATCTCCCAACAATGCTCACAGCCACATTTAACTAGCCTGGAACATTTACAATGTTGGAAGACGCTAGCTGATTCACAGAGATCATACTTTCTTCTTCACTCTTCCAATCAACAATTTTACGTTACCAACTTTCTCCAAGGCCACCTGACCTAACAGCCAAATACTGTAGGCATTTGGGTTTTTACTGTACAGGACTCCTCTGTAGCTTTCAGCCATTGTGGCTCCCTCTTACAAATTTCCTTCTTCCTTGATTTCTGTGACACCACGTATCTCAGATCCTCTTTGACCTTACTATCACCTTAAGGATTCTTTCCCTAAGAAATATCCTTATCTGCAATCAACGGCTGTCTGTGTACCTGGGACTTCCAAATCTATATCTTTACTCATAATCTCCAGATCAGGACCCTCAAACTGCTGGGCATCTTCAGCGCACATCCTACTCCAAATAAAACCTTTTCAACCTGAAGTTATCTAACCTGTGATACAACCAGTTGCTTCTAAAATCTGAGACCTATGACAGCACCATCCATCACCACATTGAACACTTTAGGGACCATAGTGTCATCCTGGATAATTCTTTTATGTGTAATAAGTCCAAAAACTTGCTTCTGTTATCTAATATGTCTTGATTTCATCTTTTATCTTTCTGTGTTGCTACTGCCTTAATTCTGATCACCTTCATCCCTCCCATGGATTATTTTAGTAACTTACCACTGTTCTCTTGGCCATACTCCTAAATAACCTGCCATCCAAAAATCCATTCTTTCCTTCGTCTCAGGAGTTGGCAAACAGAAGTAGGGTCACATTCTTCTTTGTCTGAACCTTTATGTACTTTCCATTTTTTATAGAATGAAATTCCTACTCCTAGGTATGGCATGGAGGACTGAACTGTCAAAATAATACCCCTGCCTACCTTTTTTATCTTTTTCTCTGTTACCCCCTCTGTAGGAGAATAAACTGATATGCACAGACACTAGGAAAAGTTTGGTAAAGACAAAATAAACTGTTGATTTGTCTTTCTCCATGGACCAATAAACTCTTTAGATAATCAAAGATTTCCTTTAGTTGGTTTTAACCTTGTCCATTTGGTATGTCCTGATAATGTACTTCTTAGGTAGTCTTTTAAGCTAAATATTTCTTGAAATATCTGATATTATTCTGTATGGCAAAAGTTGTAAAAGTATTGGTGTAAGGTGCCATTTCTATTTAATCTGATGAAATAAAATAAGTGGATTTTATGATATTTGCCACAAATGTTAGTTTTTATTTACATTTGGGAGACAGTGCAAGGAATGAGACAGAGCTTCTTAACTTTTGTTGGTGGCATCATATGTGAAATGCTATCTAACTAGCTCGAATGACATATGACATTCTACCATACAAATGTCCTCATTCTACCCTAAGGAAAATGCATTATGACACACAATGATAACTCATCCTATCTGCCTGATGGTAAATGCTGAGAGCAGATGATGTGTCTTATGCACCTTCAGATCCTCCGTACCTGACCGCAGAGCAGCATGAGGAATTGGTTTGTGTCTGAATGAGCCCATCAAATGTTGATTGTAATTTTATTCCAGAATTAGACTCAAACAGCATAATGGTTCAAAATCCCACAGGAAGAAAGAGCTGAAAAATATGATTTAGTGGCTCAGTAACTAAATTTTCAGGTGAAGCATTTGTAGAATTTAGGGGTTGCCAATTCTGAGGTTTCCCTTTTAGCATTTTGTTTGTTTGTTTTTGTTTGTTTGTTTGAGACAGCATTTCACTCTGTCACCCAGGCTAGAGTGCAGTGGAGTGATCTAGGCTCATTGCAGCCCCTACCTCCTGGGTTCAAGTGATTCTCCTGTCTCAGCCTCCTGAGTAGCTGGGATTGCAGGTGCGTGCCACCATGCCTGGCTAATTTTTGAATTGGTAGTAGAGATGGAGTTTCACCATGTTGGCCAAGCTGGTCTTGAACTCCTGACCTCAGGTGATCCACCCACCTTGGCCTTCCAAAGTGCTGGGATTACAGGCATGAGCCACTGTGCCTTGCCCCTTTTAGCATTTAATAGACTAAAATTTACCCTAATACTTAATATATACTTTATATACTAAAAAAATTAAAAAAAACATTGTATGTATATTTTGCTTGATATTCTTTTTTCAAACTTTTTTTTAATTATAGGAAAGAGAAGAAATACATTGACCGATGTTGGAAAGACGTTACTGTTGGGGACTTTATTCGCCTCTCCTGTAATGAGGTCATCCCTGCAGACATGGTACTACTCTTTTCCACTGATCCAGATGGAATCTGTCACATTGAGACTTCTGGTCTTGATGGAGAGAGCAATTTAAAACAGAAGCAGGTGGTTCGGGGATATGCAGAACAGGCAAGTCATGTGTTCTCAGTTGTGGCTTATTCACATTTTTTTTCTGAAGATGGCTGAGCTCATTTTCACATTACAGATAAAGAGATTTTTAATTCATTTTCACCAGGATGAAATAGAATCCCAGAAGGTATAATTCATTTTCAGATATGAGTGGAAGCGTACTCTTTTCTAGATAAGAGGATAAAATGACTTCAGAGTTCACACACTTTGGTGGGGCACTCATGTTTTTGAGAATGGAATTAAAGGAACCAGACAGAATTATTTGCAATTTGGAAAAAAAAAAAAACAAAACACCTGCTAATTTGTTTTTCTTAAACTTACACTTTATATCTAATTTTTGGTTGATCATTGTTTCTAAAATCTGTAATTACTTATATACCAAAGCTTAAGAGTTTTGTAGCTTCTCATGCTACATAGCTTTTAGACCTTTCTTAATATTGTGCAGAGGGAAACAGAAACCTTGAAGTTATATTGACATAGATTTAAATGAATCGCAGTTCTGCCATTAATTACTGTGTGACTTTGGACAAGTCATTTAAACACTTTATGCCTCAGTTTTTTTAATCTTAAAATGAAAATAATGGTACCTACTCTGTAGCATTATTGTAGGATTTAAATGAAATAATATGCATTGAAACATCATATATAGTATCTAAATGTCAGTTTCCTTCCCCTTTCTCTGAAAGCACTTGAGATGAAATAATTTACAATTTAATGATCTTTTTCTTTCTTTTTAACCCAAATGACTATTAAGTTAGGATTTCTTCATCTTACACTTATAAACCAAAAAAAACTGTTTTAGCCTACTAATACCTTTATCTTTTGGTAAATTTCATCTTGTCATATCGGTACCACCTCTCTACCTATGGACTTCATTTAGATCCTCTGTGATTATTATGCCTATTAGACTGCTGTCATTGTCACTTTTATAAGTAGTCTTGTACCAAAGACATTGGTAAAAATTCTGCACAACGTAACATCCTGTTGTAAACTACATACCCACTTTGAGTATTAATCAGCAATTCATATTTGCCATTAAAAGTAATGGCAAAAGCACAATTACTTTTATACCAACCTAGTATTAATCAGCACATTGTAGGTTCAATTAAGGGTGAATCTGGTGACCTAGATTTTAAACCTGCTCTAAACACTTTCTTGTTTTGAGAACTTTGGCAAATTACTGATTCTCTTTGTGTCTGTCTTTCCCCATCTGCTAATTAGGTCTAATTACTATAGTACCTTCCTCATGGAGTTGTGAAGAAGAAACTAGCTAATATATTAAAAGTGCATAATAGATTTTAGTGTGTCAAAAGAACTCTATAGATATTACTCATTAGAAAATAAATCATATCATATGTTAATATTTTTCATGTTTCCTATTATATACATATTAATTCTGATATTTATCAATATCAATAGCATTTACCTTACTGGTCAAAATGGATATGAAAATAAAAGTGGCTTGTTTTAGGGAAATCCATGCCTTAAAGGAGCTGTGTCCTACAAAGGCACTTTGCTTATTTGTTCATTCCTTTCATAAAGAATTCTGAAATTGTCTAATCCATTAGAAAATTTTATAGATATTGATGTTTAGTTTATTTTTAAATTGTTATTTATAAAATTTGGCTGAAATCAAATGCATATGTGCTCAAAGTGTTCACATATACATTTAATCTCAAAATTACTTATGTGATTAAAGGCCAACAACAAAAGTATGTTCAGTTTTTCAGTGCTTTATTGATAAAAAGGTGTTTATAAGTAGAAACTCTCTTCTAGAGAGTCCTGCGTGAATTTCAGTAAATGACTGAGACATTCCCATCAGCTGCAGATGTTTATTAGTGCTCTAGGACCATTCTGATTCCATTTATGGATCACATCATTATGCCTCTACTTTCCTTCCTTTGGGAAATTCATGATATAAACTTCACTGCAAAAAAGGCTTAGCATTATTTTAAGAATTGGTGAAGTGATAAAACACTTCAACATTAAGGATTTAATCTTGAATTCTTGTTTTGTGATTCAAAAAATACTTTTAGGACTCTGAAGTTGATCCTGAGAAGTTTTCTGGTAGGATAGAATGTGAAAGTCCAAACAATGACCTCAGCAGATTCCGAGGCTTCCTGTGAGTAATACATGACATACCTTTGTAGGTGTGAGTGGAATTGTGTGTTGCAATTGTACTTAACTTGATAAAGTGTTTCTGTACTTATACCCTTGTTAAATCACTAAAGGTTGTAACTTTAGCCACCTACTAAAGAATTTGGCTTATTTTAATTATTTAATAAGTATTTACACACACACACACACACACACACACACACGCACACACACAATTCATTCTGGAGGCAACTTATGGCATCCAGATCTCCTTTGCAAGGGCAGCTGGAATTTGGAGTCCTTACCTAATTTCAGGCATCAGCCCATAAATGTTCTGTGGCCTTGAGCCAAATTTTGATCCTCAGCTTCCTGATTTTTAAAAGAAGACAATTAGACCTACTTCACAGTGTGAGAAAAGCAAAGTTCCCAAATCATATATTGAAATGAGAATTATCCTGATACTATTACCATGATACCAAGAGCATATAAAGACATTCAATGGAAGACAAATATCCCACATGAGCATAGATGCAAAAATTCCACACAAAATTATAGCAAATCAAATCCAACAATGTATGAAAATGATAATACATCATGACCCAGTGGGACTTATCCCCCCAAACCTCAGGATTGGTTCAACATTAGAAAATAATACTATGTAATTCACCATACTAGGACTATATTAAACCATATTAAACAAATCAAAAAGGAAAAACCAGGTGGTTATCTCATAAGTGTAGAAAAAACATTTTACAAATCTAATTTCCATTCCTGCAAACTAGAAGTAGAAGGGAACTTAATCTGATAAAGGGCATCCACGAAAAACCTAGAGATAGCAGCATATTTAATGATGAAATAACTTCTCTTCTAAGATCAGGAACAAGACAAGCTTACACTGGAAGATCTGGCTAGTGTAGTCAGGCAGGAAAAGGAAATGAAAGATATGAAGCAAGAAAGAAGTAAAACTATCTTTTATTCACAGATTTCACAGATGGTATCATGTTCTTTGTAGAAAATCTGATGAAATCTCCAAAAAAAAAACTACTAAAAATAATGGGTTTAGCAATATTGTAGAAAACAAGATCCAGATAACAAAAATCAATTGTATTTTTGTATGCTAACAATGAACAGATATTGAAATTTTAAAAAAATGCAATTTATTCTAGCATCAGAAAAATGGAATGCTTAAGTATAAATCTGACAAATAATGTGAACTACCTGTTTTTCACTAAACACTAGTGAAAACAAAATTCAAGAACTAAATAAGTGGTATCAGTTTTCCCCCAGATTTATCTATAGAGCCAGTGAAATCCCAATCAAAATCTCAATAAGGTCTTTAAGGAATTGACAAGCTTATTTTAAAATTTAAGTGGAGATGCAGAATAACTAAGGCAACTTTGAAAAAAAAAATAAGAAAAAAGCTAGAAGGCTAAAACCACATGATTGTAAGACTTTTCAGAAAAGTATAATAATCAAGCCAGTGTCATTTTGGCGTAAAGATAGACCAGTAGATCAGTGGAAGAGATTATGTAGTCCAGAAATACACCAATGCATTTATGGACAATTGTTTTTTAACAAAGGTGGAAAGACAAATAGATGGAGATTGGTTATGTTTCAACAAACAGTACTGCAACAACAGGGTATTTATGTTTTCAAACATTAACTTTAATCCATACTGCTCACCACTTACAAAAATTAACTCAAAGTGAATCCTGGACTTAAATGTAAATCTACATAATAAAAACTTTCAGAAAAAACATAGTGGAAATCTTTTTACTTTGTATTATACAAAGATTTCTTAGATACAACACCAAAAGCACAATCCATTAAAGACAAAAATAAATAAAAGAACTCATCAAAATTTAAAATTTCGCTCCTCTATGATACTGTTTATGGAATGAAAAGACAAGTCGCAGACAGGAAGAAAATATTTGCAATCCATGTATTTGATATGGGACTTATATATTCAAAATATGTAAGTCCCATATATATTCAGAATATATAAAGGCCTATAAAATTCAGTATTAAAACAAATAATACAACTTTAAAAATTGTCAAAAGACTTTGAACTAATGTATTTGACATTTGAATGCAAATAATTTTGTGAAAAGATGCAGGTTAAACCACAGAGCTTTACCTGCTAAAATTAAAAAGATCGACTGTACCAAGTGTTGGCAAGGATGTAGAGGAACTTGTACCCTTAGATGCTATTAGTGGGAACGTAAAATAGTACAACCACTTTGGAAAACAATTTGGAAATTTTGGAAAAAGCTAAGCATATGCTCATTATATAACGTGACCATCCCACTCCTAGACAATTACCCAAGAAAAATAAAAATATGTGTTCATTCTATGACCTGTATACAATGTTCATAGCAGCTTTATTTATAATAGCCAAAAACTGGCAGAAACCCAATGTTCGTCAACAGGTAAATGGATAAACAACTCAATAAAGTTGGTTAAAATTCTAAGAAAAGTAACAATAAGATGGAAGGAAATGTAGAATATAATAGTAGTGTCTATTTTTTTATTTTTATAGGTTCAGTGGTACATGTGCAGATTTATTACATGAATATGTTGTGCAATGGTGAGGTTTGGGCTTCTAGTGTACCCATCTAAATGGTGAATTTTTCCTCATAGGTAATTTTTCAACCCTCATGCCCCTCCCACCCTCCTTTCTTTAGGAGTCCCCAGTGTCTATTATTTCCTTCCATATGTCCATGTATACCCATTCTTTTTTTTTTTTTTAAGGAAAACAAATTGTATGCTTTACTGAAGCTTGATTATAAGTGATGCAGTTAAGAAATACATTTTGTCTGATTTTCCAAGTAAAAGATCTTTTTAAAGCTTTTTAAAGCATTTTTAAAAGCTTCTGTGTAAATAAGCATGCAATAAATGCTGTAGAGAAGTTAAAGAAATCTTCAAAAATTGTGAAAAAAGTCTGATTTTGTGAGTTTGTCATAGAATATTTTAATAGAATTCTGTTTTGTTATTTTGAAGTAGGTAAAACCAGACCAGTAATACCATGGTGTCTTTAGAAAAATCTACTATAGCAGATAGATATCATTCTTTTTTTTTTAATTATTTTTTATTGCATTTTAAGTTTTGGGGTGCATGTGAAGAACATGCAAGATTATTGCCTAGGTACACACATGGCATTGTGACTTGCTGCCTTCCTCCCCATCACCTATATCTGGCATTTCTCCCCATGCTATCTCTCCCCAACTCCCCACCCCCCGCTGTCCGTCCCCTGTTTCCCCGCAACAGACCCCAGTGTGTGATGCTCCGCTCCCTGCGTCCATGTGTTCTCATTGTTCAACATCCACCTATGAGTGAGAACATGCAGTGTTTGATTTTCTGCTCCTGTGTCAGTTTGCTGAGAATGATGGTTTCCAGGTTCATCCATGTCCCTACAAAGGACACGAACTCATCGTTGTTGATGGCTGCATAATATTCCATGGTGTGAATACCCATTCCTTAGCTCCCACTTAAGAGTGAGAACATGCAGTATTGATTTTCTGGTTTTGAGTTAGTTCACTTCAGACAGTGATCTCAGACACTATCCATGTTGCTATAAAAGGCATGATTTCATTGTTTTTTATGGTTGAGTAGTAGTTCATGGTGCCGTGTGTGTGTGTTTGTGTGTGTGTGTGTGTGTGTGTGTGTGTGTGTGTATCAATCACATTATCTTTAATCATCTGTTGATTGACATTTAGGTTGATTTCATGACTTTACTGTTGTGAATAGCATGACAAGAAACACATAAGTGTGGGTGTCTTTTTGACATAAAAATGGTAGTTCTATTTTTAGTTCATTGAGAGGTCTTCATACTGTTATCCACAGGAGTTGTACTAATTTACATACCCACCAACAGTGTATAAGCATTCCTTTTTCTCTGTATCCTTGCCAACATCTGTTATTTTTTGACATTTTTAATAATAACCATTCTGACTGGTATGAGATGGTATCTCATTGTGGTTTGAATTGGCATTCCTCTGATGATTTGTGATACCATTTTTTCATAGGCTTGTTGGCCACTTGTATGTCTTCTTTTGAGAAATGTCTGTTCATGTCCTTTGCCTACTTTTTAATGGGAGTATTTGGTTCTTTTGTAGTTGTTGCTTTGTTTGAGTTCCTTATAGATTCTGGATATTAGTTGTTTGTTAGATGCATAGTTTGCAAATATTTTTTTCCCATCTGTAGGTTGTCTGTTTACTCTATTGATTGTTTCTTTTGCTATGTAGAAGCTGTTTATTTTAATTAAATCTGATTTGTCTATTTTTGTTTTGTCGCATTTGCTTTTGAAGTCCTAGTCATAAATTCTTTGCTTAGGCCAATCTCCAGAAGATTTTTTTCTGGGTTTTCATCTAAGATTTTCATAGTTTCAAGTCTTACGTTTGAGTCTTTAATCCATTTTGAGATTTTTTTGTAGATCATGAGAGGTAGGAATTCAGTTTAAATTTTCTCAGCACCATTTATTGAATAGGGTGTCCTTTCCCCATTGCTTATTTTTGTCAATTTTGTCAAAGATCAGTTGGTTGTAGGTATGTGGCTTCAATTCTGGATTCTCTACTCTTTTCCACTGATATATGTGTCTGTGTTTTTGTAGCAGTACCATGCTGTATTGGTCACTATAGCCTTGTAGTATAGTTCAAAGTCAGGTCATGTGGTGCCTCCAGCTTTTTTCCTTTTGTTCAGGATTGTTTTGGCTATTTGGACTTTTTTTTTGTTCCATATGATTGTAGAATTGTTGTCTTCTAATTCTGTGAAAAACGATGTTGATATTTTATACAAATTGCATTGAATCTGTAGATTTCTTTGGGCAGTATGGACATTTTAACAATATTGATTCCTCCAATCCATGAGCATGGGATGTTTTTCCATTTATTTGTGTCATCTACAGTTTCTATAATCAGTGTTTTGTAGTTCTTCTAGTAGAGATCTTTCACCTCCTTGGTTAAATATATTTCTAAGTATTTCATTTTGTGTGTATGTGGCTGCTAGAAATGAGATTGAGTTCTTGAATTGGTTGTCAGCTTGAATGTTGTTAGTGTATAGAAATGCTGCTGATTTTTGTGCATTTATTTGGAGTTTTGAAACTTTACTAAAGTTGTTAGAAGTCTTTTAGAGGAATCTTTAGGGTTTTGTAGGTATAAGAACATGTCATCAGTGAACAAAGATAATTTGACTTCCCCTTTTCCAATTTGAATGCCTTTTACTTTTTTCCCTCTTGCCTGATTGCTCTGGCTGGGACTCCCAGTAGTATGTTGACTAGGAGTGGTGAGAGTAGGCATCCTTGTCTTGTTCCAGTTATTAGGGGGAATGCTTTCAACTTTCCCCCTTTCATTATGATATTGGCTGTGAATTTGTCACACATGACGCTTGTTATTTTTGAAGTATGTTCCTTTGACACCTAGTTTTTTGAGGATTTTTATCATGAAAGGATATTGGATTTTATTGAGTGTTTTTTCTGGATCTATTGAAATGATAATATGGTGTTTTTGTTGTCATCCTTGTTCTTTTATTTTATTTTATTTTATTTATTTATTTATTTTGAGAAAGAGTTCTATTACCCAGGCGAGAGTGCAGTGGTGTGATCTCAGTTCACTGCCACGTCCACCAACTGGTTCAAGCAATTATTGTGCCTCAGCCTCCTGAGTAGCTGGGATTACAGGCACCTGCCACCACGCCTGGGTAATTTTTGTATTTTTAGTAGAGACGAGGTTTCCCCATGTTGACCAGCCTCATCTCTGACTCCTGGCCTCAGGTGATCTGCCTGCCTTGGCCTCCTGAAGTGCTGGGATTACAAGCACCAGCCACTGCGCCCAGCCTAGTTTTTGTTTTTAATTCTGTTTATGTGGTGAATCACATTTATTGATTTGTATATGTTAAACTATCCTTGCATCCCTGGAATAAAACCATGCGATCATGGTGGATAATCTTTTTGATGTGCTGTTAGATTTGGTTTGCTAATATTTTGTTGAGGATTTCTGCATCTGTGTTCATCAGCGATATTGGCCTGAAGTGTTCTTTGTGGTTGTTGTTGTTTCCTTGCCAGATTTTGGTATCAGGATGATACTGGCTTCATAGAATGAGTTAGGGAGCCCCTAACCTGACTCCTCTGACTTTTTGGAATCGCTTCTGTAAGATGGATACCAGCTCTTTTATTTTGCACGGCTGAGAAAATTTGACTATAAATCCATCTGGCCCTGGGCTTTTTGTTGGTGATGGTGGTAGGTGTTTTATTAATATTTCAATTTCATTACTTATTATTAGTCTATTCAGGATTCAAATAGCATATTTAAGTAACACTGAATACAGACGCCTGGTAGGGTAGGATCAGGGAGGGAGCCGTAAAGTGGAAGAGGAAAGGCTTAGTCTTAGTTAAGAGATAATGCTGGAATTAAATCTTCAAGAATGAGAAGATGCCAGGCAAACAATAAAGTGAAAAGAATGGCTGGCATTTCAAGCTGTGAGAGCAACATAGGCAAGAGCCTAGAGGCCTGAGACTGCAGTGTATTTTTATTGTTCTGTGTGGCTAAGTATGTATGGAATGTAGGTGAGCAATAAGGCAGATCATGAAGAGGCCAGAGCCTGAAAGGCCTTGTGTATTTTGCTTAAAATGAAACAGTTATCCTGAAGTTATTGGGTTTAGTATTAGAAAAATCCTTCCATGGAAATTTCAGATGGTCTTCATGAAAAGAAGTTAGGCAGCTGCCCCTTTCTCATCAGAAACATGCTCATAAGGCATTTCTTAGAATAAGTTATTTTCAAGGATCATTTCTTCTAGCTGCTGACTGTGAATAAAGTTTCCTCTTGTAAATGTCAGATTCAGGGGCTGCCTTTTTTTGACCTGGGGTCAGATCTGTCTTAGGAAGCAGCCTGTACAGCTGTCCTCTTCCTATAGTTGGGCATGCCGACTCCCTAATGAGCTCAGAGTTGTCCCTGGCAGGATGCATTTGGTTTATGCAGTGGAGATAACAGGAAGGAACTCTAGTCTAGCACTCTGGTCTGGAGCATAGCACTCTGCAAAGAATCTGGCCCAGTGCATGTAATTAGTAGGGTTTTCTTTAATGTATGAGAACACTGTTGCCACACAAATTGTGATTCTGTGTCCCAATTCTGATAGTTTGTCTAGTGTCTGAGACTCCCAACTCTTACCATCTCAGACCTGTTTGCTCTGGTGTAAACTTGACAAGTAATTCAAAATTTCTGGACTGGGCACAGTGGTTCATGCCTGTAATTCCAGCACTCCGGGTGGCTGAGGTGGGCGGTTTGCCTGAGCTCAGGAGTTTGCAACCAGCCTGGGCAACATGGTGAAATCCTATCTCTACTAAAATATAAAAAAATTAGCCAGGCATGTGCCTGTAGTCCCAACTACTTGGGCAGCTGAGACAGGAGAATTGCTTGAACCCGAGAGGTGGAGGTTGCAGTGAGCTGAGATTGTGCTACTGCACTGGAGCCTGGGCAGCAGAGCAAGACTCTGTCTCAAAAGTCAATTAATCAATCAATCAATCAATCAATCTGGGACTGGAGCCGAGCTGACTTTTGTCAGCCTCATTTCATCCTTTGGATCTGGTTCTTCTTAAGAGACACATTCGAGTATCATTTGCTGTGCTGGGCATTGAGTCTTGTTTCAGAGCCCTTACCTAGTTCCAAGGCCCTACTAGCTTTCTGCCTATCCAAATTGTGACTTTTCCCTACGGTTCTGGGCACCATGTTTCCCTGCCCTTTGATTCCCCCATTTGTGATGGGCTCCTCTGATATCAGTTTGCTTTGAAATTTGCTCCCTTACTTGCTGATTATCACGTCCTGACTGCTGAAGTGGCCAGTCTCCGAGAATCCTCAGATTCTGCCTTCCCTAGTGATTGGAGGGGCCTTTGTCTGTTCTGTTGATGTCCATCCTGAGAGCTGCCATCAGCCATTGACAGGGAAGCATTTAATACGAGAATCAGCTTAGGTAGATACAGTGATTTTCTGTAGAATTATTTTGATCCACTAAACTAGCTCCTTATTTTTTTTTCCTGTTTTGTGGCCTGCTTTCAAAAATTAAACACAAATTGAGATGCTCAAGCTACCTGTCTATATGACACCTTCTTTGATCTTCATGCTCTAAGGTAGAACTGACATCCTCCCTATTTGTGACTACACTGTATACTGAATATCAGATTCCTATCGTATTGTCTATCATATTTTGACTACACTTACATGTCTCTACCTCAGTTACCTCCTCTTAGACCATGGGAATCCAGACTGCATATGTTTGTTTTTCTATTTCTAGCATCTGGTTTGGAGTGCTGGGCACATAGTAAATAGATGTTTCATGGAAGCTGTATGTGACAGCCACTGCCTCATACAAAACTCTGAAGGTTCCATACCATGAGTGCCAATTATCAGACACATGTAAAATACAGGACATTTTTGGAATTTGCAGTAAGTGCAATCAATATAGGAGCTGAACTTTGGTCTAATAGTGATACTGCAAAGTGATTTAATGGTGAAAAATAAGGATTTCAGGAGAAAAAAATATCTTAATACTTTCTGAGGAACTTTGGAATCAGTTAGTTTATGTATTAAATTCTTTCCTATAAGGACTCTAGGGAAAAAAAAATGCCACATTGCTGAGGACTGGCTGATGCTTCCCTGGGAATGCTATATGGAAATGTGAATGTTGGGACTTAATTTCCTCATCTGTAAAACAGAAAAGTTGAATTAGCTTAAACTCAGGGATGCATCTAGCTTTTACCATCTCTTTGTGTACAAGCCTGTATATGTGAAGGAATGTAAACATATACTTGTTAGAAGAAAGTGCTTTACAAAGTATGAGAGTGAATGACAAATCTGTCTTCCTATTTCTTTGTAGTGTGAAACCTTATTTGAATAATTTTTACTTTATTTTAATTATAATTCCAGATAACAAAGTTAATATTGACAACTTTTATATATGTAAGGAACAAGCAATAACTTTAAAATTGAAGTTTATTGCTTAGAAAAAAAACTAATTTTAATACTGAAACTAAGGACATTTTCAAAATATGTGAAAACCGTTACTTTTTAGTTGTTTATTTAAATATTCCAGTGATGTTGCTCTGTATTTTTGTCACTGTAACAATTTGGTCAAACAATTACTTCAATAATTTTAAAACTGTTTATTACAGAAATTTTCAAGCATGAGAAAGCAAAAGAAAGGTATAATGAACACCCATGTGTTGACACTCAACCTTGGCTGTTTCACAGTTTTTCCATCTTTGTTTCATCCGTGCTTCCACTTCCTTTCCTACCCCTCCACTGTGTCATTTCACCATAAATACTTTTACTTATACCAGATAAGGTCTTAAATAAGTCACAACCACAGTAGCATTATCACACCTAACAAAAATTAAGAACCATTCCATAATATCATTTAATACCAAGCTTTTGTTCAAACTTCTACAATTTTCTGAAAAAATGTTTTTTGATAGTTGTCTTATTCTAACCAGGATCTATACTTTGCATATGATTGACATGTCTCTAAATTTCCTCTCCCAATAAATGGAGTCATTGAGCTTACAGAATTTATCACATCCTAGGTTAAGATGACTGCCTTCTCCTTGGGTTGGGCTTCCTCTCCTTTCCCCTTTCATTCCCCTACATCATTCATTTTCTGAATAAAGCAGGTCATTTTGCCTGTAGAATTTACCATGTTTTAGATCTGGCCAACTGCATTCTTGTGGTAATATTTAACATGTTTCTCTGGCCATCTTATCTGTAAACTATCAAGGGACATTTTTAGACTCCAATGAAAGAAACAGAGTCTCTCCCTGGAAAATAGCAAACATGTATATACACATACATACACACACACAAAAAATATTGAATACAATTTCAAAGGCTTCAAAGATACTCTGAAGCCATAGACCCCAGATTGAAATACCTAATAGAGGTTTGATTAAGCACCTGTGGGGCCATGACTTCCTTTCCCATAAATCATGAAGCCCACAATGTCTCCTTGTCCCATTGTAAGATTGGTGTTATCAGCCTTGTCTTATGATTATAAAGTTCCCATCAGCCTTTTAAACATTGATTTTTAGCAGCCACTGATTATCATTGCCTAGAATGGTTCTTGATTTCATCCAAATTGAAAATGATAATTTTTAAACTCTATCAGAAATTGTTCCCTCATCAATTACTAAGTTATCCTAAATATATTTGTACTAGAAAAGTGGGATTCTTGCTTGGAATATTTTTTATAGTAAAAGAAGTTGACAAACAATGACTACCATTGAAAACAGTGATAGTTAGAAACTTGTTGCATCATTTTCCCAGATTCACAAAGCAGTAACTGATTCACAATAGCAAAGACTCAGAATCATCCTAAATGCCCATCAGCAGTAGACTGGATAAAGAAAATGTGATCTATATACACACCACGGAATACTATGCAGCCATAAAAATGAATGAGATCATGTCCTTTGTAGCAACATGGATGGAGCTGAAGGCCATTATCCTAAGTGAACTAATTCTGGAACAGAAAACCAAATACTATATGTTCTCACTTATAAGTGGGAACTAAACATTTAGTACATATAGACACAAAGATAAGAATAATAGACACGAAACCCTAATTGAAACTGGATGGTAAGAGGAGCATGAGGATCAAAAAACTACCTCTTAGGCACTATGCTTATCACCTGGGTAATGAAATCTGAACACCGAAGCCCTGCAACACACAATTTACCTATGTAGTAAACTTGCACATGTATCCCTGAACCCAAAAGTCCATAAACAAAACCAACAACAACAAAGCAAGTAACTGAAATAACCAAAGTAAATGGGCCAGAAATTTGAAACCTTTCCTGTGAAATGCCTTTTTACTTCAAGGGCCATGAGATTTATTTTTATATCCCCACTTTTGCTATTTAAAAGTGAATCTGTATGCTGTCTTTCTTACAGAGAACATTCCAACAAAGAACGCGTGGGTCTCAGTAAAGAAAATTTGTTGCTTAGAGGATGCACCATTAGAAACACGGAAGCTGTTGTGGGCATTGTGGTTTATGCAGGTTGGTTATGTTCCTAATTTCCATTGTCTCCTTGTGCTTTTCTACAAGTTAACATTTTTCAACTCAAAAAGGCAGTCTGTCAAGGCAGAAAGGAAATTTTGTCTTGACAAACTTAATTATTGGTCTCTGGTTTTCTAAATGAATCACAAAAGAAGATTAAACTGACAAAATAGATCATGTAACTGTGTTTTATTAAATTGTCTGTCAGAGAGTTTTTTAAATATGATATTTGCTTCCTGGCTTTAATTTGTACATTTTCTATCATACTGCACATCCTTTGTAGGCCATGAAACCAAAGCAATGCTGAACAACAGTGGGCCACGCTATAAGCGCAGCAAATTAGAAAGAAGAGCAAACACAGATGTCCTCTGGTGTGTCCTGCTTCTGGTCATAATGTGCTTAATTGGAGCAGTGGGTAGGTAAAATTTGATTATTTGCTGACATCTTTTCAGCAAGATATTAAAGTATTTTATTTCAATATGATATCTGTGAATGTTTTACTTTGGTAAGGTGGATTTTATTTGTCAGTAATGTTTTTCCTCACATCCTTGTCTCTTTCATCCTTTGGCCTGTAAAATATTAATGCTGACTATATTAATTCATATTTTGCCATAGTACTGAAGAAACCTGGAGAGTGATTTAAAGAGAAAGAGTGAGACGGAAGAATGTATAACCTTTTGAATTTGAATTTTGTTTCCAAAAACAAACAATTGGTGTTGAATCAAAATGAATACTCTCATTCCCTCTCCTTCAGGAATAAAGTTTTTTTGTTTGCATGCTATATATTTAGCATCCTTTTGATGTCTGTGTATTTTTTGAAAGGTCATGGAATCTGGTTGAGCAGGTATGAAAAGATGCATTTTTTCAATATCCCCGAGCCTGATGGACATATCATATCACCACTGTTGGCAGGATTCTATATGTTTTGGACCATGATCATTTTGTTACAGGTAATTTTTATTAAGCTTATGGTAGAATGTTAACATCTTTGCTGCTTAACCAGCTATGTTCAGCTTCACATCCTTTCTTTAACCTACTTTAACATTTTAAAACTTGTTTGGATCTTCTTAGGTCTTGATTCCCATTTCTCTCTATGTTTCCATCGAAATTGTGAAGCTTGGACAAATATATTTCATTCAAAATGATGTGGATTTCTACAATGAGAAAATGGATTCTACTGTTCAGTGCCGAGCACTGAACATCGCGGAGGATCTAGGACAGATTCAGTACCTCTTTTCTGATAAGACGGGAACCCTCACTGAGAATAAGATGGTTTTTCGAAGATGTAGCGTGGCAGGATTTGATTATTGCCATGAAGAAAATGGTGAGTGTTGGATTTTCCTGAAAGCCAACCTTAGCATTGGTCTTTTTTAGAAACCACTTAAGTGTTGCATGTCTGACAATTCTGACACAGAAGTAGTTTATTTAAGCATTGGGTACTTAATGCTTCCAGGTGGGCTTTAAGCTTCACTGTTGTTCCTTCGAAAGCTAGTAGGTTAAAGTCAAGGAGTCTACTGCCATGAGTTCTTTAAAATTGAAATAAATTACTAGTTGAGTAAAAGGAGGGATGAAAATGATATTGGACTATAAATACTTTTGAAAAGCTAATGAAACTATGGACCATTTCTTTGAAAAATATTTTGGAAATAATTCCAAAGTGATTACAGGCCTCATTGTTTGACCCCTAGGTATCCATTGGTGCTTGATTAAGAATACCTAGTTTAAGCAAAACGAGCTGAACTTCTGACTCTGAAGAAGTAAATTTATAAATTCCAAGTTTCCTTTGAAGAGTTGAACTTTATTAATTTTTCAATTTATAAAAGAAATAGGTGCTCCTATGAAACTAATTCATAGTAGTGGACAAAACAAATTAAAAGCCCTACTCTCCCAAGGTTAACCACTATTAACAATTTGGTAAATATGCATATTTCTTTATATGTGAACATATATATTTATACATTTTCCCTTTCATGAGTTAGAACATATAATAGTACTACTTTTGTAAATTGTTTATTTTATTCAACAGTGTCTTATGGAATTTTTCCTAAGTCAGTTTATATAACTTAAAAATAAGAATATGGTGTTCTACTATATGTGGTTAAACATAGTTTGCTATGCTTAATGGTGGCCACTTGGTTTGCTAATATAAAAGCGCTTGCGGTTAACATCACTTACTCATTCACCAAACATTTTGTGAGCTCCCAATATGTGACATGAGTCCCTGATTGCATGTACCGTAGATTTATGACAAGAAGATAAACAAGATTAAAATTATGATGAATAAAATTCAGCATGCATTATGCCTCTTGGTACATATATATTTATTCAATTTTTTTATAAGAAATATTTTCCTCTAAAATATGGTAATTTACATTCCCATAACCCAGAAAAATAATGCTTGTTTTTCATACCCAGCCATAATGGGATGAAGTTACAACTTTTTATCTGGGTGATTTTTATAGGCAGGTTAGCACTTCATTGTCTTAATTTGTCTCTGCTTAGTAATGAGATCTTTAACGTTTTGTATGTTTTTGGTCATTTGAGTTTCCTTGATAAATTAATTGTATTATTTCCCTATTTGTTAAATGGGTTTTCCTTGTTCTTGGTAATCTGTGGGAGAGTTTTTAATCTAAGGTCAGGGTTAGTGTTCAGCTTTTATGCTCAGTCTAGACTGTGGCCAGCGTTGATGTTCATTGGTGTACTCATTTAGAACAAGTTCTTAAATGCTTTGGATATCATCCCTGATGTTATATTATTCTTCACTTCTATATGTGACAAATATTTTTCTGATTCATTATTTATCACTGTATTGGTTTTCTATAACCACATAACAAATCACCGCAAACCACAATGGCTTAAACCAACACAAACATGCTGTCTCACAGTATCTGTAAGTCAGGAGTCTGGGTATAGGGTAAGTGCCTCCTCTGCTTAGGGTCTCTCACCAGGTTGAAATAGAGTTGTTTGCTGGGACTGTGATCTTGATGATCTTATCCTTGCTTAGCGTACAGGTATTTGGCAGAATTCACTGTACTGAGGTTGTGGGACTGAGGCCCACGCTTTCTTGCTGTTGTCATCCTGGGACTATTCGCTGCTCCTAGAGGCCGCCTGCTATTTCCTGCCACACAGCCTCACCACAGCAAAGCAGTTTGCTTCTTCAAGGCCAGCAACGGAATTTCTCGTTTTGAATCTTTCTGATATCAGGGAAGCCCTGACTCCTTTTTAAAGAACTAACCTAATGAGATCACGTCCACCTAGGATAGTCTTTTTTTAGATTACCCAAACTCAGCTGATTAATTACATCTGCAAAATTCTTCCACTTTTGCCACATAGCATAATTTAATCATAGCATAGTCACAAGGTGCATCTACCATGGGGGAGAGGACTCTTCGGCGCCATCTTAGAATTCTGTATACCACAGTCTCTAAACTGTGCTTCCAGTGTCTCTTCTTATCAAATGCGTTAGATCTTTGTTATATAAATTTGTCAGTTATTATGAATACTATGATTTCTGATGGTAGTGTTGAACTTAGACATCCCATCATGCCTGGGATTGTTAAAATACATACTATATTTTCTCCTAGGTACATATATTTTTAAGTCAACTTTTGTAACTTGTGAGTGTAAGGGATAAAATGTTAAGTATTTATTATGTAATCATCACGCACATGTAAAATGCAGCTAATCATATTGAATTTGCATTATGTGTCATCTTATAGTAAAATTTAAAAGCAATCACTAGCCCACACCAAATAGAATAGATGACTGTCAGCATTTTAATGCACTTTTGGGGTCTTTTTAACACACACACATATATATGTTTTTGTTTTTAAGATATGTATGTGTGCAAACACATACACTTATGTTTTTGTTTTTTAAAAAGAAATGTCATCACAGTGTGCTTTTACTTTTATGACCATTTTTCTTAAGACTTCATCAATCATTATTCAATAAAATGGAATCATATTAATAAACAATGCCATGCTAAACCTCCATAGTGCATTTGTGAGGTGTTTTCCTGAATTATTTGACCATAGATCCCCATTTTTAGGAAGTGTCTTGCAGCAGCAATGTTTCATAAAATACACAGTAAGAAGCATTGCTTTACTTTTTTCGTATTTATAACACAAAATTTTATATTCATAACTTTTCAAAGAGCTAATACTAGCCCCCTTCCACTCTAGTCACTGAACATACATATCCCTGCCCAAGTGAGTACTTTTCGTTTATGCCTCCTCATGCAGAAAAGATACCAACTGACTGGGAATCAAATGCTATCCTGACTGAACTGTAATTGAAAAGCTACCTGTTTGAGAACCATAGTTCTAGAGGTGCGAACTTTGCCTATGACCACTTCTCTACCATAGACACACCCAGAGCTTCTGGTCTTTTTTATGAAATGGTTTAAAATTAGGCACATGTGTACATAAACACACACACACTCTCTCTCTTTCTCTTACACATACACTCACACACACACTAGTGGAGACCAGTTCTCTCTAGAAATTAATACTGAGACATATTTTCACTGAAGTGAAAACTATTTTAACAGTGTATCTGTGTTTTAATGGCCAGTCCTTTAGGGTTTTCTGCAAAAGTGTTGCCTAGGAGATAATTTGGTGAAGAATACTGCTGCTTGGAAACAACCTCTTACACATGCAATTGCACTAAACACATCTGACAACACCACTGTGTATTTTAAAACCTTCCAGCTTTGCAATGTGCCCCTTGTACTGGCAGCATCAGCAACACCTGGGCATGTTTTTAAACTGCAGAAGCTGAGACCCCTCTTCAGAAATTCAATTAAATTCTGCATTTTAACAATATCTCCAGGTGATTAATATGCATATGAAAATTTTAATAAGCCACTCCTTTAAAAGACTGCTTAAAGAGAATGACTTTCTTAAAAATAAACTTTTAAATTTAGGATAGTTTTAGATTTACAGGAAAGTTACAAAGATATCCTGGAGCGTTTCAGCCTGCCCTCATGCTGTTTCCCCTGTTGTTATCATCACATACTTTATTTGGACTTCTTTCATTTTTACCTAATGTTCTTTTTCTGTCCCAGGTTCCTCGCTTGGATACTGCATAACAGTCTTCATTTAGACTACTCTAGATGACAGTTTTTCAGATTTTCTTTCCTTTTGATAAACTAAACAGTTTTGAGTGGCATTATTCTGAGATTTTGTAGAATGTCCATCAATTTGGCTTGTCCAGAGCATGCCCTTATGATGTACAGTTTGTGAATCTGATTTACATGGAGGCAGTAGCATTGAGCACTTTCCAAGAACAAGGATTTTGGCATCAGACCTCCTGAGTCTGCATCCCATTTCCACTACCTATAAGCTGTGTCCCTGGACAACTATCTAATGTCTCTGTGCCTCAATAAAAAGGATCAATGACACTATCGATTTTATTGGATGGTCAAGAGAATAAGAGAAGATAATCACATAAAGAATTTACAACAGCAAATGACACAAAATGAGTCCCCTTTTTTATATTATACTTTAAGTTCTGGGGTACATGTGCAGAACGTGTAGGTTTGTTGCGTAGGTATACACATGCCATTGTGATTTGCTGCATCCATCACCCTGTCATCTACATTAGGTATTTCTTCTAATGCTATTCCCTCCCCAACTCCCAACCCTCTGCTATCCCTTCCCTAGCCCCCCACCCCCTGACAGGCCCCAGTGTGTGATGTTCCCCAGTGTGTGAGTGAGAACATGTGGTGTTTGGTTTTCTGTTCTTGTGTCAGTTGATGAGAATGATAGTGTCCAGCTTTATCCATGTTCATGTAAAGGACATGACCTCATCCTTTTTTATGGCTGCATAGTATTCCATGGTGTGTATGTGCCACATTTTCTTTATCCAGTCTATCGTTGTTGGGCATTTGGGTTGGTTCCAAGCCTTTGCTATTGTGAACAGTGTCGCAATAAATATATGTGTCCATGTGTCTTTATAATTGAATGATTTGTAATCTTTTGGGTATATAACCAGTAATGGGATTGCTGGATCAAATGGAATTTCTAGTTCTAGATCTCTGAGGATTCGCCATACTATCCTCCACAATGGTTGAACTAAAATGAGTTCTCTATAAATATAGCTGTTGTTACTGTTGTTGTTGTTGTTGTTGTAATTATTGTTAAAATAAGAAATAGGCCTATCTCTTAAGGAATTCATGGTCCAGTGTGGGAGGCAGATATGTAAACATAAATTACCATGTTCATTATCATAAGATATAAAGTCAGTGTTCTTGTTCCATCTTGCTTTGATTTTCAGGCAGTCAGTATTGGAGGTGAGTTTTGCACTGATTAAGTCTTGGAATGTTGAAGGTAGGATATTGCAAGTTCTTGGAATGCTGGACATGTATGGGGAATTAGTTTAGGACAAAAGTTTGCATATTAAGGACACATGGGTGATACAGTTGGAGGAGGTTTAGCTGAGTGTGTTGTTTACAAGCAGGCAAAAGTTGGAATGCTGGAAATGTTTGCAGATTTAGTTCATAGTGAAAGGATTGATGGAGGATTGATAATACAGTTGAAAGAAGCTCATCTGAATCCTGTTCACCCTTGTTTTGGGCACTTTGGAGAGCACATTGAAAGTATGATAAATTTTTTGTTCCACAGGCTCATACCCACTTCTTCCATATATCAAATTGATGCAAGTAACAGGCTATAGGCAGATTACTGGGTATTTGAAAAGGGGAATGGGAAGAAAAGGCAGTTTGGGGATTAAATAATGAAGAGTAATAAAGTAGATAATTTAGTACCTATCTCAATACCTATCTTCAGACAAAGGAAATAACAGACTTTGTAAGTTTCTTCTTATGAAGCAGAAGATAAGAATTCCTGCCCTGCTTTGAGGCATTTTTTAAAAATTATTTTAGAATCTACTTTAACATAAATATTAAGATATATTAAAGAAATACTAAGAAATTTTAAAAGTTATAACCATTTGGATAAGTTTTATCAATATGATAATAAATCTTTGTTTCTCATACAATATATTTTTTTAAGACAAGATCTCACTGTGTTACCCAGGCTGGAGTGCAGTGGCATGATCTCAGCTCACTGCAGCCCCAACCTTCTGGGCTCAATTGATTCTCCCACCTCAGCCTCACAAGTAGCTGGGACTATGGGTGCATGCCACCACACATGGCTAATTTTGTAGAGACAGAGTTTCGCCATGTTTCCCAGCTGGTCTCAAACTCCTGGGCTCAAGCTATCTGCCCACCTCAGCCTCCCAAAATGCTGGGACTACAGGTGTGAGCCACCACACCTGGCCTCATACCTAATTTTTATAAAATTGTCACTGAGCCCGTAATTCTCGCTCCATTTCTGAATCACATTGTAACTTTACTGGTCTATTTCCTTTTTTTTTTTTTTTTTATTTGAGAAGAAGTCTCACTCTTGTCCAGGTTGGAGTAAAGTAGGGTGTGATCTTGGTTCATTGCAACATCTGCCTCCTGAGTGCAAGCTTCTTTCCTGCCTCAGCCTTCTGAGTAGCTGGGATTACAAGTGCCACTACCACATTCAGCTAATTTTCTGTATTTTTAGTAGAGACAGGGTTTCACCATATTGGCCGTGCTGGTCTCGAACTCCTGACCTCAGGTGATCCTCCCACCTCAGCCTCCCAAAGTGCTGGGATTACAGACCTGAGCCACTGGGCCCAGCCTATTTCCTTTTCATAGCTTCCGCAAAATGATGAAAGGTTGAGTCACTTCATGTCTTCTTGATTCCACTTTTGCAATTGTACCGATTGAACGAGCTTTCCCTATAGTAACAGCTGAGCTACCTGGCACTGTACTAATTATATAGTTGCATGATGACTGATTTCCCCAGTGATGGCTAGAAGTTGCAAGATCATTAAATACAGCCTTCATGTTTACATGCGTTTTGAAGTACAGTAGTACCCCCTTTTCTGTGGTTTTACTTTCCATGGTTTCAATTACCTTTGGTAAACTAAAATAAGATATTTTGAGAGAGAAAAAAAGAGACCACATTCACATAAGTTTTACTACAGTGTATTGTTATAATTGTTCTATTTTATTATTAGTTATTGTTGTTAATCTTTTGCTGTGCCTAATTTACAAGTTAACATTTATTGTAGGTATGTATGTATATGAATAAACATAGTATATTTAGAGTTCAATACTATCCATGATTTCAGGCATCCACTGGGGGTCTTGGAACATATCCCCTGTGAATAAGGGGAAACTTCTGTATTATATTTTTTAAATGGTATTACGTCATCAGTAAATTCCTTGAGCTACTCAAGGATTTATCAGTCTCTGTACTATTGATATTTTGGGCTAGATTAATCTTTGTTGTTGGGGGCTGTCATGAGCATGTAAGATGTTTAGAAGTATCCTTGGCCTCCTACCCACTGAATACCAGCAGCACGCTTTGCCCAGTTGTAGCAAGCAAAAGTGTCTACAGCCATTGCCAAACCCCAAGGGGACAAATTCACTCCATGTGGAGAACCACTGAGCCAACCTATTATATACAAATCACTGCTGAGAGGCTACAATGTAGTGGGTAATATGCTATCTTTGGGGGCAGAAGACCTAAATTGAATTCCCAGCTCTACCCACAACTCACAACTAGCTGTTTAACCATGGCAGAAGTGCTTACTCTCCCTGGGTCTTAATCTCCTCATCTGCAGAGTGGGCAGTGATAGTTTCTACCTGGTGGCATTATTTTGAAGATAAAAAGGTACTATGTGTACATCTATATTATGTATAATATATATACACACACATTGCATATATATGACCTAGCCAGATGCATGATAAAAGGAGGACCTCAAAAAATATTAACCCCCTACCCCACAACTTTCCCTTAATATTGGGGATATTTCATTCACATGTCTATTGATTCATGCATTTATTATTCATTTAATAAATTTTTATTTAAATGGCAAAACATGGACTCATTGAAATTAAGTAGGGAATATTGGCGATGTGTTAAAAATTGGCCCTGTTAACATATAGAGGTAGATTCAGAAACATTAAAGCATAGGGCTGTGGAGTCTAATAGAACTGATTTTAAGACTAATTTGTACCATTTTTTTTGGAGATGGGGCAAATTAGTATCTGCTGAGATATATTGATTAAATGAAGCAAATGCCTGATACATAGTAACATTCTGCACATGTAATTTATAAATTCCCAATGAGTGGTATAAGTAAGAGCCAGTATAGTTATAGAGGTCTTTGTGGAGGAGCTGGCATTTGAAATCCTAAATATGTTTAGGATTTATATAAATAGAAAGGACATGAATGAATATTCCAAGCAAAGGCATAGATGAAAATGGAGGAGATAAGAATCTTTGGGACATAATATGTAAACCAGTTTCTGAAGCTGGGAGGTCATACTGGGAAACATTCCATATTGTTTAGGCAGACTATGTAATGACACTTGCAGAACTGGAAAAGATCTTAAAGTCACGGAATCCAAATTGTTCATTCCGAAATGTTTCATTCTGAAATCAAAGACCCAGAAACAGCAACTGATTTGCTGAAAGCCACTTAGTCTTTGAAAGAGTTGGTACTAGAATCTAGGATCACCACATAGACCCTTATCCTCTTCTTGCCCTTAAAGAATACAGACCAGAGAGAGATCCAAGATGGCTAATCATTAGCAGCTCGGGATTGTAGCTCCCACTGAAAGCGCAGAGGACGAGAGGATGCCACACTTTCAGATCAATTTTTGTTGCTCACGCACCAGGAGATTTCCAGCAGAGGGTCCCCACTTCTTGCCAGCGCGACTCTTGAGGCGGGTGAGGTGGTTTTGCCGCTGCCTTGGTGCGGCGGTTCTTGGTGCAGAGTCAGAAAAGCACCATCAATCTTAAAGCTGCTGTTTTGGCCGGCACAGTGGGTTGCTCAGATTCTAGCGCCGGGAATCAACAAGCTGGACATCCATTCAGAAACCCAACTATAAAGACGGTAATTATAAAGACCACAGATGAATAAATTTATAACGAAGGGAAGAAACAAGCCTAAAAAGGCTGAAAATACCCAAACTCAGAACGCCTCTCCCTCTACAGGGGACCACAGCTCCTCATCAGCACCAGAACAAGGCCTGATGGAGAAAGACTGTGTTCCATTAACAGAAGCAGGCTTTAAAAAGTGGATGATAAGAAACTTCTGGGAATTAAAAGAACTTGTTCTAACCCAATGCAAAGAAACTAAGAACTTTGAAAAAAGGTTTGACGAAATGTTAACAATAACACACAACTTAGAGAGGAATATAAATGAATTAATGGAGCTGAAAAACACAACACGAGAACTTCGCGAACTATGCACAAGTTTTAACAGCCGAATTGATCAAGTAGAAGAAAAGATATCAGAGGTCGAAGACCAACTTAATGAAATAAAACAAAAAGACAAGATTAGAGAAAAAAGGATAAAAAAGAATGAGCAAAGTGTCCAAGAAATATGGGACTATGTGAAAAGACCTAATCTACGTTTGATAGGTGTACCTGAATGTCATGAAGAGAATCAATCCAAGCTGGAAAATACGTTTCAAGATATTATTCAGGAAAACTTTCCCAACCTAGTAAGGAAGGACAATATTCAACTCCAGGTAATACAGAGAACACCACAAAGATATTCCTGAAGAAGACCAACCTCAAGGCACATAATTGCCAGATTCACCAGGGTTGAAATGAAAGAGAAAATACTAAGGGCAGCCAGAGAGAAAGGTCAGGTTACCCATAAAGGGAAACCCATTAGACTCACAGCAGATCTCTCAGCAGAAACCCTACAAGACAGAAGAGAGTGGGGGCCAATATTCAACATCCTTAAAGAAAAGAACTTTCAACCCAGAATTTTACATCCAGCCAAACTAAGCTTCATAAGCGAAGGAAAAATAAAATCTTTTGTGAACAAGCAAGCACTCAGAGATTTCATCACCACCAGGCCTGCTTTACAAGAGCTTCTGAAAGAACCACTACAAATAGAAAGGAACAACCAGTATCAGCCTTTCTAAAAAATACCAAAAAATAAAGAACATCAACATAATTAAGAAATTGCATCAACTAATGGGCAAAACAGCCAGCCAACATTAAATAACAGTATCAAACTCACATATACTTTATTAATTCTAAATTTAAATCGACTAAATCCCCCAATCCAAAGACACAGACAGGCAAAAAAAGCCAAGACCCATTGGTATGCTACATCCAGATCCATCTCACATGCAAGGATACATAAAGACTCAAAACAAAGGGATGGAGAAAAATTTACCAACCAAATAGAGAGCAAAAATAAATAAATAGAAAGCAGGAGTTGCAATTTTTGCTGATAAAATACACATTAAAGCAACAAAGATCAAAAGAAGCAAAGAAGGATATTACATAATTATAAAAGGATCAATGCAACAAGAAGAGCTAAAGATCCTAAATATATACGCACTCAATACAGGAATACCCGGATGTATAAGACTTATAAAGAGACTTGGACTCCCACACAATAATAGTGGGAGACTTCAACATCAATATTAGATAGAGCAATGAGACAGAATGTTAACATCGATATTCAGGACTTGAACTCAGATCCGGAACAAGTAGACTTAATTAACATTTATAGAACTCTCCACTTAAATACACAAAATATACACTCTTATCAGTACTACATCACACCTATTTACAGGTTTAAATGAAATATCGGTTGGCTGCTTGTTAATTATTTTCTTCCCTCATTTTTTTTTATGTCTCTATTATTAAACACAATTACAGGCATACCTATTTTTAGACTGCATTCTAGCCCGGGCAATAAAGCAACACCCCTGTTCTCTCTCCCTCTTCTTCTTCCTCTTTCTTCCTTTCCTTCATTCTTTTTTTTTATTCTTTCTCTTTCTTTCTTTCTCTTAAAAAAAAAAATACAGACCAAAGCTATTATAATAAATAGAATATGTTGTGAACATTCTTCACTTTATAGAATAACTTACCCGAAGCCATACTTTATTCAGGCCAAACAGAGATGAACAGAGATGACTTAGGCTGAGCAGAGACAGCTAACAATCCAACAAGCACGTGTTTATTGATTATCTGTATTCCAGACACAGGATATAATGCTGAAAAATTCAGACAAGGCCTCTGCTCTCACAGAGCTGCTGTTAGAGAAAATAGTCACAAATACATTATTATTATTGTTATTTTTGAGATGGAGTCTTGCTCTGTCACCAGGCTGGAGTGCAGTGGCGCAATCTCGGCTCACTGCAACCTCTGCTCTTGAGTTCAAGCAATTCCCCTGCCTCAGCCTTGTGAATAGCTGGGAATACAGGTGTGCGCCACCACGCCCAGCTAATTTTTTGTATTTTAGTAGAGATGGAGTTTCACCATGTTGGCCAGGATAGCCTTGATTTCCTGACCTCATGATCCATTTGCCTTGGCTTCCCAAAGTGCTGGGATTACAGGCGTGAGCCATTGCACCTAATTTTTTAACTAAAGAAAAAAAAATAATGATAAATGCTTGGTAGAAAATTAAAATAAGGTGGTATGACATAAAATGATTGGATGGCTACTTTGAGCTGGAGGATCAGGCAAGGCCTCTCTAAGTGGGACATTGGGGCTTAGATCTGAATGACATAATATTGAAATTCTGTACAAAAGACTTCCAGTCAGAGGGAACATCAGGTAAAGAGGCCCTCAGGCAGGGGCGAGCTTATTAATTTTCAAAGTAAAGAAAGAAGGCCAGTGAGTCTGGATTTTAGTGGGCATGTAGAAGGAGAAGCAAAGTTAGGTAGGTCAGCATGGCTCTGATCATCTTGAGTTATATAAGCCAGGATAGGGAGTCCAGATTTTATTCTCAGTGAATTGTAAAGCTACTGGAGCATTTTATGCAGCAAGTGATCTGATCTGCTTTATTTTTTAGGAAGATCTCTCTAGCTACTATTTGAAAAATGGATTGCAGAGGGGCAAGGAGACCAGTTATGAGACTATTGAACTGGTCCAGTTGAGAGATGATGGTGGCTTGGACTAAAGTGATGGATATGGAGAGAAGTAGAGTTATTTGAGGTATTTTTTGGATGTATAGAGGACAGATGTTAGCGACACTTTGAACATAAGAAAGAAGATAGGAATAAAAAAAAAGAAGATAGGAATTAAGGAGAATTCTAGATTTCTGGCTAAAGTAACTGCGTTAACTCCTTAAGTTTCATTTACAAAGATAGTACCTATCAACTGCTGCTTTGGAGTCTGAGATTATTATGTTGGCAAAACAGATAATATTCTCTGCCCTTTTGAATGTTATATGCTACTGGATGATTCAAAAAATAAAATAAATAAGATAAGTATGTGTAGATGGTGGTAGGTCTTGGCATGGGATCTATTATAAATTTTGTGGTCAGATCTAGAAAGTCTTCACTGACAAGGGTACGTGTTAAGAGATGTATAAAAGGCAAGGGAGTGAGCCATACCTACATCTACTGAAAAAGCCTCATGAGCACCCAAGTGGGGGTATCAAGAATAGAGTTGGATGCATGAGTCTGAACTCCTGTGAGAGGTCAGAGTTGAAATTACAGGTTTATGCCTATATAGATGTCATTTCAAAGATGGGACCAGAAGAGATTACCAAGGAAGATGCAGGTAGAGAAGGGAAGGCACTTCTGCAACTCTCCAGTATTTGAGGGCCAAAAGGAAGAGACAGCAGGAGAAACTAAGAAGAAAAAGCCATTGAAGTAGGAGGAAAAACAGGTAAGCATGGTATCAGAGAAACTCAGACATTTCAAGAAAGAAAGAATGGCCAAGTCTGTTGGTTATTACTAAGGGTTCATGTAAGATAGGGATGGATACGATCATTGGATTTGACAACGTGGAGCTCATTGGTGACCTTTACAAGAGCAATGTCAGTGGAGATGGGGACAGAAAGCCATGAAATTACCTAAAGAGAAATTGGCGTCAGTGAAAGAGGGAAGGATGTAAGGGTGAAGACATTGAGTTCAGAGAGGTGAGATTCAGATGACAAGTGGAGAGTTTGTGTCCGAAACAAAGAGCGATGCTTTGTTCACAGTAGGAGGAGGAGAAGCCAAGAGTATGAGTACTGATGCAGATAAATAGGGAGATTCGATGACGGAAAAAGAAGGGAATTTTGATCTGATTGCTTCTCCTTTTCTCAGTGAGGTATAAGGTAAGTTCATTGACTAAGGGTATGAGAGGTAGGCCTTGGCAACCAGGTTTGAAAGGTGAGGAGATGGTGTGAAATGGCTGCTTAAGTAACTGCCTGATACTTTCAACTTGTAAGTGGTTCTTCTCAGATGCTGACTCAGCGTGCTTTTTATCCCACAGCCAAGAGGCTGGAGTCCTATCAGGAAGCTGTCTCTGAAGATGAAGATTTCACAGACACACTCAGCGGTTCCGTAAGCAATATGGCAAAACCGAGAGCCCCCAGCTGCGGGACAGTTCATAATGGGCCTTTGGGAAATAAGCCCTCAAATCATCTTGCTGGGAGCTCTGTTAATCTAGGAAGTGGAGAAGGAGCCAGTGAAGTGCCTCATTCCAGACAGGCTGCTTTCAGTAGCCCCATTGTAAGTGTGAATGCATGACTAGAATCTTGCACACCCACAATGTTTGGTGAAAGAACAGACCTGTAATTATGATAGAGTCAAACTCTGTTGTATTTTCTACCTTATAAGAGACTACGTGATTGAAGCTCAGCAAGATCCCTACACATAATTAGAAGTATAAACAAACAATATCACACTATCCTATTTTTAAAAAATAACTCAATGTTGAGAAGTAGTATACCATTTCTGAAAAAATATATAATGTTTCTGGTCAGGGCTGATCATGTGTGAGCCTGAAGAAGGCTGCCTTGGTTTAAGAATTGTGGCTCACTCTCAGACCCAGCAAAGCTTACCAGAGTTATCTCCTAGACAGATAACCATGTGTAATTTATAGGGACATTCATAGGCCATGTAATACATTGAATTACTTTTTATCGCTCTGTAATCTTCCAAATCCCATCAAACTTGTGGCTTCTTCCCCATTCCTAGCCTCCAGATGGTCATTTTCTAATATATCCATTTCAGAGTTCAGCAGGATGTGTTCGTGAGTTCCAGTGGGAAGTGTCACGAACTGTTTAGTCACATCCATTAACAAATTCATTTTACTCCAGAAAAACTAGAGGACCATGCAGAAGATGGGAAAAAGAGGGAAAGATGCTGCGTGAAAAAAATTAGAAATCAAAGTTTTGCTGTATTTAAAATTACCTCTATAAAAGTTCGATTTCCTTCTCTGCCTTTTACATTTTATACCTGTGTTTTACCAAGATGAGGATTTCCCAGCCACCAGACTGATAATACCTCCAAAATAGGCGACATCACAAGAATAAATCAGCTTTGGGGAAGCTTTGTGTTTCTACATTGAATCTATTGTATGGTTTTCATAGTAAAGACATGATATGAGTAGACCCCAGGGGTCTCATTTGTCCTGGAAAGACCTTGAGCTTCTCAGGATCCTGGCTCTTCTGAAATTGTCAACAAATGCATAATTACAGCAACTGGAGTGATCATTTCGGTTCATCTCATTTCTGTGGCACTAATATAAAAACTATTATATTATCTTAGCCATATGTCAAGTGATTCCAAGACTTAATGTTTCTCCAACTTTTGAAATGGAAGAAGAAAGGGATGCACACAGTTCATTCTGTATACTCATTATAAGGCCATATCAGAAATATATTTTTCTTCGATTTTCTATCAATATATTTTCTTATATTTTGTCTTTTTATCTATCCTTGTGTTGAACTTTTTCATTTTCCATTCCCCTGAAAGTAAGAACATGTTGGCTCTTGTTTAGACAGAAGCAGCACAGTTTGGTAATAAGGTGAGTCTGTGCCACAGCTTATTGGTTTCCTGATCAAACCTCACCCTCTTCGTGGAACAAATAATTGGTTTTTCTTAGCTTAAAGTCTTTGTCCCTTTGTAGATACAATGTACGTTGTCTAAAACATATTGTCTCTTCATATTCTGCCTCTGTCCACCAAATCTGGTGAAATATTTATTTCTTTAAGAACTAAATTAAATATCTCCTTTTCTGAAGACTCACAGATTCTCTTCTTTCAGCTTCCGAGCTCTGTTTATACCATTCCTATGTCCCTTCATCCACATGGCATTGGCCTTATTTCTGCCTCTGGCATTTCACCATTAACTCCTTGAGAGAAGGATTTGGTCATCTTGAATCAACATCTAGCACAATTTCTGGCATGTCTGTTCTCAATTAAGTATCTTTAAAGGTTGTTGAAGGAAGCTACTTACCAGGCTGTCTTTTCATCTGGGACATTTTATTTTCATTTGCTTTATACTCCAATGTCATTGCTGATTATATGGATGCTCTTGTGTTGCTGTTATTGTTGCCACTGTTTTGTTTGTGTTTTGCAAAACCATACCCTTAATATATAGAATAGCAAGGTCCCGGCCTTCCTCAATATATAAGATTATTTCTCAGTCTTTGTCTAAGCAAGTTGATTTTATCCTTTTTGAGGACTAAAGATTATTTTGAGAAAGCTATATAATCTTTGATCTGAAAAATGAGCATCTGCAAATACATCATATAAAATTCTAAAAGCCCATCTGAGGAGCCCAGGTAAAGAACACCAGCTTGAAGGCATTCTGAGAGTTGTGATGTCTAAGAGTGGAAGGTTGTAAGATGGCACCCTTCAAAGGAGGCGAGCTGTGAGCCAGCAAGTGAGGATGCTAGGCAGGCTGCTGATGCAGATGTGCCAGCCTTTGGGCATTAGAATGTCACTGAGGCCCGTGAACCCTGGGTTCATATTGCCTTTTTAGAAATAGAGACCTTTACTTTGTAAGCCAGTATGTTTATTTGTCTTTCATCCTCTGGAGTTTTTCATTCAACAAGTATACTCTTTATTCTGCATGAAATGCTCTTCTCTTAGATCTTTGTATAGCTGTCTCCTTTCTGTCATTGAGTCTCAACTCAAATATCTTCTCAGTGAAGCCTTCTCTGCCACCTAGTTCCAGGTACATTCCATCTCTCCCTTGTCTCTCTCTGTCTCAATATAAAGGCACCTTATTTATTTGCTGTTGGGATTGTTTTGGATCTACTGTCTCCCCCAGGTAGAATGTGAGTTTCATGTAAGCCAGGATCCTGTCTGTTCTATGTACTCCTCTTCTCTTCAGGGGTGCCTGATACCACAGATCAGCAATAAATATTTTTGGGATAATAAATTTATGAATGAATTAATGGAAGGCATGACACAATACTGGGCATGAAGATGTAAAGTGATTAAGACATGGCTTCAGCCTTCAGTTTTGTTCTAGGTAGAGAAGATGGACATATAAGCAAATAATTATAGTCCTGTATTAAAGATGTAGTCATAGTAGTTAATCCAAACTATAGTAAGGCCACAAAGAAGAGAGTGATTAACTCTAAGGGAGTGAAGAAGGATTAAGAAAGGCTGCCCAGAAGACCTACAATTTAGGATTAAAATAGTGAGCAGAGAGGTTCACAGATTAGAAGGGGAGGGAAAGGCATTTGGAGCTGACAGCACGTGGTACATGCAGACATTCAGAACCACAGGGTCATGGGAGAACATGGCATGCAGCAGAAATTGTCAGCATTTGGTTATTGACCTTTGTCTTTTTTTTCAGGACTCTGCTGTTTAGGAATCAGTGGGGAGGGAGTGGTGGCGATAGAAGTTATTTGTGTCCACTCTTAAACCAAAGTTGCAGTGGTGGAGTAGTGAACCCTTAAACTGAGTGGAGTGGCATCTGGCAATGAAATGAAAAACTTTGGGTACGGGTGGAATCAGGGAGGAGTAAAAAAAGAGTATTAGAGCTCATCGGTCAACTTTAAATCCCATCTAAAGTGTCTTTGTCCATTACTCAGTTGTGGGTTTTTCTAAGTTTTGCACAAACAATTATAGTGGGCTGATGCTACTCTCTTTTTTAAAACAAAGTTAACATTTAAATTATATGGAAGCCATTCGAAAGATTCAACGAACACTATTAGAAGGAAAAGGGAGTTTTGGCCTGTTTTTGCTTGCTTAATTTGAATTTAAATAGAGGAGGGAGGAAAAAAAAATAAAGGAGTAAACCTGAACGTGAAATCTACAACTTAGTAGGAAGGCATGATAGGAATAAGGGTAAATGAGATAGACAGTTACCATGCATGACTAGAACAAAGTTACTAGACTCTCATCAGGAAACCAAATAAGGCTCTGTTTACATTATGGGAAGCTGTCTGCATCATACTCTGTAATCTGTGCTTTGATTAGAAGTATAAATTTTCTTGAATATTAAAAAGATACCTACTTGAGCCCAGTGGGAGGAAACGTGTTTATTTTCCAAAGAGTAACATCTTTTTCATCTGTTTATTTCTCTCTCATTCTTTATGTGATATGAAATTAGCAAATGATAGTAACATATGATAATACACTTTTATTGCTTACCCATGTGTCAAGTACTGAGTTAGGGATCCAAAGATCAACATGGTATGGTCCTTATTTTAATGGGCCTTCCAAATTCTCTGGGGAGAGATTCCATACATAGGTAAGGAATCATTTAAAGCAAGATGGTTTGAGCCTGGTTCTGAAGTTAAGACATTCAGAGAAGGCAGAAGCTGACAACCAGGAAAAAAAGAGCAAAAGTTAATAATGTAATCATGAGTCTCATAAGGAAGATTTGAATCTTGGGAGAAACAGCTACGGATACAGTCATGCAGATAAGAATTTCATGTGGTAACTCTATGCCTTCACCTCAATTCAGCGACTAACTTCTTAGCCACTAGAGGGATAGCAGGGGGTGGAGGTTAGGGGAGGGTTAGCATTAGGAGAAATATATAATGTAGATGACAGGGTGATGGATGCAGCAAACCACCACGGCATGTGTATACCTATGTAACAAACCTGCACATTCTGCACATGTGCCCCGGAATTTAAAGTATAATAATAATAATAAAAGAAATTAACCTATTCATCTATTTTAGTTGGACCAACTAAAGCAAAAGAATGATCCATGCCTGAAGCTTCTTTGTATGTAGACCTTTCTTTAAATCTTCTGGGCTCTGTCATGTATATTGTTTTATGGTGCTTTTCAAGGTCCTCTATGGTCCTGACTTTATAGATTTTTCCCACTCTATTTTGACAGTACTTCTCAGCATAGTTTTGCTGATCAGAGCCACACAACCCCACTTTCACACTCTGTTCCCACTCACCTCCAGCTTGGGCCAACTTCAGAATTGCTTCCATTCTCATAGCCACAGCACAGCCTTTAAGTCATGCAGTCACCTGCTTCCCTGAATTGACGACAGAAATAGTGTCTTAGTCCGTTCAGGCTGCCATAACAAAATCCTGTGTATCTCTGCTATTATGTATTTCAAAATGAGAAAACACTCAACTAGATTTGGTGGAAACTAAACTCCTGTTTTGTTTAATAGTGAAGATGGTTTCCATTGATAATGTGCATTCTGGATTTTCCATTTATTTTTATATCTTTTATTTTCCTATTCTCACTTCCCGTGACACAGTACACATTAGAATTGTTTTTAGAAAAATCAAGTTCACTATCTCATGATTCATTTAGATCTTGGCTATAAAAGTTGTTTCTCATGTTGATTTAAAACTAATGTTTATATGCTTATTATAACAACACACTGTCTTAATTGGATCTTCAGGAAACAGATGTGGTACCAGACACCAGGCTTTTAGACAAATTTAGTCAGATCACACCCCAGCTCTTTATGCCACTAGATGAGACCATCCAAAATCCACCACTGGAAACTTTGTACATCATTGACTTCTTCATTGCATTGGCAATTTGCAACACAGTAGTGGTTTCTGCTCCTAACCAACCCCGACAAAAGGTAAGGTCTTTAATGCAAACAAGGGTCACTTTCCAGAAGAGAATTTTGGGTTTAAATGTATCTATACTGAGCCTGATATATGGATAAAAATTATAAATAATAGCAGCTATATAACATTTAGTTAGCATTTGTTCTGTGCTCTGCACTTACCACGGCTGTGTCATGAGTCCCCAAACCCCCAGGCTGCAGACCAGTAACAGTCTGTGGCCTGTTAGGAACCAGTCTGCATGTCAGGAGGGGAGGAGAGGGCCAGGGAGCTCTGCCTCCTGTCAGATCAGGAGCAGCATTAGATTCTCATAGGATTGTGAACCCTATTATGAACTGCACGTGCACAGATCTAGGTTATGCCCTCCTTATGAGAATCTAACTAATGCCCAGAGAATCTAACTAATACCTGATGACCTGAAGTCTTACCGAGCCAATCAGTGGAAAATTGTCTTCACAATACCGATCCCTGGTGCCAAAATGGTTGTGGACTGCTGGTCTAAGGGATTTATTGGTATTAACAAGTTTAATCCTCCTAACAATCCTGAGTTAGATGCTATTACCCTACTATTCTCCATTTTACAGATGAGACTAAGTAATTTTCCCAGGGTAACAAAACAGGTTTGTGGAGAGATGGGATTTGAACCTAGCAAATATAGATAGCTCAGTGTTACCATATTATATGCCTCTAAGAAGGTAGTGATGAGAGCAGTTGTTTTTGCCTTATTTTGCCAAATTGAAGCTTTCTTTGAGGCTTCTGAGACCTCCAACATCATATGTAGTATATCAATCAAAATATACAGTATTGGATTCAATTTCTTGTTTAATGATAATGTATCTTTTTGCATACCAGTTGAGTTAGATTTAATCAGTGTAAAATCCAGTACATTACCAATCCAGATTTTTCTTTCCTTTTTTTTTTTTTTTTTTATTTGAGACAGAGTCTCACCAAGTCTCTCAGACTGAAGTGCAGTGGCATGATCTCAGCTCACTGCAACCTCCGCCTCCCAGGTTCAATCAATTGTCCTGCCTAAGCCTCCTGAGTAGCTGGGCTTATAGGTGCCCACCACCATGCCCCACTAATTTTTGTAGTGCTGATAGAGACAGGGTTACACCATATTGGCCAGGCTGGTCTTGAACTCCTGACCTCAGGTGATCCACCCGCCTTAGCCTCCCAGAGCGCTGGGATTACAGATGTGAGCTGCTGTGTCCTGCCTTTCTTTTTTTTTTTTTTTTTTTCTGAGACAGGGCTTCAACTCTGTCATCCAGCTTGAAGCACAGTGGTGCAATCACAGCTTACTGTAGCCTTGGGCTCAAGCAGTCCTACTGCCTCAGCCTTCTGAGTAGCTGGGACCACAAGTGTTTGCCACCATCCCCAGCTAATTTTTAAAATTTTTTGTAGACATGGGATGTTGTTCTGTTTTCCAGGCTTGTCTTGAACTCCTGAGCTCAAGCAATCCTCCCACATCAGCCTCCCAGAGTGCTGGGATTACAAGCATGAGCCACTACACCTGCTCCCCCCACCCTCAAAAAAAGCTGGATTTTTAAAGTCTACTTGTAGCTTAGAATTCATGGAAAATTCATTTTTAATGAAAAGGAAAGCCTGTTTAACAGGCTGGTGATTCACCACTTGCTGTGTTAGCCTCGTTGTGTATAACTGTCTCACCTTTTACACACTTAAAATTCAATTTGCAGCACAACCCAATTCAATTTAATTTTCCATCAGTTCATTTTCTTTTGGCAGCTTCAGAGTTGGTCAACTTTAACATAAAAATAATTTACTTCCAATTAAGTTGTGCTTTATCGGGACCTGTATTTTTACAAGGCTTTGCCTTCAGGAAGTTGCTCTTTGAAAAAGTGATTATGCAGTTAGAGAATAAAGCTGTTCTTTCCCCCAGCCACATAATTTTTCTAATAAATCTGTTTCCAAAGTAAGCATCTTTTGGTGTTTTCCTTTTAAGAAATATTATTGCCTTATTCCCAAAGAATATATTTTACTGCTTGAAAGAAAATCTCTGAAGCATGTAAGAGTCTAAGCCTCATAATATTTCAAGGTAATGATAGAAAGGCAGTGAATAAGTAGCTACTCAGCATTCATGTGAAATATAGAAGCCTCATCTGTGATTGGGTTTTACGCTTCACTTCTGAGTTGCTAATAAATTTGAAAATCAATCAGCATAAGACCTTCAAATTATTATAAAATTAGTTATTTTTAGGGGAAAACTTTTTAATTTCTTGAGCATTTCTGAATGAGAAAATTTTTCCCTCCAATTAATTGGTCTTCCATGATTAGTGTGAATTTCTAAGTTTAATCACTGATGAAAGTTACGATTTAAGAGAAGCCAGGGTACAAATAGAAAAAGTACTATGAAAATAGAAATTCAAATTCACATTATGATATTGATAACACTTCTTGATGAAGCTACTTTGCTTATTGGTCTGTTTAAAAGTCAAAGTAACAAACTTTGTAGAATCTGGAAAATAAAAGAGAAAAATGTGTTTTGTAATCTTTTGATTTGCTTTCTTCTGGTATTTTTGTTATGAGTGTTATTACTTATTTGTTACTTTTTTACGCTAGTCTATAGCTTTTTCGATATTGCCCTATAGACTTTGTAAGCTTTATTTTTAAATATTATGTAACATTTCAAGATGTGTCTATTTTGCTGTTATTGAATACTTAATTTGCTTATAATTTTAAAATTGTTATTGTTAGGATGCACACAATAACGATTATGGAGTTTCTGTATTTCAAGTTATTTCTTTAGGAAAAAAAATCACTGAATGATGTCCACTGCCAGCAATATTAGCATTTTATATCTTTCATTATCAGTTGTCAAATGTATTTCTAAATGGTTGTAGGAATGTATGTTATTCATTTTAATATTATTAAAATATTAGCAAAGTATTAAGTTAACATTTAAAATATTAATAAAAATCAAATTATTTAAATATTTATAAAAACACAAATTTTTATTTTTATTAATATTTTCAATGGTAGTTGTAAATAGGGAACAGGCTGCTAGCCATTTAAGAGAGTGGTAACTCTTTTTGTATCTAATTTATTCTCAGTTTGCCTTCAAAGGTGTTATAAACTGCTTTTGACTGTATTGAGACCTTCCTAAATTGTCTTTCATAGATCAGACACCCTTCACTGGGAGGGATGCCCATTAAGTCTTTGGAAGAGATTAAAAATCTTTTCCAGAGATTGTCTGTTCGAAGGTCAAGTTCTCCATCACTTACCAGTGGGAAAGAGCCATCTTCTGGAGTTCCGAACGCCTTTGTGAGCAGACTCCCTCTCTTTAGTCGAATGAAACTGGCTTCGCCTGTGGAGGAAGAGGTCTCCCAGATGCGTGAGATCCCCCAGTGCTCCAGTAGCTCAGCTTGCTGCACAGAAACAGAGAAACAACACAGTGATGGAGGCCTCCTGAATGGCAAGGTGGAGTCCCTCCCTGGACAGCCATTGGCCTGCAACCTGTGTTACGAGGCCGAGAGCCCAGATGAAGCAGCCTTAGTGTATGCCGCCAGGGCTTACCAATGCACTTTACAGTCCCGGACACCAGAGCAGGTCATGGTGGACTTTGCTGCTTTGGGACCGTTAACATTTCAACTTCTACACATCCTGCCCTTTGACTCAGTAAGAAAAAGAATGTCCGTTGTGGTCCGGCACCCCCTTTCCAATCAAGTTGTGGTGTATACGAAGGGTGCTGATTCTGTGATCATGGAGTTATTGTCAGCGGCTTCCCCAGGTAAGTTTATAAAAGGTGAGGTAGTGATTTGAAAATCTTGGAGATTAAAAGACCACATTCGATGGCTTTATAAAGGCAAAGAAATAGGTATTTGGGGATTAATCTCATTCGGTGAAGTAGAGAGAAGCTGCCTAGGATTTGATGGGAAAGTGAATAAGTTTTGGGGCTACCCAGATCTGAGTTCAAATGTGAACTCCATCATTAGCTGGGTCTTAATAAAGTTACCTAACTATTCTGTGCATTAAGTCTTCAACTCAATGGGTCTACGAGTACCTCCTTGGTAGATTCTTGAAAGGTTTAATGACATACCATATGCAATGTATGAAGAGCCTTTGGCCAAGTGTCTAGCAAATGGTAAGCGCCCAATAACTGTTAGCTAGAGGCATTATTATAGTTATGTTACTGTGTTATTGATTATGTGGGAATGGTGTTTGTATCAAGTTCTTGTACTTCCCTCTGCCCAAAGGAAAACAAAGGAAAGATTTATTCTGAGTGGTCCCTTTTACAGATACCCATTTGGGATTCAAAACCAGAAGGCTTTTTTTGTTTGTTTAATGTGGATTAAACTACTGTTGTTTTTAAAAATATTTATGTAATTGGACAGACTGGTAGGAACTCAAGCATCTTGTCCATTATTTCAGATGGAGCAAGTCTGGAAAAACAGCAGTTGATAATAAGGGAGAAAACCCAGAAGCACTTGGATGACTATGCCAAACAAGGCCTTCGTACTCTATGTATAGCAAAGAAGGTGAGACTGCTTAGTGTGCTGCTCCACCTTTTTTGTTTTTTTCCCTTGTTCATGGACTGGAAACCAGCACGTGGCAAACCCTAATCCAGGCACTGGGGAAAGTCCTCTGAACGCTGGCTCTTTTTTTACCTACTCTATTCCATATATTTGTTAGTTTGAAGTTTGTTTGAAGTATTTTGCTAGAAGGGTCCCTGAGAGTTATTTTCTCTTAAGTTCTTGCATGTTTTAATATGTCAGTGAGTGCCTTTATATGTAAACAGCTGTTTGGCTGGGAACAAAAATCTCTGGATCCTACTTTCCTTCCCTCAGGATTGAAAATGTTGTTCACTCTGTCTTACAGCATTAAATGTGCTTTGAAAAGAATGCCACAGATCAGCCTTAATTTTTTCATTGTAAGTTCTTAATATTCTTATGTGTCCATAACTCTTTATATGTAAATCCAGGTAAATATCTTAGATATTATCTCAGTAGTGATTATTCTCTATTGAGAATGATTTTGGTACATAGCATATTCTTTCTAAACAAAAGCGTAGTAAGAAAGAAGATGGAACTCCAAGAAATTATTCGAGGGATGTTCTCACCAGAACTTTTCATTTCTTACCCACGTTCTGTTCATGGGAGCTGTATTAGGGAAAGTGGAATCTGTTGTAGACCCTACGGAACTCAGTCAACCAGCTGCATGAGGAATCAAAAGCCTGATGGCTGGGCGCAGTGGCTCACGCCTGTAATCCCAACACTTTGGGAGGCTGACGCAGGTGGATCACCTGAGGTTAGGAGTTCGAGACCAGCCTGGTTAACATGGTGAAACCCTGTCTCTACTAAAAATACAAAAATGAACTGAGTCTGGTGGTGCATGCCTGTAATCCCAGCTACTCAGAAGGCTGAGGCAAAAGAATTGCTTGAACCTGGGAGGCAGAGGTTGCAGTGAACTGAGATCGCGCCACCGCACTCCAGTCTGGGTGACAGAGCAAAACTCCATCTCAAAAAAAAAAAAAAACTGCCCCACACACAGTTGAAGGAAGAATGGAGAATTCAAGATCAAACCAACTCTGCCTTTTCAATGGAATGATCCTGACCTTGATAAAAATGTAGCACAACAGGTGTCAGATTATCTCAAATCCAAGGACCTGTGAGCAAGAATGAGTAGCGGGAGAGAGAGAGAGGAATTGCCTCACCCCTTTACTCCATGCTGCTTTATAAAAACTGAAATGTAGATTTCTCCTTCTGTGGCAACCTAAAGACAAAGGAAAATACATCATTGATCACTTTTCCAGGAATTTTATTTAATTTTTGTTTGGAATAAGACTTGTTTTACCTGCCTCGTTTCACTGTCATCATACGTGGTGCCTAGAATTTCCAAAGATGCTGAGTTAAAGGCTCCATCCATCATCCGTGTTGCACTTGTCTGATCGCAAGAGTTTGGTAAGATAGTGTGAGAATATGAACCTGACTTGGCTGTGCCCAGAGGGAGGAATATGTAAAATGAGTTGATGGTTTGACATTTTGCCAAAGGTCAGCCCTGGTATGCCTGCAAGATCATATGGCTTGCTTCATGCCTCTCTTTTAATTCTTCCCATAGGTCATGAGTGACGCTGAATATGCAGAGTGGCTGAGGAATCATTTTTTAGCTGAAACCAGCATTGACAACAGGGAAGAATTACTACTTGAATCTGCCATGAGGTTGGAGAACAAACTTACATTACTTGGTAGGTGAATGATGTTGTATTGCCTGAATCGAGGATTTTGAAAAATACTGGATATCTCTGAATAAGGGTTATTCACCAGTGCTTTTTTTTCCACTATGATCTAATAAACATATATGGGTCTGCCTACCCTGTCCAGTGTCATCTCTATCCAACTTCCAGTCCATTCTATTCTGTTTTCCACTGCAGTGAACTAGACTTCACTTGTGGTGGGATCAGAATTGTCACATTAAGAAGATCACGTAAAACCCAACACTAAACATAGAATACAAAGCCAACTAAATGTTCCAAATAAATATCTTGGTTCATATCAAGATAAATATCAAGAACAGAGTTTCTTTTCAGGCATTGGATAAAGTGCCTAATATGTGTTATCTTTTTTTGAACTCTCACAACAAATCTCCATCTTATATAGAGGAAATTTGGGGCACAGAGCAGTTCAATGACTTGTTCAAGGTCATATGCTAGTAGCTGACAGTTACTTATTAACCCAACGTGGAACTCATGGCTGCCTGGCTCCAGGTCCCAGCTATTTATCCTGTACCTGCTTCTAGACTAAAGAAATTTATTTTTCTTCTCTTCCTGATTTCAACTAAAGTTGCACAACTGACACCTTTTGTCTTGGATTAAATTGCATCTTAGAATTATCTGAAGTGCTTTAAAAAAAATACTGATGCTGCACCCTATCCCCTGGGATTCTGTGGTCTGTTGTGTGGCTTGGGCATTGGAACTTTTTAAAGCTCCCTAAAATGATGCTAAAGGCGGTCAAGTTTGAGAACCACTGCTTAGAGTCTGGAGATCAGATTCTAACATAAGCTCTGATAATACCAAGAGACCAGCTTCTGAGCTCCATTCCTCTGTTTAGGAGAAAAACACTGACCTAGCTTATTATCTAGCAGATAGAGCAATGATGCCTACCCTAAGTGCTTTCTCCGTGACAGTGTAAGTAGTATACGTCCACATTTCCTCATCTGCGATTCCAAAATCAAAAATGCTCCATGGGTTTAGTGCCAAAATTCATTTGGCAGAAAAATCAGGCCTGATTTGTCGTAAGACTATTTATAGTTCTTTATTATCCTAATTTGTGTGAACATTTTTAAGTTTTCCTGCAGAAATATTAATACACTTGATTACCAAGTATTGTAGAATATGGTATATGCACCCTATTACTTTTTTAATATTTGAAAAACATTTGGATTCCAAAACCATATGGCCCCAATTGTTTCAGAAAAGGGAACTTTAGACCAATGAAAGAATGTCGCAAATAGACATTACATCTTATTGGCAAGAGCATTCTTTAAAAGCCTGTCCTTTAAAGGACATGAACAGACATTTTTCTAAAAAAGACATACGAGTGGCCAACAAACATGAAAAAATGCTAAACATCACCATCAGATGCAGACAAGTGCAAATTAAAACCACAATGAGATGCCATCTTATACCAGTCAGAATGGCTATTAAAACGTCAGAAAACAACAGATGTTGGCAAGGATACAGAGAAAAGGGAATGCTTACATACTGCTGGTTGGAATGTAAATTAGTACAACCTCTGTGGAAAACAGTATGGAGATTTCTCAAAGAACTAAAAATGGAACAATCCCACTACTGGGTATCTACTCAAAGGAAAATAAATCATTATATCAAAAAAGTACCTGCACTTAGAGGTTTATTACAGCCCTGTTTACAATAGCAAAGTTGTAGAATCAATCTAAGTGTTCATCAACAAACAAAGAATATGTGATATATATACATATCATGTATATATATATCTCACATACACACCACGGAATCCTACTCAGCCATAAAAAAAGAATGAAATTGTGTCTTTTGCAGCAACATGGATAGAACTGGGTGCCATTATCTTAAGTGAAATAACCCAGAAACAGATAGTCAAATACGACATGTTCTCACTTATAAGTGGGAGCCAAATAATGTGTACACATGAACATGGAAAATGAAATAGTAGACATTGGAGACTCAGAAAGGCAGAGGATAGGTTCGGGGACAAGGGATGAGAAATTACCTAACAGGTACAGTTTACCCTATTTGCATGATGGTTACGCTGAGAGCCCAGATTTCACCCCTACACAATATGTCAGTGCAACAAAACTGCGTTTGTACCCCTTAAATCTACAAAAATAAAAATAAATAAAATCCTACCCTTATTCTTGGGAATATCATAAAATTGTAGAATAAGTTTACATAAATAATTGACTCAAACCCCTTCAATTTACAGATTAGAAAACTAGCCAAAAGGAGAACAAGTAAGTTTGATAAATCCATTGATCCCTGAGGCTTCCTTCCCAGAATATTACATTGCGTACAATTTTGGTCTGGGATGTCAAACCTCCTTTGACCCTCCCGAATCAACTGAGCAGTTTATATAGTTTAGGGTTGAGTTGGCTAGTAGATACGATTAAATGGTACCCTAGGTGAGCTTCAGCTGGCTTTGGTTTCTTACAAGTCCTGTTGCATTTTGGTTATTTTTTAGGTGCTACTGGCATTGAAGACCGGCTGCAGGAGGGAGTCCCTGAATCCATAGAAGCTCTTCACAAAGCTGGAATCAGGATGTGGATGCTGACAGGGGACAAGCAGGAGACAGCTGTCAACATAGCTTATGCATGCAAGCTACTAGAGCCAGATGACAAGCTTTTTATCCTCAGTACCCAAAGTAAAGTGCGTATCTTGAGATTAAACTGGTTCCTTCTGAAATTTGATGTATGCAAGCAGGAAAAACAAAACGAAACTAAACAGCAACCATTAGCTTTTCTTTTTCTTTCTTTCTTCCTTTGTTTTGAGACAGAGTTTTGCTCTGTCACCCAGGCTGGAGTGCAGTGATGTGATATTTTGGCTCACTCCGACCTCCGCCTCCTAGGTTCAAGCAATTCTCCTGCCTCAGTCTCCCAAGTAGCTGGGATTACAGGCGTCCGCCACCACGCCCGGCTAATTTTTGTGTTATTAGTAGAGAAGGAGTTGTGCCATGTTGGGCAGGCTGGTCTTAAACTTCTGGACCTCAGGTGATCTGCCTGCTTCAGCCTCCCAAAGTGCTGGGATTACGGCATGAGCCACCGTGCCTGGCCAGCAACCATTAGCTTTTTGATAATTTTTTCTATCCAGAAACCTACCTTGTTCTTGGAAGGATGTCATAGTTCTTCTAAAGGCTTGGTGGAAAATTATAATGATTCAGAGGAATCATTGCTGAATAAAGGCAAGAAAAAAGTTTTGTTTTTATTATTTTTATTTGCCTTCCTCACCTCCTCACTGGATTACCACGGATTTGACAAGACTTAGCCCAAAATGGGAAAATATATCAAGTCCTGAGACAGGAATCCACCTTCCCTTCAAGATGAGAAAAAGTGATAGTTTCTATTGAAATCAGGTGAATATAAAATATTTTTTATGGCAATTCTAAAAGTAGACTCTTAGGGAAATCATGCCCTCTTGTGGTAATTCCTAGGTAGTGCTCCCAAGAATATCCTATTTGAAGAACTGTTTAAGGGAAGAGGAAAATGTCGTTTTTTTAAAGAAGGAATTTTAGAGTCTTAGAATCAGCCCAGTTTTTTCTAGTTTTGCCTCCTGATAATCACGAATACCAATGTTTAATCAGATAAATAAGGGTTTTTTTTTTCCCAGAAGCTTTCCAGTATAGCGATACCCTCCAAGACTTGTGCACGTTGTTTATTTTTGTTGAAAATCTTCTTCCCACTCTTCTTCAGCAACCAGATTTAATCAGTGATATCAGTCCCATCACTGCATCTGCTTTCTCTGAAATCTTGTGGCATTTTTCTTCAGGATCACTTCTTGAACTTTGTCACAGACTGTCTCATTGGTTAGCATGTTTTTATGGTCAGGCCTCAACCGGCACCCAAATAAATAGTACATTTCAAGAAAAAGGAAAAAAAAAAGAGTGGGTTCTCCTTTACAGTGCCCCAATGACCATAACCACAACCACCAGCCAACTCCCAGCAGCTGCAGGGCGCTGAACACAAGAAAATGCTTAGTCATTTCAGTCACCAAAATAATGTAGCCTGGGTGGCCGGTCAGGCCGGTTGTCCTGGTGATTGAGGAGGTGAAGCTAGCATTTGAGGCCAGCATGGGCAACATAAGAACCTGTCATTCAAAAAAAAAAAAAAAGACCATCGATCAAATGCTTGGCTGTCGTTGACCATGTTTGTGGCCTTGGAGAGTTACTTACCTTCCTGTGCTGCTTTTTCCTTACTTGTAATGGGAGAGTAATGACTATTTCATGGGGTTTTTGTGGGCACCAAATGAGAAAATATAAGTTGTTTAAGGAGGTGCCTAGGAGATGAGATTCAGCAGACATTAAAAAAGAAAGGTAGAGTTTTTTGTGAACAGTAAAATCTTTAGGACTGTGAAATTCATTTATAAAGCAGTATATCCATGTAAAAAAATTATACTCGTACCCCTTAAATTTATATAAATAGGACATTATTTATAAATTCACAATTTACCTTATGTTTAAAGGCATTTAAAACTATCAATTCAAGAAGTATTTACTGAGTATCTATAATTTTTTTTTTGCTATCAATAGTTATTTCACGTGTGAATTTTCCAAATAACTAAATATAGTACAACAAACATAATTAATTTAATTTTATCACAACTCAAGGTAAAAAGCCTGGCACACAGCAGAGGCTATATTAGTAGTATTTAACTCCTTTCTTTCCCCCTCACACTCCAAGTCCTCCAGGAATCACTAAAGGACTTGAAGATCATGGAGCCCAGTGTGTCACTTAGTGAAGGAATCGCTCCTATAGCATTCTAAGTAGGCAGTGTGGCAGCCAGTGGAATGTCTGACGTCATCTCTGCTGTGTCAGCTTTACAAATTTTCATCAACATTGTTCTTCAATTTGCAAATTAGATTATAAGTGTTGCCAGTTACAAACTTTACCTTTTATTCTCATAGAAGTTTTTTTTTCTTCATTTATTTTAATATAGTCATATCCTGTATGTAACTAATTATTTGCATTAGAATATATAAAGGCCTTTCAGGATTGATCATTTAATTTTTTAAGTTTTATTTTTGTAATGTCATTTAAATTTTCTCCTGATTGGTAACTTTCTATCTTCATAATTTATATTAGAATCTACAAAAGGCTTCTCATACATGATCTCATTTGACAATTATAACAAACAGACGTAGAAGATAAATGATCTGTTTTATAACCTGACACTCCAAATGCTTGTGGTTTCTCTAAGTACAGCTGATTACTCACCTAAAACTTTAAATTTTCTGATTCCTATTTCAGTATATTTTAAATTATATATTACATATTATATATATATACAGTTGATTCTCATTATTTGTGGAGTTATAGTTTAGGTAGTTACCTTGAGCTCTGAATTAGTAAACACTGACCACTGCTTCTAGAGGAGACCAGCTTCCTCTAAGCCTCTAATTACAACATACAGTCAACAATCAATACATGACCTTGTTTCTTCTTAAATGCACCTTACTTAATATATATATACTAATAATTCATTAACATTTAATGCATCACCAACAGCACTGTAACTTATACTCAAACAAAGCTTATCTAATATGGGTAATTTCCCCATAAAATTTCCACATCGCAGCCTTTTCTGCTTAGAAACATTGCAGCACCGTGATTGGGAGTCATTTTAAATAGCAAAATCACTGCAAAAAGCAGAAAGATGCAAAAAATATGGCACCAAATAGTCCATGAAAAGTAGACTTTGTTACAGTTTGAGAAGTGACAAAAGAAGGCCAAGCTTCATGGTGTTCAGCTTCAGCTGGGAATATGCATATGGCATGACTCAAGTGTCACTCTATGCATATGACACTCAGATGTCACTCTATGACATATGACCACAAAAGCACCACAGGTATTGTGAATTTATAGATAAATTTTAACAAGTAGGTGAATTTACAAGTGTGGAATCTACAGATAATGAAGATCAGCTGTGTGTGTGTATGTATGTGTACTTCTGTTATTTTTATAATGAAAACATAGTTAATTGTAAAACCTAAACACATACTCAAATAAATAGAAGAGTACAAAAACTTTTATAATCGATTTATAATATTAAAACTATAATTTAAAATCATATTTTGGAGAATATCCATACAGCCTGTATTCTATATACTGTAAGCCTACTGATGCCACAAAGACTGTATTTGTATTATTGTATAGTATTGTAGCTGTATTCTTTCATTACAGATATCTTAAACACAATCTGATGTTAATAGACATCTACACTTTCAATGACTGTGAGGCATGTTACTTTTTAAATGTACCATTTTAATTTAACCAAACTCCAAAAGGGTTTTAAAAATAATTTTTACTGTGATGTAATGAGCATATAATGAGCATATCTGATTCATCCTTGTATTCTCGTCCTTAAGGGCTTTGGAGGTGTACGGGATCAAATTCGTTCCTAAAATAAATGGAGCACCATGAACACTCCAACAGAGTGTTTATAGTTTTTGTGCTGTTTCATGTGCACGTATCCATATCTGCTTCTTCCTTGCTTTTCTTATTTTGCTGTAGGTTGAGAAATGCTTGATAAAACAGCATTTAAAATCAAAGCAAACAAACTCTGAGTGAGAACTCTTTCATGAATAAACTATTTCACACTTAGTGTATACACTAAACTTAAATTTACTGCTCCTGGATTTGGAATCTGTTCTTAGTGGTCACTTGACATAGTAATTTCTGGTTACACTTATTGTTAATCTTGAGTAGAATTCATTCAATGAATGTTTACTGAGTACCTGATGTGGTCCACTTTTAAACTTCATGAAGGCTTCAAAAGTAAATTAAAAGTGATACCTGCCTTTAAAGAATTTCCTAACTAGTGTGAAGTTAGGATGTATGCAAATGAGATGTAATAAGTACCACCAACATCCTGGCCAGAATGCAAGCGCCTTGAGGGCAGGAATTTTCACGTTTGTTGGTGTAGCTCTAGCTCATAGAATGTTTTCTAATATGTAGTTTCTCATTAAATACTTAGTGAGTGAATGAATATATGGAATCAAAAAGAAGATAAACATAATTACTGTTTCAGATGTCTTCCATGGATCATGCCTTACACTAGGAGTTTTGCATGTATTATTTCACTCAATCCTCACAACAACATTATGATGGAAATAATATTTGCATTTTTAATGAAAAAGTTAAGGCTTAGAGATGTTACACAGTTTGCCTCAGGTCAAGCAGCTAATAATTGGCAGAATGAGACCAGAGGACTCTTGGGATTCACTGTTCGAGAAGGCAAATTGCACACATAAAGAAATTTCACAGCTATTTCGTTATAAGAAACACAGTTGGGGCTGAGGTGTTTCCCTGTCCTTTTAACCCATCCCCACATATACACAGAAGGCTCTGTGGAAGACTTGTAAAGCCTTTGAAAATAATTAGCTATTCATTATTTGGGTTTTTCTTGATTCAGCAATTGCTAAAGAAAGACAACAAAAAAAAGTAACTGGTTCTGGCACCAAGGGAGCCTGAAGGCTAACTACCTTTGCCTCTTGTTTCAAGGATGCCTGTGGGATGCTGATGAGCACAATTTTGAAAGAACTTCAGAAGAAAACTCAATCCTCGCCAGAGCAAGTGTCATTAAATGTAGATTTACCTCAGCCTCCTGTCCCCCAGGACTCAGGGTTACGAGCTGGACTCGTTATCACTGGGAAGACCCTGGAGTTTGCCCTGCAAGAAAGTCTACAAAAGCAGTTCCTGGAACTAACATCTTGGTGTCGAGCTGTGGTCTGCTGCCGAGCCACGCCACTGCAGAAAAGTGAGGTGGTGAAATTGGTCCGCAGCCATCTCCAGGTGATGACCCTGGCCATTGGTGAGTGAGGGTAAATCTGGGTCCTGCACTTCCCCCTTTTACACCACATCAGAAGCTGATCCCTCTCTCTTTTTCCCCTCCCACTGTTCCTCCCATTTTCCTCCTCCCTTTCTCTCTACCACATTCACTCTATCCACTTCTCCTCCATCAATTACTTGAGCACCTCTGTGAACCAGGTAGTAGTAGGATGTGACATGGTAAACAATATAATACATGGTAAACAGTATAATATAAGAAGTCAGGACTTCTTAGTTTAGTGTCAGACCCCCAAATCAAGGAGCTTAAGCCTGGTAATAAACTGAATGACAGAACTGAAAAATCCATGTGTTCTGCTTTCAGGAAAGCTAAATTCAAGGACATGATAATTCATTTATTTATCCATTCAACAAATATTTATCAAGTACCTTCTTTGTATTAGGCATTTTTCTAAGGAATGGAGATAAAAGAGGACATAAAATTGACAAAGTACCTTTTTACAAGGAACTTACATCTAGTAGGAAGGGGTACAGTAAAACAAAGCATAAATCTGTAAGGTATCAGAGAGTGATAAGTACTATCGAAAAAATAAAGTGGAATGAGAAGATGTAGCGCACTGGAGATGGGGTGGGGCTACTCCTTTAAATACGGTTTTCAGAGGTCTCACTGCTAAGGTTGACTGTGAGCAGAGACTTGAAGGAAATCGTAAAGGGCCATGGGAGATATGGGGGAGAACATTCCTGGAGGAGAAGACAACAAAAGTGAAGGCCATGAGGGGAACCATGTTTGGTGTGTCAGAGGACTTTTCTGCAGGTTATTGAAGGTCAGAGAAGCTGCAGGGGGCCAGAGCACATAGGGTCTTAGAGGACATTATAAAATGTTGGCTTTTTTCTGAAGAGATTAGGGAGCCATTGAAGGATTTAGAGCAGAAGTGGGACATGATTTGCCTTAAATTTAAAATGATCATGTCGGCTGCTCTGCCAGAGTAATCGCTGGACTGCACCCAGGCTGAACGCTATAAAAAGAATTCAGCAAGAGATGATGGCAGCTTGGGCACAGTTGGGAGCAAACGAAGGGGTGGGATGTGGTCAGATAATGGACATGGTCTGAAGAAAGAACCAGTGACATTTGCTGACAGATTGGATATGTTACATGAGAGAAAGAGTTGTCAAAGGGAATGCCAAAGTTACCTCTAAGAGCAAAAAGAACGGAACTGCCATTTACTCAAATAGTGGTGGGGAAATTGGGAGTTGGGTCTCACACATGTGAAGTTTGAAAAGGCTGGGCTGGGCGCGGTGGCTCACGCCTGTAATCCCAGCACTTTGGGAGGCCGAGGCTGGTGAATCACCAGGTCAGGTATTCGAGACCAGCCTGGCCAACATGGTGAAATTTTTAGTCTCTACTAAAAATACAAAAAATTAACTGGTCACGGTGGCAGGCACCTATAATCCCACCTACTCAGGAGGCTGAGGCAGGACAATAGCTTGAACCCAGGAGGTGGAGGTTGCAATGAGCTGAGATCACACCACTGCACTCCAGCCTAAGCGACAGAGTGAGACTCTGTCTCAAAAAAGAAAGAAAGAAAAGGCTATTAAATGTCTAAGCAGTGATGTCAGGTGAGAAGTGAGAATAAAATTCTGGAATTTAGAAATAAGGATTTGGCTAGAGATATAAATTTGAGAATCAGAAGTCTAGTGGATATCAGGCCGGATACAGTGGCTCACACCTATAATCCCAGCACTTTAGGAGGTCAAGATAGGTGGATCACTTGAGGTCAGGGGTTCGGGACCAGACTGGCCAACATGGTGAAACCTCATCTCTACTAAAAATATAAAAATTGGCCAGGTGTGGTGGTGGGAGCCTGTAATCCCATCTCTAGGGAGGCTGAGGCACAAGAATCACATGAACCTGGGACGCAGAGGTTGCAGTGAGCTGAGATCGTGCCACTACATTCCAGCCTGGGCCACAGAGCAAGATCCTGTCTCAAATAAAACAACAACAACAACAACAACAAGGAAGAGTCAAGTGGATATCAAAGCCTTGACACCAAAGAATGAGTATAACTGAAGAGAACTGTAGAAAGAGATTAAGATCTCAGAGACTCCAGTGTTAAGCTGAGGACTTGGCATATCAGCTCTCTCTTTCAGTGTCTGTTTTCCCTCTAGACTGCTTCCAGTCTCAGGTAACCTTTCCCCTCAGGGTGGTGATATAGCCACTGAAACTCCTGGGTTTCCATCCTATCCCATTAACAACTTGGGTGAAAAGATAGCATCACTTTTCAGATGGCTGCAGTAAAGTATCAGGAGTAGGGTGGAATTTTATTCAATTATCTTGTTGAATAAACAGATAAATGAATTAATTAAGCTTATGGATCCAGATGTTTCTGAAGTGAAAACTCCTAGACTTATATTATAATTGCATATTATACTTACATATTATAACATAGTTATATTATGATTATTATATTTGTTAGATAAATTATATATATAATTACAATTTATCTCATACATTATATATTGTGATTATATTATAACATAGTAATATTATAATAATTAATATTAATGATTAATATTAATAATTAATAATAATATTAACTGAAGTCATATATTCATCTCGGAACCAATTACTGAGGCCAGGAACCAATAGGAGATGCTGATTATACAGATCTGGGTCACTTGCCTACCTGTAAATATGGAGGTTTGAGTTCACCCTAACAAACCTCACAAACTAAGAATTTCCAAGGAAAATCAGTATACTTTTACTGAAAAACAGGTGAATTATTGGTGAGCAGTTGAGAACAATGTATGCTCATTACCAGCAGGAATGTGGGACCTCCTCCTAAGAAGCTCTCTGTGTTGGAGGAGACCAGTAAGTCTGCATGAAACCGTGATGCTGTGTGATAGGTTTGCTAGAGATACATAGGGTGGTGCTGAAGCCTAATGAAAGGGCATCTGATCTTGAAAAAGTATGAGAAGGATTTCCCAGAGGAAATGACATCTAAGCTGAGAGCAAAAACAAATGAAACCCAGGAAAATGGGCTGGGGGTGATACGGACAGTGTTATGTGCATGGCTACAGGGAGAAGGGTATATCTGGAGAGTTGGACGTAGCATGAGTGGCATGAAAAACAAGATCAGTTTGGGTACGTGCCATAGCATGAAGGAATTTAAAGCAGTGTTGAGTTTGGAATTCTTCCTGATGGCAGTGGAATGCTGCTTTATTTCTGTCTCACTTTTCTTCTGGGAAACTTGGAGAAAGGGATGAACTTTGAAAGATTGTTCTGTTTACTTGAGCTGCCCCCATTGATTTGCAACATTTACACCCTTTCTTTACTCCTCATCTATTTCTCTCCTTTCTTCTGCTTCGTGAAGGTGATGGTGCCAATGATGTTAGCATGATACAAGTGGCAGACATTGGGATAGGGGTCTCAGGTCAAGAAGGCATGCAGGTGAGTGGATATTGTGCACCCAAGTTCTGTGCCTTGACCTGCCCATCCAAAGGCAGCATTCTCCATGGTAAATTCTCTGTGGCCGAGTGAGTCTGTGTGTGGCTAGCTGAGGAGTAGGAGGCAGGAAGTTTACTCATCCATTCATTGATTATTTCCTAGGTGAGTATTATGGCATTTTCCTGGGTAATTTTAGCTGTATTGTTCACTTGTTAAATACAGAGCTTATCTAAATCACAGGAATATATATTTTAGTCCTGCAATAGCTGCGTAAATTCTGACTCTGAAGAAGCTACTATTTGAATGAAGGACCTAAAGATCTTGAGGCAGGAGAGGGAGGACCAAAATAAAAGGGGAAAGAAGAGGATATGACAGAGGAAGGAAGGAGGTGGGAGTGTCTGTGCACACATGTGTGTGTGTGTGTGTGTGTGTGTGTGTGTGTGTTGATTAGTATTTTAGGCACAGAATTCAGATAAAAGCTCATAATCCAGAAAACCGATTTTCATTCATGTATGGAACAAGCGCTGTCAGAGGAAGGTGGAATATGAGGCCTAGGGTTTCCCAAGAATTGTAAATTACAACATCTTTATGAGAGATGAGGGATTCACATACCTTTTGCCTGACACATTATACAAAGCCATATGAAGTCATAACTTCAATGCTTCTTAATATTCTCCCCGAGGAGAAGCAAATTCATATTGTGATGCGAAGACAGAGTTCTTGCTAAGGAAGCTGCTTTCTAGCAAAAAAGTTCATTGGTTGAAAGTGCACCATAAGTAGTAATCAAAGAGAAATCCTGTCTCATGTGACAGTATTGGGAAGCTGAGTGGTAAATCTAGGCAGTCCATAAAGGTTCTGTATGCATGGGTTTTGTCGTTGTGGTTGCTGCTGTTTTGTGTGTGTGTTTTGTCTTTTAATCTGCATGTAAGGTTTAAACAGCAGATGTAACTGATTGGACTGTAGTGACGGTGAGGCTGACAGGGCTGTGTCTGTTCTAACATGTTTGATGGCTCAAAATGACATTCTCTCCATTGCGTCTGCAGGCTGTGATGGCCAGTGACTTTGCCGTTTCTCAGTTCAAACATCTCAGCAAGCTTCTTCTTGTCCACGGGCACTGGTGTTATACAAGGCTTTCCAACATGATTCTCTATTTTTTCTATAAGAATGTGGTATGTAACCCCAGATAATTTGTCCCTTCTCCCTTCGTACCTTCCAAGCCTGTTGCATTAGGGATAAAAAGGAAGTGTCCTATGCTAAGCTCACTTTCCTTCTTTTTTTTTTTTGAGATGGTGTTTCGCTCTTGTTACCCAGGCTGGAGTGCAATGGCACAATCTTGGCTCACCGCAACCTCCGCCTCCTGGGTTCAAGCAATTCTCCTGCCTCAGCCTCCTGAGTAGCTGCGACTACAGGCGTGTGCCACCATGCCCAGCTAATTTTTGTATTTTTAGCGGAGACAGGGTTTCACCATGTTGACCAGGATGGTCTCGATCTCTTGACCTCGTGATCCACCCAGCTCGGCCTCTCAACCCTTATTGATGTATTGGGAGCAGCCAGGGACGGTCTTGCTGTCTTATCAGAACTAAGCTGGGAATGTGATATGTTTCAGCTGCTGACAGCAAATTGCCAGGCTTGTCCATCTGCTAACATTTTGTTCTCCCTGTGCATTTAAATTCAATCCTGTCTGTTTCATTTAAAATCTAATTTTTGACCTTCCATAAAAAAGACTGTGACAAGCAGAATTATGAAATGTTTAATGCTATCTGTCAGTAGAGAATGAGAAGGTTGGCTTCTGTTTTACTGGAAATACCAAAAAATATCAGCTCTTCCAAATTAATGCCCCTTGTGTTATAATAAAGATGCAGATACAGATGAAAACCTAGTATAATGTCTTAGTGTGTAGCTGGCTGGTGCTCACAGATACGAGAATTATCTAGCCAACCTATCAAATGTATTTGTGCTCAGTAGTTATTTGACGATAAAGGAACTGTATTTTAATTATGTAATTCCTAAAAGGGCAGAATTTGATTAGAAATCCAGGCCTCTACTCTCGAACATGCTATTTAAATTTTAGTTTCCTTTTTTTTTTTTTAATAAAATCATATGCATCTAAGTATCCTCTAAGTCGGGGTACTTAATGTAAATGTGTCATGAATTTTAGGTCAAATTCACTCTAGTCATTAAAGTTCATATGTAGTATGTTAGTAGTAGACAGGGGTTGATGTCACTCTATTAAAATACCATTTTGAGGAAAAAAAAAAAGTTGTTTTTAGGAGATCCCAAATGTGTATTTGAACTCTGTGTGCGTGTGTGCCTATGTCCATCAGTAGGAACATTTTTTTTTTTCCCTGCAGCACAATACACTTTCCAGGAATCTCTCAAGACTTTAATAATTAGAATTAACGCAGTTGGTCAAAGTTTAGTAAAACTCAGATAATTTAGGAAAATATTTGAAATGTATAAAATCTCTGCCTAAGTATGCACTTCTGGGGAAAACTGGGGCTTGTAATTTACACTTCCAGCACTTAGTGGTCAATGGCTTTTAAAGAGGAGCCCCCCTCCCAAGTTTTTATTTTAAACCTTTGCGTTTGTTCACCTCCTCCCCTATTGTGGCAATATCCATTCACCTCCTCTCCTCTTTTTAACTCCAGATTGAATCGAACAGTTAAGAAATACTAGTATTAGGAAGAGATGCTATACACTATCAGAGAGAGAGGGTGTTCACTAGTAGAGAGAATCAGGACCTCAGTGGTCTTCCTGCTCTGTAATCCTTGAGTGGCCATTCATATTGATAATCTCCAGACTTAATTTATATCTCTTATTTACCTAGCTAAACAGTGCATATTTTATATGCTGTGCAAAGGACTTGGACCAGAAGCCATTAGAGTAGCTTGTCTTTCTAAGGCCGTGGTTCTTGGATATTGGACAACCTTTGAGGTGCCAATGAAGACTATGGATTCATTCCTCCAGAATAGTGTCCCATACCACCTGTACCCAAGATTCATGCATTTTCAGAAACTGGGCATCATGCATGTCTATAGATGCTAGACTAAGAAAATCTCTTCTAAGGATTGTGGCCCTTGTCCTGAGGTTCTAATGTATCTATGATGACAATATTTTTTTATAAGAATATAAGACACTTTACAGATCATGACAACTTTCTTGTTTTTTTGCTTGTTTGTTGAGACAGGATCTCACTCTGGCCCCCAGGCTGGAGTGCAGTGGTGTGATCTCGGCTCACTGCAACCTCTGAGTTCAAGCTATCCTCCTACCTCAGCCTCCTGAGAAGCTGAGACTAAAGGTGTGCACCACCATACTCAGCTGATTTTTGCATTTTTTGGTAGAGATAGGATTTTACCATGTTGGACAGGCTGGTCTCGAACTCCTGACCTCAAGTGATTTGCCTGCTTCAGCCTCCCCAAGTACTGGCATGCAGGCATAAGCTACTGCATCCAGCCGATCATGACCATTTTCTAACTTGACCTTGACACTAATCCCTAAGGTAGTATAATTCTCATTTTAAGAGGAGGAAATAATTCAGGGAGGTTAGGAAAATGGCCTAAAGGCAAAGAATCAATGGGAGGTATCCCCCAGCCTTGAAACAAAACTCCCTCTCTATCTAAGTCCAGTGTCCTTTCCTGTGGCCTGCCCTGCTTGAGAGCATAGAGCTTTTTACACTGAACTTAGTTTGTCTGAGAAGACAAAATACTGCAGGAAACCATGTAGGATGCCCGCGACTGGCCTCTAGGGTGACCAACTGTCCTGGTTTCCCCAAGAGTGTCCCCATTTTAGCACCGGAAGTCCCAAGTCCTGGGAAACCCCTCAGTCTCAAGCAAACTGGGATGGTTGACCACTCTGCTGGCACCATTCCACTTTACCACTACGTATTTATAAACCCAGAAGGCAAGAGAATGGACATTTGTGCTGTGCCTACTCTGTGTCTGTGCCAGGGATTGGGCTAGTTCTCTTCATCGAGTGTTAAGTCCTTCAATTTGAATACTTGTTCTGCTACTTATTAGAACCACATGCCTGTGGGCAAGTTTCTTAGTCTCTCTGTTCCTCAGTATCTTAATCCAATCAGGCTGCCATAACAAAGTACCACAGACAGGTGGTACAGGGCTTGTAAACATTTCTTCCCCACTATTCTGGAGGCTGGAAATCCAGATAAGGGTACCAGAATAGTCAGGTTCTGGTGCAGGTTTTCTTCCAGGTTTTAGATTTCTCATTATATCCCCACATAAAAAGAGATGAGATGATGAGAGCTCACTGGGGTCTCTTTTATAAAGAAACTGATTCCATTCATGAGGCCTCCAATGTCATGACCTAATCACCCCCCAAAGGTACCACCTCCTAACATTGTCACAGTGAGGATATGCTCTGTGCTCTCAAGCAGGGAAGACCACAGGAAGCAACACTGGGCTTAGATAGAGGGAGTTTTATTTCAGGAGGATTTCATATGAATTTTGGGAGGACGCAAACATTCTGTTCATTACACTCAGTTTCCTGATTTGTAAAATGACAACAACAATGTAATTCCCAAGTTGTTGTGATGATTAAATGAATTATTCATAAAGCACTTAGAACAGTGCTAGTACCACATAGTAAATGTGGGGTGTGTGTATGTGTGTGTATGTGTGTGCTTACGTGTCTGTCTGTGTGTGTATATATATGTGCACACTTCAATTTAATAAAATATTTACCCAAAAAAGCTACAAGGTAAATTGTGGTCCTCTCTTATGTAAGAAAACTGCAGGGAGGCTGAGGTCACCCAGCTCAAAACGGCAGCATTTGGAATGTGTAATCATAGCACACATTACTGATTCTAAGATCTGAATGTCCTTCTTTGTGTCTCCAGGCCTACGTGAACCTCCTTTTCTGGTACCAGTTCTTTTGTGGATTTTCAGGAACATCCATGACTGATTATTGGGTTTTGATCTTCTTCAACCTCCTCTTCACATCTGCCCCTCCTGTCATTTATGGTGTTTTGGAGAAAGATGTGTCTGCAGAGACCCTCATGGAACTGCCTGAACTTTACAAAAGTGGTCAGAAATCAGAGGTAGGTGTTAAAACAAGAGTGTTTGGATGGATACATATCGATTGTCAACGCCAGTGTGTTTTCTTCATTAGCCAGGCCGAATATTGCAGTCCACTCAGAACTGTTTGAAATATCTGATTGTTTGAAAAGATCTCTACTCATGTAGCAGATATTAACTTACTTGCCTTTGAGAGAAATACAGATTAATCTATGAAGGGCTTTAGGTACTTATAAGAAGAAATCTCAAGTTTGAACCTTATAAACAATAATATCTAACATTTACTAAACCTCATTGCCATCTGTTGTGCTAACTACTTAACATTCCCTGTCTCACTGATCCTCATGAAAACAAGTTGAGACAGAACCTAGTATTGGTCCCATTCTAAGATAAAGCATCTCAACCTTGAAGGGGTTAAATAATTTTTCAAGAAATCCCACCACTAAAAAGTGGTTTGGCATATGTTAGAAATAATAGGTTCTGTTTAGTCTGAGTTTCAATTCTGGTTCTGCGTTATGTGACCTTGGTACATTTTTTAACTTGCCTGTGCTGCAGTTGTCTTTACTTTATGGAAATGAGGTAAGGATTAAGGAAGATAATACAGGTACAATTTCCAGCCATAATAAGCTTTCAATATTGTCATTTTTACCCTCCAGAATTAACCAGAAATTTGAGGAAATCACAAATTTAAAATAATGCGTTTATTTCCATGAGTCTAACTATCCTGACTTGAAATGGAATTGAGAGTCATTTAGCATCCTTATACTACCTAGAACAACCGACAGAGAAATCACAGATTCAGCTTTCAGGGAAGAAGAGAACCTCATAATCCTTTAATATCATCCAATCCTTTCAAATCAAGGAACTGCATGGATTTTCCTAAAGGAGTCCAATGTGACTTAAAATTCAAACCAGGATGCAAGAACATGTGGTTGATGTCACTGAAGCTTGTCCCAAGCCCCAGGCATAATTGAAATTCCAAGTCTATTGAGGAAAGGAGGATTGAGGGAGATTTTCAATTAAAGTTTTTATAGCCAGCATTTTAAAACCCCATTTGTATGGACTAAAGATTGGTATTGGTCCTTATCCTTGGGAGAAGTGAGATCATTGTTTACTGTTGTTGAATCCTCTCACCGATCCTTTGTACACATTGTTCTAGTGAAATGGCCAGTTTTATAAAACATGATCATAGCAGGCAGGTTGTCCCAGCATGTAGCTGTTGATAAAAGGTAACTGATTCCATTGACTTTATCCTCAAAAACGTGTCCTTTCTTTGAACTTGGTCTCCAAACAAATTGTTTCATGCTTGGGCCCTTTTCCTGTGTTCAGTGTAGTGAAATATACTCTCCAGGGCTACAGAATCTCTCTTCTCTAAAGATGAGTGTGGGAGTCTGCAGTCAGACACTTCCCTTCCACGAAGCCTCTCCCCTATCTCTCATCACCCACACAGCCTTCTTTTCTGTCTTTGGCTTCATGTCCAGATTTTCCCCTTTCAGTTTCCGGTAGACCCCATGAGTTAATCCCTCCAGCCTCTCATTTATCTTAATCATGATCCTTCCCTCTTTACTTTTGTTAGTCCTGTTCCTCATGTGACTGGGGGAAATTGTGTTTCTTTTCTTTTACTCTAGGTTCTTTGAGCAACCTCTGCTTCCCCAGATGCATGAAGTTACACTTTAACTTCTCCCTAAGTGGTTCTCTGTTGTCCGTGGCATTTTGCTTGCCCCTTTGTCTCTGGCACATTCTCTTCCACCATTGGATTGGGCTTCTGCTGAGATGTTATGAACACTTGGATAAAGAAAGGCAGGTAGAATATCCCATCATACCCAGTGAGGAAATAATAGAAGAAAAGAAAAGTGGGCTGGAAACAATGAATCTTCAATGCTTTGATTTTCCAGAGGAAAAAGGGATAAAAAAGGATAGATGTAAAAATTCCAAGTTTATTCTTTTAAAGAATAGAAGAATGTATGTGGAAAATTTGTATGGTTACAAAGCTTTGTTCTTTAAGAGACAGTGTAACATTTTCAAAGAAGTTTCAGCCTCTGCATTTGGAAGAAAACAAGACTGAGAGCATGTTAAGAAAAGACTAGCTCATGGATGTGACACGTTTTTCCATTTTTGTTCATGGGAGATATTACTAATAAATGATAGCACTCTTTCCTGCTGGATCTGAATGCAGCCTCAGAATCCTTCACACAACCTCAGAATCCAACTTCAATCAGAGTTGACTCTTGTTTGAAAATAATTTTCAATAATTTTACCATTCTCTACTTACTCTTTTTCTTTTTTTCTCTAAGAGTTGCGTAGGAAGCAGCTTAGTGCATGGAAACTTGTATACCAATACTTTATTAACTCGATACATATTTGTTGGGCACCTGCTATATCCAAGGCACTATTTTAGTCACTTAAATAAAAGAGTCAACATTCCGCTTTATGATGCTTGCATTCCATGGAGAGAACTAGAAAATTTATTAAACAGACAGAATTCCTGACAGTGATGATATACTTCTCAGGTTTCCACAGTAGTGAGTGCCTGAGTGGGCCCAACTTTTAAACTGGTTTGGTGTGCCTGTGTGACGAAGTAATATTTGAGCTAGGATACAAGTAATGAGAAACTGCTCATGTAGGAGATCCAGGAAAAGAATTCCTGGCAGAGAGAATAGCATAGGTAAGTCCCTGAGGAAAGAATGGATTTGGCACATTTGAGGAAAAGAATGAAGGTCACTTTGCAGAATCAAAATGGCAAGAAGTAATTGTGGAGAATTATTTAGTGGGCAAGCCATATAGGACCTTATAGGTCATGAGAAGAAACTTAGATGGTGTTGGAAATGCAGTGGAAAGTCATTGCGGGGAGTGGAAGAAGCCAGTTTGATTCATTAGAGAGATGGCATGAACTGATTTACATTTTTTTTTAGTCCATTTCCCATTTGCCCCAAGAATACTGCACTGGAAGCAAGCTGCCTCTTTTTTTTTTCTAAATGGGAAATGGGTTAAAGACCATCTGGCTGATTTGGGAAGATTAGATTGAGAGTAGAGGAGGAACAAAGAGGGCAGTTAGATGACTATGCAGCCATTCACAGAAACAGTTGATAGTGAATTGAAACGAAGGGAGTGATTTAGAGAAAGAGGAATGGATATAGTCGGAGAAGTTTTGGAACAGTACTTTCAGATCAGTAGGCAAGGAGGAATTAGGACTACTGGTGTATTTCAGCTAGATTTAAAATGTAACCAGTAATAAAGGCAACCTGAGTTGAATAAATGTTCCTTCAAGGATTTTTTTCATCATGTTTACTTGTGAACCCATCACATTCAATTACCCTCAGTCTTTACCTGTGTTGACAAATACCACTTATCTCATGAGTGAAAGAATGAAGAAATGGAGTTTTCTCTCAGAGAAGCAAATGAAATGTAAGTACTGGCTTGTGTTGTTTCTTTTCTTGGATCCTTGTTAATCTTACTCCCTCCCTATTATCTGCTTCATTTCTAGGCATACTTACCCCACACCTTCTGGATCACCTTATTGGATGCCTTTTATCAAAGCCTAGTCTGCTTCTTTGTGCCTTATTTTGTGAGTCTTTGTTCATTCAGTATATTTGTTATTAATGAATCAGTGATGCTTCTTTGTATTTTGCCACCAGTATCAGAATAAAGGAGGGCAGATTGCTTATATAATCAGGTTGATTATTAACTGACTAAATTATAATCTCCCCCAAAAACTATGGTTAGGTAATGGATTAAATTTAGATAGAAGTACCTAGTTTGAGTCCTCTTAGGTCTCTTGTTAACCTTGTACTGCTTAAAGAATTTTGTCAGTGACTTGAAACAAATTGGATGTCTGGCTGTATAATTAGATTAGTCAAAAATTAGACAGGCTGGGCACAGTGGCTCACACCTGTAATCTCAGCACTTTGGGAGGCCGAAGCAGGTGGATTGCTTGAGCTGAGGAGTTTGAAACCAGCCTGGGCAACATAATGAGACCCCCATCTCTAGACAAGTTTTAAAAATTAGCTGAGCATGGTGGTGTGGACCTGTGGCCCCAGCTATTTGGGAGGCTGAGGCAGGAGGATCACTTGAGCCCAGGAGCTCTAGGCTGCAGTAAACTGTGATTGTGCCCCTGCACTCCAGCATAGACAGCAGAATGAGACCCTGTCTAAAAAATAATCAGAGAGGAAATGCCAGAATATGAAAGCTTTTATTAGTGGTGCTGGGCTAATTCTACTCGAATGATATTCAGGGTATTAAATTTAAGATTCCATAAGTACTGTCGCTAAAACTATGAAACCTGTTTTACAGGTAAAGAACGGAAGAAATGTAACAAAGAAAAGAACGTATAAAATTTAATTTTAAAAAATTTAGGCTAACACCAAGCACAAAGCAGCATTGTGTAGCTGCTCACCCACATATACCCCTCTCCTCAAGAAACCTGTTTTATCATGGATGATATTAATAGAAGTACAGTATTAAGAATGAAAAATGATCATTTTTAAATTAACAGTTTTTATTTTTTTTTCAAATAAAATCATTTGAATTAGCCTTGCTGGAGTTTTCTGGCTCTACTGTACCTCAAGAGAAATATAAACAAGGCAATCTGAAGTATATTCAGAGGAGAATGAAGATGATGGTGAAACATGAGAAACTTGTGTCATTAGAGGAATAGTTTAAGGACTTGAAGACATATAGGAAAGGAGGGTATATTTACCTAGGAAAGGCAGTCATAATAACTGCCTCAAAGATTTGTAGCTCTGTTAAGTAGAACAAATTTATCTATACCTTAAAAAGCTACAAGTGTGAGTAAAAGGTTCCAGGAGGATCAATTATGATTCAGAATAAAGAGGAATTCCAGTTGAAAAAAATTGAAGATTAGATGCCCTCTCTGGAAGAGAGTCAGTCTCTTAGTTGTGAAAAATGTTCAAGTTTATTTCAAATGGCCACTTCACAAGGACATTGTAGAAGGGACTCAAGCCTTGGTTGAGCTATAGATGAAGTGATGCCCCCCACACCAAGTGTGCACAACTCACCAGGATCATCTAATGTTCTCTCTTTGTAGATCTACCAGGGCTCAGATATTGACATCTTTGCATTTGGAAACCCCCTGAACACAGCTGCTCTGTTCATCATTCTCCTCCATCTGGTCATTGAAAGCAAGAGTTTGGTGAGTGGTCTTCTTGCTTCTGAAGTAGCCAAAAGTATTTTATGCTTGGATATGACTTCTATTAGCAGTGACCCTGAAGATAAATGGTAATGAGAAGAGTAATGAATCTATGGGAGATGGGTGATCATAGCTACTCTGGGTGATCATTGAATGCCATTATGCTGAAGTTGATGTGTAGCTGGGGAAATTGGAAAACACCTGCCTGCTCCCTTTGGTAGTATTGGTGGCAGATGGTTCATGGAGACATGAGACAGACTAGAGGGATATTTACCCTTCATTCTTCAAGACCAAGTTGATAACTTTCAATGAAAATGAAAAAAGCTGTTGTATCATAATCCTGGTAAAGTGATTTTAGGGATGATTTTATCCCTTCCTCATAATTAAAAAAGGCCGTTTTGGCTCTCCTTTGGGTAAAACCCTTCAGTGGTTTCCCATTGTACTTGGAATAAAATTTGAAAGCCCTAAGATGATGCAATGATGCCATATTTCTCTCTCCAATCTCATTTCCACATATTCATGGGCTGGAACCACCTTATCCCTCTTTCAGTTTCTTCAGTACATTGAGCTCATTATCACTACAACATCAGGACCTTGGCACTTAACATATCTTTTAATGGAGGTATTTTTCATTCCCCCTTGTATCCCTGCATGTCACCCAGCTCAAATGTTATTTTAGATTTCATCAAAAATATAATTTCCCACAACAGCCCTTCTCTAACCACCCAGTCTTTGATACCATTCTCTTGCTTTTGCTCATAACTCTAATCATAATTTATAATTATTTATTTAATTATGTGATTATCTGAGGCCAGGTGCAGTGACTCACACCTGCATTTCCAGAGCTTTGGGAGGCTGAGGTGGGAGGATCACATGAAGCCAAGAACATAGCTGCTCAAGACCAGCCTGGGCAACATAGTGAGACCCTGTCTCTACAAAAAATAACCAACTGTGGTGGCACATGCCAGCAGTCTCAGCTACTCGAGAGACTGAGGCAGGAGGATCACTTGAGCCCAAGAGTTGGAGGCTGCAGTAAGCCATGATCATGCCACTGTACTCCAGCTTGGGAAACAGAGAGAATCCCTGTCTCTAAAAACAAAACAAAACAATGTGATTAGCTTATTCATCTTTATCTTCCGCATTAGACTATACTCTCTGTGAGGGAGGGGTTCATGCCTATTTTGTTCAACACTGTAGACCAGTGTTAAGGACAATACTAGCACACAGCAGGTGCTCAAAAAATATTTGAGTGGATAAATAAATGATTAAATAACCAGTTTTCAGTTTACCATCCTGGTAATATATGAATTTTAAATAGGAAACAGCTGAATAAGGTTATAGTTTGAAATATATGAAGTTATATTACAAAGTTGTTTATAACAATTTCTAAAGTAGGGTTGATTATTTTGGACATTAGTTGCGTTGCTTGTAATTATCTATAATCAAATCTTACAAGCTGAAATGTAGTAAAAGGTTAATACCTGCAAATACCACATGGGTAGAGTGAAGGGAATTATAGAACTGAAATATTTGGGATTGTTTTTATACCTATTCATTTTTAAGCAATTGCACTGGTACTTTTGGTAGCCACCTGAGAAAGTGCCAAAGATTCTGACATTTATTAATGTTCCAGAGGATTTATCACATAAAGTGTATCAGTTTGGGTTCACTGATTATTAGCAACATCATCTGGATAACTTGGACAAATGGAAAGTTATTAAAAATATAATGAAGAACCATGATAGAACAAAATAAAGAAAAGCAAAAATATGTGAGAAACCAGAGTGACTCCAGAGATCCACAGAACAGAGACTAATGGACAGGCTTGTCAGAATGGTCCTCTGGCCTGACTTGGCTCCATTCATTTTCTTTCGGCTCTTGCCCCATTGTGCTACAAGTCTACTCTCTTGTGATGGAATCTTATTTCCCTAGCTTCAGTCATAGGCTTTGGCTAGCGGAGGAATATTTTGTCAAGACTGCAAGCAATGCTGGCCATCCTCACCAAGACGGGAAATGAAAGCTAGAGTCAAAGATAAACAGTGACTACTGTTTAAAGGATGCATTGTTAGATAATTGTTTCTTATGCTGGAGGATGCATGGCTAGAGATCCTGGCCTTGCGGGTCTCTTGTCAATAAAGAATCAGCCATTCTGAAAGTATAAAACTCTTTCCCTTCATGCTCTTATTCACCATCTCATTGCCACCTCCCACTTCCCTGTTGGTTTTTACCCAGTATTCCTTGACTTTTACTCCTTTGTATCAATTCACTTAAATGTATAAACTCTGTGAAGTCACTATTTCACTTGCCAAAAGCATATTTTAAGAGAAAAAAAAATTGGAGCAATATGGCTCAAATAGAAGGAAAGGCATTTGAGAAAGAAGAAAAGGAATTATTGTTTTAAGGGCACAGATATCTTAATCCAGGAGTTAGCTAACGTTTTCCTTGTGGTTTATACATTTTATTTAAAAATAAGCAGTCTTTGTGACTCTTACGAAGATATCTGCCGTGGGGAAATACTTTGCAAGATTAGGAGAGAAAAGGAGAAAATCTGATTTTATTTGAAAATTATAGCCCTAGAAAATAAAATAGATTAATAAAGGCAGTGTTTCACTAAAAAGCATGATATGTGCCACCAGTAGTACACACCATGATTTTAAGTAGTACTGCAAACTGCACTAAATAACACTAAATACTATATAATGCGAAGGTAATTCTCTTTTCATACTTCTGATTATATCAAAGAGGTATCTCGTTTGATGCTATTATGTTTTATCATAGTAATTCTTGATCATTTCTCTTTATAACAGAGATTAATCAAATCCCAGACCCAGCACTTTTATAACAATGTTAGTATTATGAGGTTGGTAGAACAAAACTGCAATTATTTTTGCACCAGCCTCATACATTAAAATAGGGATATACTTTTCTTTTTTGAATTTAAATTTCTTTTTTTTATTTCTAAAATGTTTGCAGGTATATAGTAGGTGTATATATTTATGAGGTCCTTGAGATGTTTTGATGCAGGGATGCAATGTGAAATAACATCATGGAGAATGGGGTATCCTTCCCTTCAAGCATTTATCCTTTGAGTTACAGAAAATCCAAATAGATTCTTTAAGTTATGTTAAAATATACAATTACTATTGACTATAGTCACTCCATTGTGCTATCAAATAGTAGGTCTTAGTCATTCTATTTTTCTTTTGTACCATTAACCATACCCACCTCCCCCATACCTCCACTACCCTTCCCAGCCTCTGATAACCATCCTTCTACCCTCCATGAGTTCAACTGATTTGATTTTTAGATCCCACAACTAAGTGAGAACATGCGGTATTTGTCTTTCTGTGCCTGCTGTATTTCACTTAACATAATGACCTCTAGTTCCATCCATGTTGTTATAAGTGATAGGATCTCATTCTTTATTATGGCTGAATAGTATTCCATTGTGTATATGTACCACCTTTTCTTTATCCATTCATCTGTTGATGAACACTTAGGTTGCTTCCAAATATTGTCCATTGTAAACAGTGCTGCGGCAAACATAGGAAGGAGTACAGGTGTCTCTTCGATATACTGATTTTACCGATTTCCTTTCTTTTGGGTGTATACTCAGCATTGGGATTACTGGATCATATGGTAGCTCAATATTCAGTTTTCTGAGGAGCCTCCAAACTATTCTCCAGAGTTGTTGTACTAATTTACATTCTCACCAACAATGTACAAGGGTTCCCTTTCTTCCACACCCTAACCAGTGTTTGTTGTTGATTGTCTTTTGGGTACAAGCCATTTTAACTAGGGTAAGATATCTCATTGTACTTTCTTTTTTTTCTAGATAAAGTTACGTAGTAAGCCAATGTAAAGAAAAATAGTATTGCAAGATATACATGAATATGAAAGTAGCTAGGTATATATGAATATGAAAGTAGCTAGGCTGTGGTGTGACACACAAACATTTATTTCTTGCTCATATAAAGTTGGCTGACATTCTGGACAGCTCTAGAAGCAACTGTCCTCTGAGAGCACTTCTTGGTCAGTATGAAAGGAAGGAGACAGCATGAAAAATTGCACACCAGCTTCTAAGATGAAAGTTTTACATACCGTCTGTACTCATATTTTATTGGTCAAAGCAAGACAAATGGCCATGCCTAATTTCAAAGGAGTGTGGAAATGCAATCCCCCTGAACATTTACTCAGGGAGAGGAATAACATTAATGGTGAGCAACAGTACTGTCTAACACCTATTTGAATGGCTTAAGTTTGAGGTTCACTGGGTTAAGGTATTACATTAATGAAGAAACAGACCAATAAGTGACTATTTGAAAAAAAATTAAGGAGAAAATCCAGGCACCTCTTGGTGCATGGATAGTACAGAATAAACTAGTCAACAGAATTCCCTTTTGGCATTTGATTTGGTTTTACAGAATTCAAACAGTGACGTAACTTATTCACAAAAAATACTCCTATCTCCTCGACATCTTATATTTTGTTTGTTAAGGTTGCACCATTCATCCAGAGCATAGATGTGTTGTCTCTTTAATGGAGCAGATTTGTCCAGGTGGCAATATCATGTCAGTGAGAGAGCATTCATTTCCTCTGCTCTTCTTGTCTTACAGACTTGGATTCACATGCTGGTCATCATTGGTAGCATCCTGTCTTATTTTTTATTTGTCATAATTTTTGGAGCCATGTGTGTAACTTGCAACCCACCATCCAACCCCTACTGGATTATGCAGGAGCACATGCTGGATCCAGTATTCTATTTAGTTTGTATCCTCACAACGTGCATTGCTCTTCTGCCCAGGTATGGTATTTATTTTATCATTGAGGGAATAAATGGAATTATAGGCTAAGAGTCCTTCAAGCAACTACTAAGAATGGTTGGCAGGCCACTCTGTTTAGTAGTGAGAAAGTCAATCTGTGTCCTTGTTAAAATATTGGTTTTAACTGTTTTATCAGAGAACAAAACTGACTTAAGCAAACTGAGAGATTGATGTATCTCTCATGAAAAAGTTTATCCGGTTGAGAGTTCACAGGGTTAGTGTAGCTTTGCTTCACAGGGTTTTCTAAGGACCTAAATCCTTTCCTCTATCTTTTCACTTTGCTGTCTCCCAAGGGTCAGGCCCTTGTTTGGGCCCATTTTGTGCTGCTACAATGGTATACAACAGGTAACTTATAAACAGAAATTGATTGGCTTACAGTTTTGGAGGCTGAAAAGTCTGACGTCGAGGCACCAGAAGATTTGATGATTCTGATTCCAAGATGGCACCTTGAACACGGCATCTTCAGATAATGGAAGGGCAAAGAGGCAAAAGGGGGTCGAACTTGCCCTTTTATAATGGGATTGATCTCACTCATGAGGGCTCAACCTCATGACCTCTTAAAGGTCCTATCTCTTAATATTGTAAAAATGGCTGCTAAATTTCATCATGAGTTTTGGAGGGAGTAAACATTCCAACCATAGCAGCCCTCATCTGCATGACTGAAGATGACTCACCAGCTGATCCCCAACCCTGCTTGTCCCTGTATACAGGAATGGGAAAGTAGAGGGAAAGCAGCTTGGTTTTTGTATTTTTGTTTGTTTTTCTTGTAGTAGCATGAACCTGTGAATGTACATTGTAACTGAGTGGCTAAAATCTCGGGGTTTCTAAAGGCAAGAAGGGGAGAGTGTGTATTGAGGGACAAGTAGCAATCTCTGCTACAATCTGTAAACACTGAACACTTTCAACTCTCCTGTCTTATCTGAGTTCATTTATCCGCCCCCCCATTCTAGTTTAATCTGATTTATAATATTGTGTGGGATGGAAATGACTCAGAAGAATACATGGATTTTTAATATATAGATTTTTGGAACTCAGAATGCATCATCTTTGCAGTTTCACAAAATCTGCTTAGCTGGAAAGATTATAACAAATAATTGTTCTGCTTTTTTTAAACATAAATGAGTTTTAATGGTGAGTTCACATAATTCTATAACAGCATCAATAAACTGTGGCAAACAGGCCAAATTTGGCTACTGTCTGATTTTGTAAATAAAGCTTTGTTAGAACATAGTCATAGTCACTTACTTACATATGATCTATGGCTGCTTTTGCAATACAACAGCAGAATTGAATAGTTCCAGCAAAGATTGTCTGACTTGCAATGCCTAAAACATTACTATCTGGCCCTTTACAGAAAAAGTTTGCCCGCTCTGATCTGTATCTGTATCATACGGCACACTGGACACAACCCTTTTTGTTTTTGCTGATGAATGTCTCTTCTAGAAATGCATAAGAAAACCCATCTGAGTTACTCAATGGTACTTATACATAACAATATCACTGTGAAACTAAGATACTTCTATAATGCTCACTGCTATTGCCAGCTTCTGGATTAAAAAACTGACAAGATGGACTTATAGAATTTCTGAAAAAAAACAATTACTTTAAGGTTTTAGCTTTAAAAATTCTGGGCCTTAACAGTATTGTTCTAATATTATTGTGGTAAGCTAAATATGACTCCCTAAAAGATTTCCATGTCCTAATTCCTGTAACCTATAAATGTTATCTCATGTGGCAAGGAAAGTACTTTGCATAAGCTATTACATTATGTATCTTGAGACGGGGAGATTACTCTGAATTATCCACGTGGATCCTAAATGTAACCACAAGTGTCCTTATAAGAAAGAGGCAGAGGGAGATTTGACACAGAAGAGGAGAAGGCATTTTGATTATGGGGTCAAAGATTCCTTAGCCACAAGCCAAGAAATGTCAGAAGCCACCAGAAGCTGGAAGAGGCAAGGAATAGATTATCTTCTAGAGGTTCCAGAGGGAGCATGGCCCTTCCAATACCTTGGTTTTGGCTCAGTGAAGCTAATTTCATAATTTTTTGCTTTGAGAATATTTAGAGAATAATTTTTGTTCTTCTAAGCTACCAAGTTTATAATAACTTGTTATAGCAACCATAGGAAACTAATACAGATTTTGGTACCCAGAATAGTTTTCTGCTATAACAAATGCCTAAAACTGTGGAAGTGGCTTTGAAATTGGATAATGAGCAGAGGCAGGATGAATTTTAAGGCAAATAATAGAAAAATCCTCCTATACTTCCTTACACAGGTTCTTGGTAGAAATATTGACATTAAAGTTGTAACCAGTGATCTTGATAGCTACGTTTACTTATTAGTTCCAATTTTTTTTTAGATTTTCTACGTATACAGTCATGCCATTAGCAAGTAATGACCAGTGTATTTCTTTCTTTCCAATACTTAGGCACTTGATTTTTCTTATTGACCTGGCTAGGAAAGCTTGTCTTGTTTCTGATCCCAGAAGGAAAGATTTCCATATTTCCCTATTAGTTATGATGTTTCACATAGAATTTTATTACTATACTATTAACCAGATTGAAGAAGTTCCATTCTATTCTCTGTTCCACATTAAAAAATACATAAATTTGTGTATCCATTGAGATAAGATTTTCTTTTTTATACTGTTAGTGTAGTAAATTACATTAATTGCTTTTATAATATTAAAACAATCTCGCATTACTGAAAAATTAAGTTACTACTGGTGAAGTTTCAGAAGAAAATGAAGAAGTCAGACAAAGCCTGTATCATCAGACATAGAAAATACATATATCATCATACACAGAAGGTTGCTAGAAATATGAATGCTCAAGTGCACTGATGAGTACTTGGAAGTAAGTGAGAAACATGCTTTGGCAATTTGAGGGAAGTGGATCTTTCAAATATTGGCAGAAAATTTAGCTGATTATGTTCTACAGTAACATGGAAAGCATAATTTGTAAGCAATGAACTCGGATATTTGGCTGAGGAGGTTTCTAAGTAAAGTGTTGAAGGTATGTCCTGATTTACTCTTACTGCTTACAGTAAAATGTGAGAGGAAAGAGACGGAAGGGAAAACTGCTAAGCCACAAGGAACTTGGTTTAGGAAATTCTCAGTCTATCCAGATTGTAAAAGTTGCTAAAATTAGGAGATTGACTGTTAGGAGTATGTTCTGGAGAGAATTATGAGAGCATACCTGGATTCTGCTAGTGCTGAAGAGATTAGGTATGTGATTCCTGGATCTCCTCAACCATTGCAGCAGTAACCAGGAAAAGAGATGAGGTTATTCAGGAAAGATCTGGGGTGCCTTCTCTTATCTAGTGGCATGAATCCCAATGACATACATAATAGACTCACAAGATTTTTTGGGGAATGTTATACCAGAAGAAATACAGCTTAGTCTAGGAAAGGACATGTTTGTGGTACCTTGTTATATATAATAGCCATAGGAAACTAGTACAAATAGATAATGTTTTTAACACTTACTGTGTGTCAACACTCTGCCTATATTGTCTCATTTAACCTAACAAGCCTATGTAGCAGCTATTTATATCTCTACTTTTATAGTTTACTGATTTTTGTTTTTTAATAAACACTTACATGGTAATTACTATTTTCTAATTGCTTTGCAAATGTTAATTTAATCAATATTGTTTTATCTCCATTTTATATTAGAGTTCAGTTACCCTCCCCCTTTATATCAGGAGCCAAGTGGCCACCAGACCCTTTTATTTTTTTAATTTGTTAGTATTTAGGGGGTTTCTGTAATGCATTTGAGGCGAATTTAATTCTGCTGATGTCTCTTGTCACCTAGGTTTGTATACAGAGTTCTTCAGGGATCCCTGTTTCCATCTCCAATTCTGAGAGCTAAGCACTTTGACAGACTAACTGCAGAGGAGAGGACTGAAGCTCTCAAGAAGTGGAGAGGGGCTGGAAAGATGAATCAAGTGACATCAAAGAATGCTAACCAATCAGCTGGCAAATCAGGAAGAAGACCCATGCCTGACTCTTCTGCTGTATTTGCAATGAAGTCAGCAACTTCGTGTGCTATTGAGCAAGGAAACTTATCTCTATGTGAAACTGCTTTAGATCAAGGCTGCTGTGAAACTAAGGCCTTTGAGATGGCTGGACCCTCCAAAGGTTAAGAAAGCCAGATACCCTCCTTGGAATTGCAAGTATTCTTTCAAGGTTGGAAGAGGGATTTTGAAACAGTATCTCTCCAAGCAAGAATTTTCCATAAGGGACAAGGCTTGGAAACCTGACATGATGAGGATCATTATTGTATGTTTGTATATGCATTTGTAATAGAGGGCTAGAGTTTGACCTAGACAGAGTTTAAGAATGAAACAGAACCAAATGCTTTTATAAAACTTTTTGGATTTTGTAAAAGCATTTTCATTCTTTTAGAAATTCAAATACTTTCAAGGGGAGTCATTTGAGATATATTTATTTTACTAGAAGATCTTATATTCTAGGGAAACGCTTTAAATGGGCAAGTTCTAGCCAGGCGCAGTGGCTCACGCCTGTAATCCCAGTACTTTGGGAGGCTGAGGCAGGTGGATCACAAGATCAGGAGTTCAAGACCAGCCTTGCCAACTTGGTGAAACCCCATCTCTAGTAAAAATACAAAAATTAGCTGGGCGTGGTGGCGCACACCTGTAATCCCAGCTACTAGGGAGACTGAGGCAGGAGAATTGCTTGAACCAAGACCCAGGAGGCGGAGGTTGCAATGAGCCAAGATCGCGCCACTGCATTCCAGCCTAGGCTACAGAGTAAGACTCCATTTCAAAAAAAAAAAAAAAGAAAGAAAAAAATGGGCAGGCTCCAATCTGAATTTTTTAATTAAGGAAAAAGTAGTTTTTAGATGAATTGGTTAGGACTCGGAGGAAATATGGAAAAAGCGTTGTAGATGGTTAATTTACAGGTAAAGTCCCAAGAGCCTTTTAAACAACAAGGTACCTAAAATAAGGTATACTTGTACTGCTTAAAATACAGTTAGTGACTATTTATAGCTTTTTATTTCCTATGGGAAGATGCTTTTAGTCTTCTGACTGAAGATGTAGGCATACCTCTCTGCTCATTTCAGTGTTTTCCTGAGGTGGAGCCTTCACTGGAAAGGGGAAAGAGGGATTCTAGGGTTTCATCAGGGATCAGGAATGCATTCCTCTCTCAGCTTCCAGTCAGGAGAAGACCTTTTATGAGATCTGCCTCTGTATAGATGTTGTCAATTAGGAAACTGAAGCCATAGGTCAGGCAGACATCAGCTCTGCCTGTAGCCTATTGGGCAATTTCCAGTGTTCTAAAACTGACAATAGCGTAATCAAAGTGATACAATCAATTTCAAAACAATCTTCTGGAGACCTCTTGAAGGTTCATAGTGTTTTACAATACCATGAGACTTTTCAGGTGTTGGAGCCTCTAAAATAAGAGATATAAACTGAAAATAATACAAGTTGTTCTCTGGAGGTTTCTATGAGGTTCTCAGAAAAATTTGGTTTTAAAATACATTTGAGGACAGGAATGTCTACAGCAAGTTTACTGCTATTGCAAATCATGTATGCTGGCTTTAGTTATAACAAAGAAACTATACTAAGTAAGGACAGGTGCTGTTATAAGATCATATATTCCTGTTGAAGTTCTTTTGAAATCCTATCTCTACGTATTGTATTTGAAAGTTGTCAGCCACCAATCATCTAGAATGTCCTTCCTGAGTCTCCATGCTCACATGCGATGTCTACATCAAGGTCTTCTTAATGACTGTTATTCTCAGGGTTTAGTTTTCTACCTTCTGCCAACTATTCTGGTCTGATATTTTTGTAGCTTTCTATTATTATTGCAAAGTCTTTTACATAAGCTGATTTCTAGAACTTTCAAAATCTACATAGCTAATGGAAGTTACTTTCTGCTTTCTTATGACTTTTTTTTTAAATAAACTGTTTCATAAATCATGTATACTGAAAAACTGTCATCACTCTTGTAAACATTTGCCGAATCCAACTGTGAATAGTACCAGAACTTAGAAGGAAAGTCACGAACCATGTCTTTTACCAGCATATTGCTTTTGCCTTTTCTTATATGGAAAATCACTGATGTCATATCATTTATTATCCTCATAGCAACTGCCATTCATTCCCTGAGATTGTCATCTTCTGATAAACAATAATTTAGAGATACATTCAGTTGTAAATAAAAAGGTTAGACTCTGAGGACAAAGAATGAGCTAAAAAACACTAAGAAAAAAATCAATTTTCAGAATGCCAATTATCTGTACATATGAATAGAGGAAAATATTGAGTGTTAATGTTATGGGGTCACAATCTCGTATCCACAATTCCAAAATCTCCAAACCTCTGAAAACTGAAATGTATTTCTTAAATTAGGCATAAATTCAATGTCCCGAACAAATTATAAGGCTATTTATGTACTTTACTTACTGTAATCTTCACATACTTTGCTACAGAAATATTAATATATTTCATTACTGAGTGCTAAACTGTATTCCTTTTTAAAAATTGAAAAATTTTGAATTCTGAAACACATCTGGACCTTAGGCTAAGGAGGTTGGAATCTGTATGAAGCCTTATAAATGGTGACATTTATAAGTCAATACTCTTTTATATAAAGTTACCCAAGCTGGTGTGTATTTCACCAAATTTGGGGGGACCAAGTATTATATCATTGCTCTCAGTAAACAAAATTGATTAATAGTATATATATTTGGGATATAACCTTATTACAAAAGATTTATAAAATAATTGTGTTGGGTTCCTGAAATTTATCCTAGATGTTAAAGATCTCTGCGCCCTTACCAGGACGAAAGTTCTCACTGAACACTCAGTGGGCAATTCGAGACTATTAGCAACCTCTAAGTTCAGACCAATCAAGGAGCCATTGGTCCTCTAAAATAAAAGTGCACACACCTGTGAGAGTGAGATATAAGGGAGGCGAACTGTGATTGGCAAACAGGTGCCAGCACGCCATTATAGAGATAGAAACAATTTCCTAGGACTTGTAACCCATATCCATTTAAAAAAAAGTGATTAGACCATTTTATTTGTATTAAGAATTATTTAAAATAAGTATAATATGTATATTTCACTGAACCTAAGTTGAGCAAGGCTAAAAGTTGATACATTAAGAATGTACCTACCACTATAGCAAAACTGACATACGTTCTTGAACTTTCATACAATCGTGACCACAATTCAGTTGCTAGATTTCACGCTCTCCTTAGGTTTATACAAACTGCAAGACAGGAGATGAATAATATGGAAATTATTAAGACAATTTTTTGAATTTCATATATGTTTACACATAGAAAAGTTAAAAAATACATGTATAAAATTGCTGGTAGTATCTATCTGGAATGCTGAGGCAGTCTAGGTTGCTGGTGGAGGTTAGTAGGGAATCCTAGTTGTTTAAAAGGCAAAATGGATGCCTAATTAAATCAGGTATATGTGAAGATTTGTGTTTTAAAGATTTTTAGTGGGAAAAATACTTTTAACCACTAATTGCTTCAGAAATTGATTTGCATAAAGTGTCCTAGTGCTTAAAATCATCTCTATAATTTTAATTACCATTGAGAAGAAACCAGATATTAAACATCTTTTGAGGAAAGTTACCAAATGTTTTACTCCATGCAAAGTTTTACAATGCTTTAAAATATAGTTTTTATGACCTTGTTGGCACACATGAGTGCAAGAAAACTGAAAAATATTTAATTGAGCAAGAGATGCAATTTAATTTTCTTTTTTAAAAATTGTATCTCTCATCTAAATTCTCCTTTGCAAAGCTTCTATCCAGTTCTTTGCCACATAAGTAAAACAAAGTATTGCCCATAAATATCAACCTAGTTGTTGCAGTCTCATCAGCCAACTGATATACACTGAAAAAACCCAGCTATGGGAAAGTTCTATAAAAACTCTTCTATAAAATTATAAGCTTGATATACATCCAGAATGGGGGTTCTATAATGCAAGTGTTAATACTGATCTCTAAAGAACTTTGCATTCAATATGTCTTGCTACCTATATGGATGACATTGGTCTTTTATTGCTGTCTTTTATCAGTTCTCAGAATTACGCAAACGTTAGAAGAGTAATAGTAAATACTTTAAATGTGTAAATTATCTTGGCTTTTAATAAATCAAAAGCAAGTCTCCAATGTTAACAGTGAAATTTACCACTATGCTGCTGAGTTGAGAAACAAAAACTGGCAGAGATAATTAATCAGCCTAAATCTCTATATCTTTTTTGTGATGGTATAAAAGAGAACATTCCATAACCTGTTATTGTAGCACCTGCATGATTTTAAATCCCTCTAGAGTTGATAATTTTGTGCTACAGTCATGGCTAGGCCTGGCAAAAGAACAAAGTCTGCTTTGTGTTATTTTTTGTAAAGCCTTTCATTGAACCTGAAATAAGAGAAAAATGAAGGTAAAAAATAAGTTGAGGAAAATTAGTCCAAAACAAACATGCAGATTTGCAGTACATGGTTGAGCAATTCTATCCATGAAAAGTGCTTCTGTACAGCTCTCTGCAGAAAGCTCTTCACAGTCAAGAAGACCATTTTCTGTTCGTGTAGCTGGCAAAAGTCTCTGATGATCCTTATAATTACTTTAGGAGAAAGGTCTGGATGTATATCTGTCTTTTGATCCATTCGATGAAATATGATACATTACTATAAACGCCAGGCCCGAGGACTTTGGAAAAGCAGACAGAGCCCCATGAAGTTAATCCAAATAATGTCCACTGTCCTCCAGGGTGCTCACAAACAAGAGGCCCACCACTGTCGCCCTGCAATGAGTAGTGGCAGGAGTTAGTAACTGGTATTTCAGAGCCTTAATGTGTGTCCATTAACCAACTTGGAAAATTTCAACAAAGCTTTCCTTGTCTGTCTGTGGAGGAATTGTGCTTTCCACTGTAAAAATGGAAGTTTCAAATAAACAACTTAAGCTCTGATCATTAAAAGGGTGGAGTGCCTTGGGAATAAATTATATTTTTTCCCACCAGGAAATTAAAAGACTTTTTCCGGCATTTTCTGCACTTACAAAAATATGTTAAAGTTTTTAAAAAGTACCAGAATTATCTCAAAATTGACCTCATTCTTTAAGCTTGATTTATCTTATAACTGTGAAAAGTACCCAAAATGGAATAAAGATCCCCCCCCACACACAGTTCTACAAACATATTCTAAAATACCTATTTTTTAAATTCTTGTTTTGTGAATGAATACATTAAATATAACACAATTTGGGGTTCCTCATCTCACTTCTTAATAGTTCTTAGGACTTTTTGATTTGGCATAGTTGAATAAAAAATGAGACCACTTAAAATTATTTATAATGAATATTTTCATTAATAGGCTATATTTTATTTCATATATATAGGGATTTTCATTCTTGATATTTAAGGATTCCAGTTAATTTTATCATTAACTATATTCCCCCAGCATTTTATCATTAACTTTATCCCCCAAATATAGTTAATGATAAAATGTTATGGGATTAGATATAGTAAGGTTTGCTACATCTGAAAAGAAAGGTGTATTCTGCACTGCCTGAAAAGAGAGGAGTTGATACCATGGAAAATAAAAAAGTAAATATGTGAATTTATTGTGGAAGATTACAAATATTCTTTAATCTACAAGACTTTCAAACTTAGAAGCATATCTATGGTTTCCTACTTGGTATTGTTGAAGAAAATAGGAATAATATTTCTTGATGCTCTTCTAAACATTTTCCATGTATTAGCTCATTTAATCTTTACAAAATACCTCACAGTTTATATTATTTATTGTAATAATATCTGTTTTGGAGATGATGAAACTGAAGCACAGGTTAAATAACTTGTTCATTGGCAGAGGCTGGATTTTAATCCAGGCAGTCTGGTAACAGGACTCAAACTCACAGTAACTACTAGGCTACCCTGCTTCTTAGGAATGTTAATTAATATTATTGCTATGAAAGGGAAATTGGGCCCGACACGGTGGCTCATGCCTGTAATCCCAGCACTTTGGGAGGCTGCAGCGGGCAGATCGCTTGAGGTCAGGAGTTCCAGACCAACCTGGTCAACATGCTGAAGCCCCGTCTCTACTTAAAATACAAAAACCAGCCAGGTGTGGTGGTGGAAACCTGTAATCCCAGCTACTCTGAAGGCTGAGGCAGGAGAATCACTTGAACTTGGGAGGCGGAGGTTGTAGTGAGCTGAGATCGTGCCACTGCACTCCAGCCTAGGAGACAGAGTGAAATTCTGTCTCAAAACAAAAAAGAAAGAGAAATTAAAATTTTGATTGTGCTGTATGCTTTTGTGTAAGTGGTGATCTTTAAATTCGTAACTTTCAAACGCCCTAAGCCAAAATCATAAGCACAGAACTTGCAAGAACCTGAATAAATTTTTCTGCTGAGACCCTAATTGAATTTTTTTTTAAAAAAGCAAAATTTCCTTGTTACATGTATGTAATGCATATACAAAAATGAAAAATTTCCTGGAAACATTTTACAAATTGTTTTCACAAATTTCATATTCCTAGAGATATTTCACTCTTGATCTCTTCTTACATAAAATAAATAAGACGCTTGGTTACTGAAGTGGAACTATCATGTCAGAGGGTGATTAAAATGGAACGTGTTTAGAATGTCAGCACATTTTCACTTCCAGATCAGACATTTAATAAAATAATTATTTAGCATCTACTCTTTGCAAAGTTCTGTGCTGGGTATAAACAAATGAATAAGGCACTGTTTTTGTCCCAGAGCAGCCAAAAGTTGGCTTGGGTAACAAGGGTCACATGAAAGCAAAATCTAATGGCTAGAAAGAGGGGTTCAAAGGAATGAGTGATGACTTCCAGGTGGAGAGGATAAAAATTGTCTTCCTGAGATGGAGGTTTTGAGTTAGGCTCAGTGAGTCAGGTAGGCGTTCCATTAGGTGCAAAACAAAAGGTGAAAAGCAATTCAAAATGAAAGGGAGACTGCAGCTGAAGGCACAATTGATCTAGTCTGTTATTTTGGTCCTCTTTGTCATATTGGGCTTGAAGCCAACATTTACATTTGGCTCCAATATTGATTTTTAGATTGTCAAGAGGAACCCACGCTTCATTATGTCCCGTTCATACAATTAAGGAAAGTAATATTTGTCATTCAACAGAGGTTTAAGTAGAAAAATTTGCTTCTGATCCAATAAAGAGTAGGTTTCGTTTGTTTTGTTTTCTACCTGAAGTTGTGTTAGAGAATATCTGGTATGCATTTAATATCCCCACACCACTGAACTCTCACTACCGAAGAAGTTGGCAAGACTTGGTTCCTATTAGGCATCATTTTAAGAACATGCCCGTGCCTGTGTCTGTGGGCCTTCAGGTCTCTGTCAAGGAATCGCCTTCCTTCCCCTCCATTAGCAATTGCCAAGAGATGATCGTGAATATGTGGAAGAGGTGCTAGTTTTTGGTAAACCTACAAATGCCACTGAGAATGGGACAAATGTATTTATATTAATCATTGCTGCCAGACTGCCTGGTTTCATATCCTCCCTCCACCACCTTCATGCTGGCTGATCTGGGGCAAATTACTTAACCTCTTGTATTCTTGATCTGTTTAGGGAAAATAAAGATACCGCCATATGGGTTGATTGTGATAATTAAATGAGTTAGCAGAAAGCATTTTGCAGAGAGCCTGAAACATAATAAGCACTAAACTGATAGAAACTGATAGATGTGAATATTGGTGTAATTATTATTCATTGGATGGCTAAGTTATGTGCCAGATATCATACACAGATATATGAAAGATATGGGTTTTTAAAGAAAGATACATTAACTCAGTTAATCCTCAAAACACCCTGGAAAATGGACAGAATTAGCCCCATTTTATTCATGAGAAAGCTATCTAGAGAGGTTAGATAACTTCCCCGGGTTATACTGGTCTTACTGACAGAGATGAGCTCCAACCCAGGTCTTTCAGGTTTCCAATCCTGTGCCCCATGCCCACATCATGCTGCCTCCTACAACACCTTATTCTGGGCCTGAAAAATCAAACCTGGTCCTCCTGTACAGAAGCGAGGGGTTCCTTTACCACCACGCAGCTCATCAGGATGACTTGAGACCATGAGGCAGAAAGGAAAACGTCTCTCAGCAAAACACCAAGAGAGCTGTCTGCCTCCTTCTTTCCCATGACAACTGTCTAAGGAATCACCACAGGGCCATTTTCAATACTCTGATTTTTCCATTCTAAAATGGATCCTCAAAAATATAATTTATTTACGTTGAGTTAGTGTTTAAGAGCATTATTGTATCTTTTCTTCATTACTAAACTGTAGGGGGCAATTTACTCCAAAGTAGTAAAATAACAAAGGTGCTTCACAGCAGCATAGTATCATAACTGCTGTCCCCAGTTTTTGTTATAAGCTTATTTGAGCCCTTGTACTTTTCCATCCTTTCCTGGGAGCCAGTCCAGTATAATGTTCAGTGAGTGTCTATTAAGTTTAAATAAAAACACATCTCTACACTATTATGTTAATATGTTCTACAAACTCCCAAAGCCATGAATCCTGAGTATCTAAAGGTTGAGTTCAGTGATATTTGATGGCATACTGGTGATCAAGAGCACATATCATCCAAGTGGCGACAACACCAGTGTGATGACCCCTGAGACAAAGGCAGTCCTGTCTCACACCCTGGACGTTGAGTGTTGATGTACGCCTTAATGTCATCACCCTGATGGCTGACAGTGTCGTCTGGTGCCTGCCCTGCTTCCTGGGGCAGCCAGGTGGAAGCCATGGTCACTACTAGCTCCTCTTAGAACCTCATTTAACCTACCCACTAAAGTGGTTGAATGAGATGAACAGGAACAATTATTTTTCTCCTGTTGCTGACCAAGGATGATGTGCCCCATAAAGTAGACGAGGCAGTAGAAGGTACCCTGAATGAAGAGGATGGGTGTAATTAGGTGGATTGCTTGTGTGCCCGCTGCAGGAAAATGTGCTGTTAATAATTAAACATTTGGCAACAAACGATTTTCAAAACATGTTTCCAAAGGGCCATATTTGAGTGATAATGAGTTTATAGGAATCCACTGAAGTTATTGCTGAACTGAATCTCCTTGGTAACCAGAAAGCAACTTACCATGCATGAATCAACTGTGCCAGACTCATAGCCAGCACATATCATCCGAGTGGTGATCGCCTTCATGTCAAAGTAGGACTGACACTGTTCCAGAGAAATAATGCGGACCTCTCCCTCTTGCAGCTTAAAAGGCACTGAATTAAAAAAAAGAAAGAAGAATACATATATGATGGTAAATGGCTCAAAAGTGAGGCTAACCATATGAAATGCAAACATCATATAAATATTTTTATACCAAGAGAATCATATTCTTTATCTGAAATGTCATTTTATAAAGACACAGCTTGTTTGGAATCAGAATTTTCCAGTTAGCAGTATTCATAGCAATTATCCAGTGAAACTTCTTTATTTTATTAATGGGAAAACCAAGGCCCAGACTGGTTAAGTAAGTTGGTTCATGCTTATCATATGCTACAACAAAAACAATAGCTACTACAAAGAAAAAAAAATCAACCCAGAGCTCTGCTGGCTGCCAGGTAGGAGGCTGCCAGCTCAGCATCAGCTCAGCATGATGGTCCTGCTCTGCTAAAGTAGAGAAAACTTGTTCAATCTAATAGGGAAGGGTTGTTCTATTCTTGATGAAAATAGTATGTCTCAGCATGTGCCCCAGCAGCCATTACTTGATGTAAGAACCTCTAATCTTAGAGGATATGACAGAGAGATGTTGAAAAGCACAAAGCCATCCCTTGGTATTGACAGAGAGAATATGTGAATTCCATCTTGCTTGAAAGTTCTTGAAGAATGACAATGGATTTCTTGAAGGAAGACAGTGTGAATCTTTTGCTGTTTAGCCATTCTGCAAAATTATACACACTGTTCTTCTTTTAAACAGTGATGATGAAACATCACTGGGTACCTTATTGGAAGAGTCATTTTTAGAAAAATCAATGGATGCAGACAGTAGAAGTTTAATAGGTTGTCAAAAGAATAAGAACAATAGCTAACATTTATTGAGCTCTAGTGGGTCTCATTGCCTTTAATCTTTACAAAAATCCTGTAAGGCAGTTGCTATTTTTGTTCCATTTTATAGTAAGCTTGAAAGTGGTATAGTCAGATCAATCAGATCTTTCTGACTTAATTCAGCAGAACTTTGCTCTTTTTTTTTTTTAGACAGGGTCTCATTCTGTCACCCAGGCAGTGGTGCAATCTTGGTTCACTGCAGCTTAGACTTCCAGGTGCAAGAACTCATCCTGCCTCAGCCTCCCAAGTAGCTGGGACTACAGGCACACACCACCACTCCAAGCTAATTTTTTTTTTTGGTAGAGACAGAATTCCACCATGTTGCCCAGGCTGGTCTCAAACTCCTGGGCTCAATTCATGCTATGCTACATGTGTGGGGTGTGCATTATGTTGCACTATTTCTCTGAGTTTAATATGGATATTGTAGGAGGAATATAAGCAGAAACAATATAAAGCATATTCTTCCTTAAATTACAGTATTAATTAATCATAGTTTTGGAAAAAAAAAACATGCATAAGGATGGTGACAGCATGTCTAACATTGCCTTCAAAATTGTTACATGTGAGTTTTTTTTTTGAAAAAGTCATTGACTTTTCTGCCTGCTGACTTTTCCTTTCCATTCTTTAATTGATGAAATAGGCAAGATGCTCAACTCAGTTCAAAACTTATCTGACTAAATTTTAAGGAAAAAAATCCTTCAAATATACAATTTCCAAGGCCAGTAACAGAATGCCAGTATACATTATCATTCTTGAAAGACATGGCATTATGCTGGATATGGTCAGAGTAGGCAGCACTTACAGTTTTTTTTATAAAGTCTCATTGACTCAATTCTTATTCTAAGTTTTAAATAGGTCATACTGAATGAAGCAGTCCACTGTAGGGGTTGAGAGTAAGTACATAGTACAGATTTTTAAATTTCTATGTGCTTTATATGTTTAAGTCACCTACAGAGCCAAACAATTTAAATCAATTTAAATAGGCAAATAGCAAATCAATATGCTTTCTTGAAGGGCTTATAGGTTGTGCTACAGATGTTGATGAGACCAAATCATAACACAGAATTGGAAATATAACCATGAAGCTTGACTGCAGAGATTCCCAGTGACTGTCTCTATCAATGATTTGGGCTATCTGCAGGCAGACAGAGACAGTCCAAAGCACAGTTCACTGACAGGTCTCCTCCTGCAGCAAGGAAGCTCCCAAAACATTGATAGTAGCTCCCTGGAGAGAGATTCTGAAGTGTGGAGAGGGATTTTTGAGGTTGCATCTGAGCTTGGCAGTTTTAAATGCCATGGTTCATTATTAATGTCTATGATTTGCACAGCAGAGGAAGTATGACACATCGCCAAGTATTCACCATTTGTGGCTATCTTTTTGTAAGAGAAAATGGGAAATTATGGCCAAATAAACACAGTGTTTCTCAGGCTCCTGAAGATCCTGGCTGATATAGTTTTGCTGTGTTCCCACCCAAATCTCATCTTGAATCGTATTTCCCATAATCCCCACATGTCATGGGAGCGATCCAGTGGGAGGTAATTAAAACACAGGGGTGGTTACCCTCATGCTGTTCTCATAATAGTGAGTTCTCATGAGATCTGATGGTTTTATAAGGGGTTTTTCCCCCTTTTGCTTGGTTCTTCTTGCTGCTGCCATGTGAAAAAGGACATGTTTGCATCCCCTTCTGCCATGATTGTAAGTTTCCTGAGGCCTCCCAGCCCTGCAGAACTGTGAGTCAATTAAACCCCTTTCCTCTATAAATTACCCAGTCTCAGGTATGTGCTTATAGCAGCATGAGTATGAACTAATACAATGGCTTACTTTTATTGCCCATGTGGCCCCAGCCTGTGATATAGCAATACGTGTCAGGCTCTAGCCACTGCTCTGGGCTGGGCAAGCAGACAGGCCGAACATAGCCAGTCTCATTGATGTCTTCACTTAGCTCAACGATGCTGATGTCATAGTCCACCACTGCTCGACTGTAGCGAGGATGCAGGATGATGGTCTTCACAAAGCGTGTCTGCATGAACACTGATGGATGGTCCAAATTGTTGATGCCAAGCACCACTTTCCAAACTGCAGCATTCTCTCTCCTAAAATAATAATGCAAGAGCTACTGGCATCTTAAACTCTAGTTTATCTTGTAAAATTCACGTGTAATTTTTAAACATTTTATTTATGTAAATAATGGCTACTTTCATGCTCACCTCTCAGTGTATTCATATAAGAGGCATTTATATAATAGCCTGAGTGATTAGCATAGCTCATGATTTCTGAATGGGGCTAGTCTTTTTTTTTTTTTTTTTTTTTGAGGCAAGAGTCTCACTCTGTCGCCAGCTGCCAGGCTGAAGTGCAGTGACGCAATCTCGGCTCACTGCAACCTCTGCCTCCCGGGTTCAAGCAATTCTCCTGCCTCAGCCTCCCGAGTAGCTGGGACTACAGGCACCTGCACCACGCCTGGTTAACTTTTGTATTTTTAGTAGAGACAGGGTTTCACCATGTTAGCCAGGATAGTCTCGATCTCTTGACCTCGTGATCCTCCCACCTCGGCCTCCCAGAGTGCTGGGATTACAGGTGTGAGCCACCGTGCCCGGTGGGGCTAGTCTTTAACATAAAACTTGTTCAGTTTTAAAGGCCAGCGGGGTTAGTTACTTGCTTCACAGGATGAGCAAGATAATAAAAAGCTATGAAGAAGAGAGAGAAGCAAGAGGAAAAGTGAAAAAGAAGAAAAAGCCAAGACTAAGAAAGAAGTATACATATATGATGGTAAATGGCTCAAAAGTGAGGCTAGCCATATGAAATGCAAATATCATATAAATATTTTTATACAAAGAGAATCATATTCTTTATTTGAAATGTCATTTTATAAAGACACAGCTTGTTTGGAATCAGAATTTTCCAGTTAGCAGTATTCATAGCAATTATCCAGTGAAACTTCTTTATTTTATTAATGGGAAAACCAAGGCCCAGACTGGTTAAGTAAGTTGGTTCATGCTTATCATATGCTACAACAAAAACAATAGCTACTACAAAGAAAAAACAAATTAAGCCAGAGCTCTGTTCGCTGCCAGGTAGGAGACTGCCAGCTCAGCGTCAGCTCAGCATGATAGTGCTGCTCTGCTAAAATAGAGAAAACCTGTTCAATATAACAGGGAAGGGTTGTCTCTTTTAATGTCTTCGCCACCAGCCCCCAGGTATGGCAGAAACTAAAAGCAAAACAGGAAACAACCCAACTTATTGTTTGAAAGAGTTTTCTAGAGTGAAGGACATGTGCATACATGGTAGAAGCAAAAAGAAGGAGGACAATTTCAGGCTACATGATTGCCACATGAGTTTAATATCAGTTCGAAAGTACAAATTAGCTGGGTGTAGTGGTGCGTGCCTATAGTCCCAGCTACACAGGAGGCTAAGGCAGGAGAATCACTTGAACCTGGAGGGCAGAGGTTGTAGTGAGCCAAGATGGCACCATTGGACTCCAGCCTGGGCCACAGAGTGAGACTCCATCTCAAAAAATAGAAAAGAAAAAAGTACCATTGGAGAAACACATGGAAACGGACTCTGATCATATGACTATTTTAGTAAAAAGAGTTAAATTATGGCCGGGCACAGTGGTTCACATCTGTAATCCCAGAACTTTGGGAAGCTAAAGTGGGCGGCTCACCTGAAGTCAGGAGTTCAAAACCAGCCAACACAGCAAAACCTCATTTCTACTAAAAATACAAAAATTAGCTGAGTGTGGTGGCTGGCACCTGTAATCCCAGCTACTCAGGAAGCCGAGGCATAAGAATTGCTTGAACCCAGGAGGCGGAGGTTGCAGTGAGCCGAGATTGTGTCATTGCACTCCAGCCTGGGTGATAAGAGTAAAATTTTGTCTCAAAAAAAGAGTTAAATTAGGCTACCAATAAAAGAAAGCCAAAGATAGCAGCCAAAAATCTTCAGTTTAAAGGGAATTACTTGCTGTTTGGCTGTCAAGCCTTCAAAGCAGCAGCAAGGAGAGCTGGCACATCCTGAAAGAAGTTTGTGCAAAGAACTTCAGGGTGTGACAGGAAGGAAGCAGGCCAAGGTGAAGCCAGGTGAGAATCCACCAATCCCAGGGAAAACAGCTGAGGAAGATGTTAAAACACCTTGCTATTCTTTGTTCTCACTGTGGATAGTATTTTACTCCTTGAAATCACACTTGCTTTCAGGTCTAATTAGCTTCATGTTTATACTATTGTTTTAATAATAAATGTACTTTATAGACAACTTTATAGCTTGTATGATTTCAGCTTACAATTCTTCAATTATTAACGCTAGAAAAAAATACTCAGCTATTTACATACGTCAGACACACTATAGCATCTAGAAAAATTTATACAGAATTGCAGGCACAATGTCTCTGGAGGCAATAATCAGTCCCTTTGGTTTGCAATTTGCCACACTCAGCTCTAGTTTAGACATCAAGTTTTTCACTCAATTCAGCTAGACAAATTTAAAGATTTTTATCTTTGTCTTTTCTTAGGAGTGAAAAGTTTCTCTTCTCTCACTCTCTCTGATTTTCTTAGAATATCTTATATTTAATATTTTTCCTGTTTAATAAGTTAATATTAAAATTAGCACCTATGATAGAAATTTCTCTGTTTTACAAGACTTACTCCAGAAATAGCATAGCTAAGTGATGATTTGGAGATCATTTGGAGATACATACAGGTTACCAAATATGTAATAAATAAAGAAATATTACACTATATCATCACTGCTGTTCTACAAATCTTAGGAACCTCTTACTTTTAATATTGTGCTCTGTCCTTGATATTTTATTTTTATTTATTTTTTTAATTTTTGAGATGGAGTTTCACTCTTCATCCAGGCTGAAGTGCAATGGCATGATCTCAGCTCACTACAACCCCTACCTCCCTGGTTCAAGCAATTCTCCTGCCTCAGCCTCCTGAGTAGCTGGGATTACAGGCACCTGCCACCACGCCTGGCTAGTATTTTGTATTTTTAATAGAGACAAGGTTTCACTATGTTGGCCAGTCTGGTCTCAAACTCCTGACCTCAGGTGATCCACCCATCGTGGCCTTCCAAAGTACTGGGATTACAGGCATGAGCCATTGTGCCCGGCTATCCTTGGTATTTTAAAAGAATTATCTGTAACAGACAAGGTGAACTTTTTTTTTTCTTCAACTTTTAAGTTCCGGGGTACATGTGTAGGAAATGCAGGTTTGTTATATAGGTAAACATGTGCCATGGTGGTTTGCTGTACAGAACAACCCATAACCTAGGTATTAAGCCCAGCATCCATTAGTTATTCTCTCTGATGCTCTTCCTTGCCCCAATCCCAGCCCCAACAGGCCCCAGTGTGTGTTGTTCCCCCACTATGTGTCCATGTGTTTTCATCATTCAGCTCCTACTTGTCAGTGAGAACATGTGGTATTTGGATTTCTGTTCCTGTGTTAGTTTGCTGAGGATAAGGCTTCCAGCTTCATCCATGTCCCTGCAAACGACATGATCTTATTCCATTTTATGGCTGCATAGTCCATGGTGTATACATACCACATTTTCTTTATCCAGTCTATCATTGGTGGGCATTTGGTTTTACTCTATGTCATTACTATTGTGACTAGTACTGCAATGAACATGTGCATACATGTGTTTTTTGTTTGTTTGTTTGTTTGTTTTGAGATGGAATCTCACTGCGGCCATATCTTGGCTCATCACAACCTCCGCTTCCTAGTTTCAAGTGATTCTCCTGCCTCAGCCTCCTGAGTAGCTGGGACTACAGGTGTCTACCACCATTCCGGGCTAATTTTTGTATTGTTAGTAGAGACGGGGTTTCGCTATGTCGACCAGGCTGATCTCAAACTCCTGATCTTGTGATTCACTCACCTTGGCCTCCCAAAGTGCTGGGATTACAGACAGGCATGAGCCACAGTGCCCAGGCTGCATGCATGTGTCTTTATAATAGAATGACTTATATTCCTTTGGGTAGATACCCAGTAATGGGATTGCTGGGTCAAATGGTATTCCTGCTTCTAAATCTTGAGGAACCACCACACTGTCTTCCACAAGGGTTGAACTAATTTACATTCCCACCAATGGTGTAAAAGCATCCCTTTTTCTCTACAGTCTCACGAGCATCTCTTTTTTCTTGGCATTTTAATAATTGCCATTCTGACTGGCATGAAATGCTATCTCATTGTGGTTTTGATTTACATTTCTCTAACGAGCAGTGATGTTGAGCTTCTTTTCATATGTTTGTTGGCCACGTGAATGTCTTCTTTTAAGAAGTGTCTGTTCATGTCCTTTGCACACTTTTTAGTGGGTTTTCTTCTTGTAAGTTTGTTTAAGTTCGTTACAGACTCTAGATACTAAATCTTTGTCAGATAAATAAATTGCAATTATGTTTTCTCATTCTGTAGGTTGTCTATTCAATCTGATGAGAGCCCTTCTTTTGCTGTGCAGAAACTCTTTAGTTTAATTTGATCCCATTTGTCAATTTTTGCTTTTATTGCCATTGCATTCAGTGTTTTTGTCATGTAATCTTTTCCTGTGCCTATGTCCTGAATAGTATTTCCTGGGTTTTCTTCCAGAGTTTTTATAGCTTCAGGTTTTACATTTAAGTCTTTAATCCAACTTGAGTTAATTTTTGTATAAGGTGTAATGAAGGAGTCCAGTTTCTAATTTTTTGCTCATGGCTAGCCAGTTCTTCCAGCACCATTTAATAAATAGGGAATCTTTTCCCCATTGCTTGTTTTTGTCATGTTTGTCAAAGATCAGATGGTTGTAGGTGTATGGCCTATTTCTGAGTTCTCTATTCTGTTCCATTGGTCTATGTGTCTGTTCTTGTAACAGTACCATGCCGTTTTGGTTACTGTAGTCTTGTAGTATAGTTTGAAGTTGGGTAGGGTGATGCCTCCAGCTTTGTTCTTTTTGCTTAGGATTGTCTTGGCTATGTGGGCTCTTTTTTTGGTTTCATATGAATTTTAAAATAGTTTTTTCTAATTCTGTGAAGAATGTCAGTGGTAGTTTAATGGGAATAGCTTTGAATCTATAAATTACTTTGAGCAGTATGGCTATTTTCACAATATTGATTCTTCTATCCATAAACATGGTGTGTTTTTCCATTTGTTTATGTCCTCTCTGATTTCCTTGAGCAGTGGCTTATAGTTCTCCTTGAGGAGGTCTTCACTTCCCTTGTTAGCTGTATTCTTAGGTATTTTATTTTCTTTGTAGCAATTGTGAATGGGAGTTGGCTCTGTGCTTGGCTGTTATTGGTGTATAAAAATCCTAGCAATTTTTGCACATTGATTTTGTATCCTGAGACTTTGCCAGAGTTGCTTAGCAGTTTAAGAAGCTTTTGGGTTGTGACAGTGGGGTTTTCTAGATATAAGATCATGTCATCTGTAAACAAAGATAATTTGACTTCCTCTCTTCATATTTGAATATTCTTTCTTTCTTTCTCTTGGCTGATTGCCCTGGCCAAAACTTCCAATACTATGTTGAATAGGAGTGGTAAGAGGGGGCACCCTTGTCTTGTGCTGGTTTCCAAGGGGAATGCTTCCAGCTTTTGCTTATTCAGCATGATATTGGCTGTGGGTTTGTCATAAATGGCTCTCATTATTTGAGGGATGTTCCTTCAATACCTAGTTTATTGAGAGTTTTTAATATGAAGGGATGTTGAATTTTATCAAAGACCTTTTCTGTGTCTATTGAGTTAATCATGTGGTTTTTGTCTAGTTCTTTTTATGTTGAACCAGCATTGCATCCCAGGGATGAAGCTGACCTGATCGTGGTGGATAAGCTTTTGATGTGCTGCTGGATTTGGTTTGCCAGTATTTTATTGAGGATTACTGCATCAATGTTCATCAGGGATAACAGCCTGAAGTGTTCTTCTTTTGTAGTATATCTGCCAGGTTTTGTTATCAGGATGATGCTGGCCTCATAAAATGAGTTAGGGCGGAGTCCCTCCTTTTCAATTTTTTGGAATATGGAAGAAATTCTGTAAATAAAGACTGTATTACATCACAAGCCCTGCCCAGTCTGAAGGCCATCCGCCTCTCAGCTCCAGAAAATTATTTTCACATTGGAATGCCCAGTGGAAACTGACCTTCCAATTGCCTAAGGAAAGCCAAAGTTCTGGATTTTATGCCAATTATCTGTGATTTTACATGCTGCCTAAAAATTTAAAAATGGATACAATAAGCAAACTAGATTGGCAGCCTGGATGTCTCATTAGTATACAATCTCAATAGTTTCCCAAGTGTTTCTACACACTTTATTCGAAATGATCCTCATACCAACTGTGAGATGTAAATAGAGATTCATTATTCCACTTTGGAGAAGAGAAATCATGACTCAGAGGAGATGAGTGACTCATCTGAAGTCACACAGACAGCAAGTGATGAAAACAGACTCTTTGAATCCCCTACACCCCACCCTTACAACTGAACTTCTTTGAAACAAAGAGGAGGGTCCGCAGGCATCAAAACAGGATTTAGGTATTGGGCACAGAAGGGAACGCATGTAGGATGGATGGAGACACTGGTGAGTGATAAGGTGACAGATAGGAAGATGTGTTCTCTTTCCTGAATGTATATCTGTCAAATATGATAGGAAGCTAACCACTAGTGATAAAATTATAGGAAATGAACAATTCTATTATGCCAGGTTCCAAAAAAAAGCAAGAGAAGGGTCTAGTCAAACTCATATTCTAGACCTTCAAGAATCAGGTTTCAGAAAGTTTTAGGGGGAAAAAGCTAGTGTAATATGTCTAGAGATTCTTAAAGTAAGTACAGCTCAAGAAAGTTGGGAGTGTTTAAGCACCAAATTCTGATACTACCATCACAATAGTTGCAGTATGTAAGAAAATGAAGAATCGGTTGAACATTAAATGTGACTACAGAAAGATCTCAGAGCAGGCTGAGCGCGGTGGCTCATGCCTGTAATCCCAGCACTTTGGGAGGCCATGGCGGGCAGATCATGAAGTCAGGAGATCGAGACCAGCCTGGCTAACATAGTGACACCCTATCTCTATTAAAAACACAAAAATTAGCCAGGTATGGTGGCACGCGCCTGTAGTCCCAGCAACTTGGGAGGCTAAGGCATGAGAATTGCTTGAACCTATGAGGTAGAGGTTGCAGTGAGCCAAGACCATCCTGAGTGACAGAGGACATAACAAGACTCCCTCTCAAAAAACAAAAAACAAACAAACAAAAAAACCTCAGAGAGTTTTGAAGTCTATCATAAAAGAATGGCATGAAACCAAAGTAATTGTCTGAAAGTGTTATTTATTAAGTGAGCAGAGTTTGGTCTAAAAAGAAACAAAGTAAGATAAATTAAAAATGGCTTCTTGCAAAATGATGTGCAAAATAGAACAAGAAAAGAAAAAAAATTGCTGTCTGTAGCAGATAACTAAGACAAAGCAGAACCGTTTGAAGGCTACTTTTTGAGATGGAGCTTCGCTCTTGTTACCTAGGCTGGAGTGCAATGACATGATCTTGGCTCACGGCAACCACCTCTGCCTCCCGTGTTCAAGCAATTCTCCTGCCTCAGCCTCCAGTGTAATTGGGATTACAGGCACCCCTCACCATGCCAAGCTAATTTTTTGTATTTTTAGTAGAGATGAGGTTTCACCATGTTGGCCAGTCTGGTCTCAAACTCCTGACCTCAGGTGATCCACTGGCCTCAGCCTCCCAAAATGCTCGGCTTACAGGCATGAGCTATGGTGCCCAGCCCTTTACCTCCAATTTCTATATTCAAGGAGAATAATCTTCAGACAATACTCAGACAATTCATCTATATGATGAAAACATACAGCTGCTTCATACATTGGAAATGGTGAATTGATGTGTCGTCCAAGGCATGGGAGGAGTTGGTGAGAGAACACTGAACCTCTGTAGGTGTGTTAACATTTCTAGTTTCAGACAAATTACAGCCCTGCATACTGAAATGACTACAGATATGATTACTAAGAAACACCAAGAAGAGGCTGACTTGTCAAGTAACAAATATTTATTGAGTGGCTGCTGTATGCCATGCTGAAAGAAATAAAAACTCAAGAGTGAGGAAGGCAGATGGAGTTCACGTCTTCAGAGAGTTTTCATTCTACTAAACTAAACAGTAAAAATAAAAAGTGCAAAAACAAGATTATTGCAGGCACTTAGAAGTAAAAAAAATATGGCAATGTGATAGAAGATTTGACAGGGCAATCGCTTTGGCTAGATTGGTTAGGGAAGGTCTCTGAGAAAGTGACACTCAAATTGAGACTTGAACAATGAAAAGGAAGTAGTTTTACGACTCTATGTAAGTATTCCAAACTGCAGAAACAGCAAGTACAAAGATCCTGAGGCAGGAATGAGCTTGGAGGATTTCAGGAGCTGAATGAAAACTGGTATGTTGGAGCCCAGTGAGGGACAGGAAACTGGAAGGAGATGCAGTCAAAGCGGTAGGACTAGATCTTAATAGGCTCCGATGAGAAGATTTTATTCTGGTTACAATGGGAAGCCAGTGTAGGATTTTAAGCTGGGGAGTGACATGGTGTGATTTACATTTTAGAAAGTTCACTATCTCACTGTGTGGATAATAGGTAATAAGGGAACAAGAGAGTAGTCAAAAAAAAAAAAAAAAGCCCAATAGGTAACTGTTTTAGTAGTCATTATGGATGTGTTGTGTCCCTCTAAAATCTATATGTTGATGTTCTAACTCCTGTATATTATAATATGACTTTATTAGGAAACAGAAACTTTAGGGAGGTAATCAAGTTAAAATGACCTCATCTGGATGGGCTCTAATCCACTAAGACTAATCCATATCTAATATAAAACTGACAGGCACACAAGAAAAACACTATGTAAAGAGGAAAGTGGAGATAAGGGTCCTGCTTCTAAAGCCCAAGGAATACCAAAAATTGCCAGGAAACCACCGGGATCTAGGCAACAGGTGCTCTCTCTCTCAGCACTAGGAAGGAAGGAACCCTGCCAGTACCCTGATCCTAAACTTCTAGCCTCTGGAACTATATGCAATAGACTTTCATGGTTCAAATCTCCCAGCGTGTGATACTTTGTTATGGAAGCCCTAGGAAATAAATACAATAGCCCAGAAGTTAGATGATGGTGGCTTGGAGTAGAATTATAGCACTAAGATAGGAAACGTGGTTGGGTCCCACTTTTGCTTTTTATTATACTTTATGTTCTGGGGTACATGTGCAGATCATGCAGGATCATTACATAGGTATACACACGCCATGGTGGTTTGCTGTATCCATCCCCCTGTCATCTACATTAGGTATTTCTCCTAATGTTATCCCTCCCCAAACCCCCACTCCCTATCACTCCCCTAGCTCTCCCACCCCCCAGCAGGTGCTGGTGTGTGATGTTCCCCTCCCGGTATCCATGTGTTCTCATTGTTCAACACCCACTTATGAGTGAGAACATATGGTGTTTGGTTTTCTGTTCTTGTGTCAGTTTGCTGAGAATGATGGTTTCCAGATTCATCCATGTCCCTGCAAAGGACACGAACTCATCCTTTTTCATGGCTGCATAGTATTCCATGGTGTGTATGTGCCACATTTTCTTTATCCAGTCTATCATTGATGGGCATTTGGGTTTGTTCCAAGTCTTTGCTATTGTAAATAGTGCCACAATGAACATATGTGTGCATGTGTCTCTATAATAGAATGATTTATAATCCTTTGAATATATACCCAGTAATGTGATTGCTGGGTCAAATGGAATTTCAATTTCTAGATCCTTGAGGAATTGCCACATTGTCTTCCACAATAGTTGAACTAATTTACACTCCCACCAACAGTGTAAAAGTGTTCCTCTTTCTCCACATCCTTTCCAGCATCTGTTGTCTTCAGATTTTTTAATGATTGCCATTCTAACTGGCATGAGATGGTATCTCAATGTGGTTTTGATTTGCATTTCTCTAATGACCATTTTTTCATATGCTTGTTGACTGCATAAATGTCTTCTTTTGAAAAAATGATGATGAGCATTTTCTCATGTTTGTTGACAGCATAAATGTATTCTTTTGAAAAGTGTCTGTTCATATCCTTTGCCCACTTTTTGATGGGGTTGTTTGTTTTTATCTTGTAAATTTGTTTAAGTTCTTTGTAGATTCTGGATATTAGCCCTTTGCCAGATGGGTAGATTGCAAAACCTTTTTCTCATTCTGTTGGTTGCTGGTTCACTCTAATGATAGTTTCTTTTGCTGTGCAGAAGCTCTTATGTTTAATTAGATCCCATATGCCTATTTTGGATTTTGTTGCCATTGCTTTTGCTGTTTTAGTCATGAAGTCCTTGCCTATGCCTATGTCCCGAATGGCTTTGCCTATGTTTTCTTCTAGGGTTTTTATGGTGTTAGGTCTTATGTTTAAATATTTAATCCATCTGGAGTTAATTTTTGTATAAGGTGTAAGGAATGGGTCCAGTTTCAGCTTTCTGCACAAGGTTAGCCAGCTTTCCCAACACCATTTATTAGACAGGGAATCTTTTCCCCATTGCTTGTTTTTTTCAGGTTTGTCAAAGATCAGATAGTGGTAGATATGTGGTGTTACTTCTGGGGTCTCTGTTGTGCTCCATTGGTCTATATCTCTGTTTTGGTACCAGTACCATGCCGTTTTCATTACTACAGCGTTGTAGTATAGTTTGAGGTCAAGCAGCATGATGCCTAGAGCTGGAGGGTTCCACCTTTTTGGAAGAAGATCCTACTGGACTTACCGATAAAGTCAATGTGAGAAGAGTTGAGGATGACTCCTAGGTTTGGCATATTAGCAAACCAATAGATGATGCCTTTTACTCAGAAGGGTGAAGTTTGTGAAGTAACAATTATTTGCTCAGTGGGAGAAGTGAGAAATCAATAGATTTGTTTGGTTTATGTAAGACGTTTATTACAAATGAACATTTTATCTTCACAATTAAAAATATTCATGTGAAGTTGATCGGTGGTAGTGATTGGGTAGAAATCTGGGCTGGGGGAGATATAAATTTGAAAGTTATAAACAAATATTTGATACATTTGATATTCTAGTTTGATATTCATATTAATACTCACATAATACTTTATATTCATATTTTTCAAATATGAACAAAATATTTGTTCAAATCAGAGCTAGTATATAAACCATGTGATGAGATGAGTGAGTGTAGACATACAAGAAAGCAAAGAATTGGGTCCTGGGGAACTAAAGCATTCAGTAGCCTAAAAAAGGAGGAGGTGAAAAAAGAGAAAAAGAAGAGTAAGGTCACTGACATATGAAGAAAACAAAGAGTTTTTTGCTATTTTAGAAGAAAAGTGAAAGTATTTCAAGAAGGATGTAGTGATAAAATACTGGAGAGGGTTCTAGTGGGTTCAAAACTGAAAATACACCATTGGATTTGACAAGATGAAAGTCATTAGATATTTTAATAAGTGTCACTTCTGTAAGGATCTTGATAAGAACCCAACCAGAGTGGGTTGAAGTGAATGTGGTACACAGAGAAGTGTAGACAGTAACTGTAGGAAACTCTTTTAGGAGTTTTTTCTGTGAATAGCGGCCAGAGTAGAGCAACAGATGAAAAGGGACGTGAATTCAAGAGGATGGGATTCCTCTTGAATGAGAGATCCAAGATGGCTGATCACTAGCAGCTCGGGATTGCAGCTCCCACTGAAAGAGCAGAGAACGAGAGGACGCCACACTTTCAGATCAATTTTTGTTGCTCACACACCAGGAGATTCCCAGCGGAGGAGCCCCACCTGTCGCCAGCGTGACTCTTGAGGCCGGTGAGGCGGTTTTGCCGCTGCCTTGGTGTGGCGGTTCTTGGTGCAGAGTCAGAAAAGCACCATCAATCTTAAAGCCGCTGTTTTGGCCGGCGCAGTGGGTTGCTCAGATTCTAGCGCCGGGAATCAACAAGTTGGACATCCATTCAGAAACCCAACTATAAAGACGGTAATTATAAAGACCACCGATGGATAAATTTATAACGAAGGGAAGAAACCAGCCTAAAAAGGCTGAGAATACCCAAACTCAGAACGCCTCTCCCTCTACAGGGGATCACAGTTCCTCATCAGAAACAGAACAAGGCCTGATGGAGAAAGACTGTGTTCCATTAGCAGAAGCAGACTTTAAAAAGTGGATGATAAGAAACTTCTGGGAATTAAAAGAACTTGTTCTAACCCAATGCAAAGAAACTAAGAACTTTGAAAAAAGGTTTGACGAAATGTTAACAAGAATACACAATTTAGAGAGGAATATAAGTGAATTAATGGAGCTGAAAAATACAACACGAGAATTTTGCGAACTATGCACAAGTTTTAACAGCCGAATTGATCAAGTAGAAGAAAAGATATCAGAGGTAGAAGACCAACTTCATGAAATAAAACAAAAAGACAAGATTAGAGAAAAAAGGATAAAAAAGAACGAGCAAAGTCTCCAAGAAATATGGGACTATGTGAAAAGACCTAATCTACGTTTGATAGGTGTACCTGAATGTGACGAAGAGAATCAATCCAAGCTGGAAAATACGCTTCAGGATATTATTCAGGAAAACTTTCCCAACCTAGCAAGGCAGGACAATATTAAACTCCAGGAAATACAGAGAACACCACAAAAATATTCCTCAAGAAGGCCAACCTCAAGGCACATAATTGCCAGATTCACCAGGGTTGAAATGAAAGAGAAAATACTGAGGGCAGCCAGAGAGAAAGGTCAGGTTACCCATAAAGGGAAGCCCATCAGACTCACAGCAGATCTCTCAGTAGAAACCCTACAAGCCAGAAGAGAGTGGGGGCCAATATTCAACATCCTTAAAGAAAAAAACTTTCAACCCAGAATTTTACATCCAGCCAAACTAAGCTTCATAAGTGAAGGAAAAATAAAATCTTTTGTGAACAAGCAAGCACTCAGAGATTTCATCACCACCAGGCCTGCTTTACAAGAGCTTTTGAAAGAACCACTACAAATAGAAAGGAACAACTAGTATCAGCCTTTCTAAAAAATACCAAAAAATAAAGAACATCAACATATTTAAGAAATTGCATCAACTAACGGGCAAAACAGCCAGCTAACATTAAATGACAGTATCAAACACACATATATTGTTATTAATTTTAAATTTAAATCGACTAAATCCCCCAATCCAAAGACACAGACAGGCAAAAAAAAGCCAAGACCCATTGGTATGCTACATCCAGATCCATCTCACATGCAAGGATACATAAAGACTCAAAACAAAGGGATGGTGAAAAATTTACCAACCAAATGGAGAGCTAAAATAAATAAATAGAAAGCAGGAGTTGCAATTTTTGCTGATAAAATAGATTTCAAACCAATAAAGATCAAAAGAAGCAAAGAAGGATATTATATAAAGATAAAAGGATCAATGTAACAAGAAGAGCTAAAGATCCTAAACATATATGCACCCAATACAGAAATACCCAGATATATAAGACTTACAAAGAGACTTGGACCCCCACACAATAATAGCGGGAGACTTCAACATCAATATTAGATAGATCAATGAGACAGAATGTTAACATCGATATCTAGGACTTGAACTCAGATCTGGAACAAGTAGACTTAATTAACATTCATAGAACTCTCCACTTTAAATACACAAAATATACACTCTTATCAGTACTACATCACACGTATTTACAGGTTTAAATGAAATATTGGTTGGCTGCTTGTTAATTATTTTATTCCCTCATTTTTTTTTTATGTCTCTATTATTAAACACAATTACAGGCATACCCAGTTTTAGACTGCATTCTAGCCCGGGCAATAAAGCAACACCCCTGTTCTCTCTCCCTCTTCCTCTTCCTCTTTCTTCCTTTCCTGTATTTTTTTTCTTTTTTTTTTTTTAATTCTTTTTCTTTTTTTTTAAAAATATAAAAAAATTTAAAAAAAAAAAAAAAAAAAAAAAAATAAAAAGAAAACAAGAGGATGGGATTCAAGTTTGTGATATTAAGACATGGCATGGTTGCTGAAGGGAGTGATCCAGCAAAAAAAGATAAATTAATGATGCAAAATAGAAGTGATGACTTTAGGAGAAAAATCTTTGAAAAGATAGAAAGGGATGTGTTTGTTTTAAAATAAGAGCAAAGACATGTCTTCCACCATACTCAAGGGAAAATAGTGAATGTGGCCAAAGATGCAGGTGATTTGTTGGAACTGGGGGTGAGACAAAGTGAAAGATATTATTATATTATTATAGTATATTATTATAGTATATTATATTATTATAGTATATTATTATTATACTATTATATTAATAAAGTATGAGGTGAGATTAGTAATGGGTGACAAAGATTTGGAGAGACAGAATAAGCTGTCAAGTAGTTGTCTATTGACAATCATAGTAGAAAAGTGACTTTACTGTGGAAGTATATTGAAAGTGTCTTATTGTGTTAGATGCTTATGTGGGATTCATGATCATATGTTTGATGTGACCTCAGTTAGCAGATAAGTGTATGATATTCTCCAACATTGGTCATGTGTTCAGGTGCAGATGCAACATACATGACTAGGGAGTGACAAGACTGAAAGACACAGGCAAGTAACTCCAACAATTTAAAATGAGAGAGCTCCAAGTTTCTGGAAGACCCCAAAACAATGGGATTGCACATTAGATCAACTGCTAGCTACATTATAGACTCAGACATTTCCAGTGGAGAGGGGAGAGTGACAGAAAACACGTCCATAGGGGGCAGGGCAGTGGGGACTATGAGGTAACGTCAGAGTCACCTAGGGATTTTTAAAGCCACATTTGCTTACTTCCTAGTGATGCTGAGAAACGGCACCCCATGGGAGGTAAGGATCTAAAATGCAGACTTTTTCTTGTAGTGACATTACTTCTGATGGGAATGGGCTAAATCCTTAGAGTAGGTGGAATGGAAAATTAAACTGTGAATGACTTGCACAGTTGATACACTCCTAGAAGATAAAGAAGTAGGCAGAAGTTTACAGCATGGGCTCAGTAATAAAAAGACCAAACTTCTCACTTCCTTTTCACAGTGTATTAAAAGACTGTGAAGGGCAGGCAGCAAGCAAGAACAAAGATTTTGTTCTGTGGGAAATAGAGGCAGCTGTTTAAAAATAGGTGGAAAGATTATTGAATAATATTAAGGGTCCAACTGATGTGGAAAGTCAGGCATGGCAGTAATCTGCATTCTTCAGTAATGTTCTTCCTCAGTTCTGAAGAGCGTGGATATAGGACTAGAAAATGTAGGCCGGGCACGGTGGCTCATGCTTGTAATCCCCACACTTTGGGAGGCCAAGGCAGTTGGATTACATGAAGTCAGGAGTTCGAGACCAACCTGACCAACATGGTGAAACCCTGTCCCTACTAAAAATACAAAAGTAACTGGGCGTGGTGGCTGGTGCCTGTAATCTCAGCTGCTTGGGAGGCTGAGGCAGGAGAATGGCTTGAACCTAGGAGGCAGAGGTTGCAGTGAGCCAAGGTTGCATCATTTCACGCCAATCTGGGTAACAAGAGCAAAACTCCAACTCAAAACAAAAACAAAACAAAACAAAAAAAACTCTGGCTCAAAAGAAAAAAGAAAACGTGGTCTTCACTTTGGAGGTCTGCCCAGAGTGTTGGAAAGATCTAGGAAGACTCCAAGGTCCTGGTGAAAGGACTGAAGTAATGAGCCCAGGGAACCAGATTAAGTTGAGGGAAAGAAAGGAGGTGAGGAGATTTTTTGGACTGAGATACTAGGGGAGAAAGTGCAGCCACCAACCAAAAATCTTACTGGATTGAACAGCTGATGTGGAGGGGATCAAGACATGGGCGATGGAGTGGCAGGAGTATGGGTTGTGGTCATATAGCGGGAAGACAGTTTTTCATGTGGATTTCCTGGAGAGGAATCAGATGTTTCTGATCATTACTAGTTGTGTGCCAGCCTAGGAAGTTCATTCATAAGTCTTTCAGAAGTGGAAGAAAGCAGGAAAATTGCTTGCTAAATTACCCCACAAAAGTCAAAGCCTTTCTTCCTTAGAACTTTTGAAAGGAATTATTACTAGGACAGATGGGGCTTGATCTGGTCAACTATCTTACGATTTTTAATTGTCATTTGGGATTTTTAACTACCTCTTCCTAGAAGAGCAAAATGAACTTGTCTTTTTCCCATAAATATAATTAAAAGAGCCAGGCTGAGAAGACCCACCAATGGGTCACTCCAGCCCTTGCCAAAGGATGGGATCAGGATATAAAGTAAATCCCGTTAATTGCTATAATTGATGGCTCCAGCAGGGAGTATGGCTTACAATTAGAAGTTCCCAAAAGTTTGCCACACCACTGGAGAAATTAAAAAAGAGATTCAGGGTTATTAGCACACATTCAAGCAAAGGCTCGTTTGAAGGAGGGCATTTTCTAACTTCTTATGGGTAGGCCAGGCCTCTCTCGACAGTTTCGTTCAATTTTGTTTTCCAAGAAACTTCACCAAGGCCTTTGATATTATGTACATGTCCTTAATTACAAACACATATTTCTTCTCTATTGCAAGGTTTCCCCTGAGCTTTACTCTTTCCTCTGCCAGTGAAAGAGGAAACTTGGATACCACATATGGAAATAACAAAAGTGGGGTATGAACCTAGATGAACTAGCACATAAAGAGTGCTGTTCCCTGAAAAAACTGTTGGATTCATCTAGGTAATCATCTCTTGATGAATATACTCTTGCTAGTATAACCTTCTTCTTACAAATTAGAGTTACAAATTAGATCTGGAAAAGACATGTGGAGACAGCTGACCCCTTCTAAAGCAATAACATGCCAGTGTGTTTTTTGACATACGATGCAGGCTTTTCCAATAATTTTGGATTTTACACATTAAAAACTCTCAAGAGAGGTGTTGAAGGTGTTGGTTTGATTTTTTTTAATGTTTTATTTCTCCAAAGATAGCAATCAAATAACTGGATATACACATTCCCATTTTATCATCACTATCACACTGTATTCTAATTACCTGTTTAAATTTCTGTCTTGTCACTGCATTAGCCCCTTAGAGAACAAAACATGTATCCCTCTCTGTATCCTCCTTGTGAAACTACAGGTATGTGCTGGGACTGTGTCCTCTAGAAACAACAGTGCCAATAGGTGAGTGGCTTTCTTTAAAAATGCTAGTATTGTTCAAATGGTAGCAAACTGGAACTAAACCAAATGTCCATCAACTGGGGAATAGTTGTAAAAGTTATAGTAAATCTACAGATATAATATTATTTGGCTTTTTAAAAAAATGAGTTAGAGCTACATCACTTTACCTGGAGAGATGTCCATGATATATTGTTACATGAGAAAAGCAACTTACAAACAAAATTATAGAGTGTTATTCCCAATTGTAAAAGTAAACAATGATGCCTTGTGAAAAATATATGTGTTTATATCTGTGAGAGAATATTCATAATGCACTAACAGAGGTTACCTTAAGGATGATCGGGAATTAAAGTAGAATGAGTGTGGGATGAGAAATAGTGCCAGCAAAATGCAAAAATACTCATGCCATATGCTAAGGGAAAATGTAGAATGCATGATTTTAGTGATAGTTTTTTTAAAAGAAAAGTTTACCTTTTGGTGTCTTACTAGTTGATACCAGGCATAGTTATGAAAACTCTACATAGACTATTGCACTTCATGCCCACACCAACTCTGTGAGGTAGGGATTATTATTTCCTTAATTTCACATAACAGAAAACAGTGACCCAGAGAAGTTATTTAATTGGCCAGTGGTCACACAATAAATGGCAAAGCTAAGACAAAATAATAATAAGCAAATAGGTGAAAATGAAATTGTATTTTTTCCTAGAAACTAATCAGATCAAATGAAAATAATCCATTTGATTTAGTAACAGACCTGTGAATTATTTTTATCTCAAGTTTTTTGCTATTTAATATTACTTCATTTAAATAAAGTAAAATTATTAAAAATAAATACAATAAAATGGGTAGTATGGTGGTTTTCAAAACCTGTCCTCAAGTCCTTTGATGTAGGAGGTCTGTGTTTCTTCCCCTTGAATCAGATGGGGCCTGTGACTGATGGCTCTGGGCAGCCATGTAGGAGAAGCAATGTCATGTGTCTTTGGGTGCTGAGTCAAAAAAGGCAATACAGCTTCCTCCTGGCTTCCTTTTTGGGAAGCTTGCTTTGGAAGATGCCAACCACCATAAAGTGTCTCATATGGAGAGGAACAGAGGCCCTAGCCGACAGGCACTGTCTACTATCAGACTTCAGATGGTTCCAGCCTCTCCCTAGCCTTGGAATCTTCCAGCTGAGGCCCCAAAAATCACAGAGTAGAGACAAGTTATGCCAACTACACTTTGTCTGAATGTCTCACTTACGGTATCTTCAGTGAGCACAATAAATGTCTGAGTTTTTGTTTGTTGTCATTGTTTTGTTTGTGTTTCGTTTTGGTTTTATGTATTTATTTATTTATTTATTTGAGACTAAATTACATAGCTTTAGAGAGCTGGAAGAGATTCTGTAGTGACGGTCAGTTTGGGGTAGGTTTTCCTTAGTTTTATTCTTCTGCTCTCTTCAGGCATGTTGTGATGGTGAATTTTATGTCTCAATTTGGCTGGGCCACAGTGCCCAAATAGTTGACCAAACATTGTTCTAGACGTTGCTGTGAAGGTGCGTTTTTGGATGAGATGAATGTTTAAATCAGCAGACTTTGAGTAAAGCAGATGACACTCCATGATGTGGACGGGCCTTACCCATTCAGACGAAAATCTTAATAGAACAAAGACTGACCTTTCCAGCAAGAAGGAATTCTACCAGCAGATTGAACTGCAATTCTTGTCTGATCTTCCTGCCTACCACCTACCTCATCAGGCTTTGGGCTTACCAAGCTGCCAGAATCACATGAGCCAATCATGTCAAAACAAAACTTTGTTTGTCATCATTGTTTTGTTTGTGTTTTCATTTGGTTTGTTTTGGATGGGCTCAAGGGATCACTCTTCCCCTGAGCTAATCCAGTTCAATTAAGTTCATAGCTCATTGCCACACCTCTAATTCTCTCACCTTGTTTAGCACACAGAAGAGAAATCTTACTTCTGCTATGACAAGCCTCCCTAGATTTGGAAACATAAAATGGCATAACATAACCTCTATCTATATACACACAAATACACACACACACTCTGAATAGCACATATGTTGCACACATTATACCTTTAACTCTGCTTCCCAAACTACTCACCAGTTGCTTCTGCATCCAAACCTCATTGCAGTATCTAAATAAATCACTTATGTTTAAGTTATTATATATGTGATATATTTAAGAGGTCTAGGAAAGAGACTGATAGTAGCAGGGGGTCAATCTTCTAAACTTCTTTCTCTCTCTTTCCCTCCTTAGGGCAAAAATCAGAGGCAATATGCATCCATTTCCAACAAATGGGCAGCCCATATATTAGATGGCAACACCGAGGACAGAAAACTTTAGGAAGATAAAGGCCTGGCAAGTAGATTAGCTGTGGCTTTCATCTTGATGTGGCTTCATGGAGTTACATATGCCACTGAGAATTCCCAAGTGACAAAGTGATCAAATCCAGGCAAACGAAAAAAGGAAAGGGGCAGCTTACCCCTCGAAGCAGTGGGCGACTGTCAGAACCCACTTCTTGGCAATGAGGACACAGCCACAGATATGTCCACTGGGTTCACTCTGCAGAGAACACTGCCATGGCCACCTTCCAGGGCGACTCGTCCGACCCCCAAGGATCCTCTTGTTCATTCGGGCAGCCGGCCGTCGCCCACAGTCTACCAAGGAGCAGAAGACACAGTACGTGATTTGATGCCAAACCTTGCTAAATGCTTAGCTATTTACTGTCATATACAAGCAATCACTCTTCCCCCAAGTGAATCCAGTTCAATTAAGTTCAAATCCCATTGCCACATCTCTAATTCTCTCACCTTGTTTAGTACACAGAAGAGAAATTTTACTTCTGCTCTGACAGGGCTGCCTGGATTTGGAAACAAAAAATGATACAATGGTAAGTTACATATTTACTGTTCACTTCAAACACTTTACCAGTGAAAAACAAGACAGGTCCAACTGTTACAATTGGAAATCACATTGTCTGAGTAATGATTCCTCTTAGTGCAGGAATTCTCAAGACAGGAATGTGGTCAGATATTAATCACATTGAGGGTGGGAGTATATGGAAAATATGCATGTCATTTTTTAGTTCATTTAATATCATCATAATGTAATTTCACATTTGCGGAAAAAGAAACTATTTTAACAAAATTTCCCATATCATTTGGGTTGATGGTACCACCACAATGTTAATTCAAACTATAATTCTCAAGGGGAGATGGGAGTGCTTTTTAGAATCAATGTTGAGGAGGCAGCATGATAGATTTTTATGCTTATACAAAGTGGCGTGCACTCAAAACAAGTTGAAAAATAGTCCAAGATGAGTAAAAATATGACTTCAGAAGTTTAAAGAACAGATAAAGGAATGAAGAATTTAGACTGGAAAAGAGTCTTACTAAGACTCTCAAGGTTAAATTTTGATTTTATGAGAAGTTGATAAGAGAAAAATGAGCTTAAATTTATTTCATATAACTTTAGACAACATCATCAGAACTAGTAGGTACAACTTACACGACTTGTGGGTTCAGAAAAAGAATTTTCTAAAATTTAAGTTCAATTTTGAATGCAAAACATGGTCCCTGTTAAAGGATCTTTCAATGTGATGGCATGAGATAATTCAGTTTAGGGTACAAATTTTAATCACCAAGTTTTCTTCCACCCGTGAAACATTTACATTACAACTTCAACATAAATGAAAAAAGATTAAAAATAAAAACATATTGGGACTTTCAAAAATACTATGATGTACTTAGAATCCTAGATCTCTCAAATTAAAAAAAAAAAAAAATCTGGCCAGGTATGGTGGCTCAAACCTGTAACCCCAGCACTTTGGGAGACTGAGGGGGGCGGATCACAAAGTCAGGAGTTTGAGATTAGCCTGATCAACATGATAAAACCCCATCTCTACTAAAAATACAAAAAAATTAGCCAGGCATGGTGGCCCATGTCTGTAATCCGAGCTACTCGGGAGGCTGAGGCAGAATTGTTTGAATCCAGGAGGCGAAGGCTGCAGTGAGCTGAGATCGCACCACTGCACTTCAACCTGGGTGACAGAGCAAGGCTCCATCTCAAAAAAAAAAAAAAATCGAACCCTAAATATATAGTTTCCATGTTTCTCTCTAAAGATTTACTGTATTTTCATTTCTTGCTAAATTTACACAGTGGCACATGTAATTATTTGCATATAATAAATTATAGAATAGAGGAAAAGCTCATTTGCTTTCTACCCTCCTACAGTCTAAATTCTCTTCCTTAATCTCTATTACATTATCCTAAATTTATTTGCAGCACTTACCAAGGTCTGAAATCATTTGTTTACTAACTTGTAATCTTTCTGTTCGCCCCACATAGTGTATGTTCCCTGAGATCAGGGCCTTCGTTTCCCATCATTCAGTTCTATATTCCCTCAAAGTCTAACACTGAACCTGGTGTAAAAGAAATACTTGGCTGGGCACAGTGGGTCACGCTTGTAAACCCAGCACTTTGGGAGGCCAAGGTGGGCAGATCATGAAGTCAGGAGATAGAGACCATCCTGGCCAACACGGTGAAACCCCATCTCTACTAAAAATACAAAAACTAGCTGGGTTTGGTGGCGCTTGCCTGTAGTCCCAGTACCCAGGAGGTTGAGGCAGGAGAATCGCTTGTACCCAGGAGGGGGAGGTTGCAGTGAGCCGAGATTGCACCACTGCCCTCCAGCCTGGGCAACAGAGCGTTACTCCATCTCAAAGGAAAAAAAGAAATACTTATAATTAGTTCTTATTTGTTAGATTGAAAACACATAGTCTTAGGAATCAGAAAAGTCATCAAAGACTATTCATCCAACTTCTTACTGGAAACTGCAGTTATATAAAATAACACTTCTAGAAGTAAGCCAGGACTAAAACAAAGTTTACCAAGTCCCAATCCAGACTGAGTTATTTATTCATTTACTTGCCCTAAAAGTTTTTTTCTGGAATTCCAAGTGTGGGAAAACAAATCACTTTGTTAAAAGATTCAGGTCATTGTTTTAAAGGAAGTACTTTAGTTAATAAATATTCAAAAATTTGGCTGCAGAGTGTGTTCTATGAGAAAAATGTCAAGACCTTTTCAGAGGAAATGGTCCATTTTTAGTTTTCCTCTTTAAAATTCTTAAGAGGTAGTTACATTTATGAGCTTTGGAGTCAGATAAACTTATTTAGAGTTTAGACACTATCACTTAGCATCTGTGGGCTATGAGATTTGGGCAAGTTATTTAAATATTCTAAACTTTAGTTTCCTCAGCTGTAAAACTTGGATAATCATCCATGGTTCACAAGTCTATTATGAGGTTTAAATGACTTAGTGAATATAAGACTACCTACCTGTGTGTCTATAATGTAATAAGAACCTAATAAATGTAAATTTTCTCAATTTCTTTTCCTCTTACACCCCACCCATAGACCAGGGAAGCCACCCTGTTTAAAATGCCATGATTTTTCAGGAGAAACTTAAGTGCACTTTCAAGGCAACTTGATTATCATTTCATTTGTGTCTGTTTCTCTCTTACACTTTCCAAGTTTTCTTAGTTATCATGACTTCAGTTCCCTCTGTTAACTAGTTCTATGCAGCATCTGTAGGAGATGCAGACATGTGGGTTCATTTTGAATAAGATATTAAAAGAAATCCAAGATTAGAGCCCAAGTGCCTCTCTTCTCACCTTGATAGTGTCTATAATCATGAATAAATGAGAGAAAAAAAAAAACCTATGCCTAGAAAGAAGAGATAAAAGCAATCAATGCTGAACTGTAAAGGAAACAGCCATTCTATGGAATCTGTTTACTGATATGACAAATTTGAGTTATCTTAAGTTAAAAAATGGAAGAAAGGCTCAATGATAAACTCTTGTTCCATGATCTGACTCTACACAGCTCGTATGAAAGTGTTCTTACCCATTTACTAGAAGTTCATGTAAAGTGGTCCCATTGAGAGTCTCCCAGTTGGAGTGTAATGTCAGCCACTGCTGGTCTTTCTCCTGTTCTTGTATCAATTCGGTCACAGATGGTTCTCTGATACAAGGCAAATACTGGATAAGTATTCAAAGTACAATGACCTTTGAACAGGCATTATCCTTAGTTAACACTCATTCTCTTTCAAAAAGAAACATTATGTCAACATTTCAAGAGGAGAATTGGACTGTTAAAAATTGTTAGACCTGTTTTAGTTATTCTCTCTGCTGTCCTATGCTTGAACTTTATGAGGTGTTAGGATTATAATGTGTATGATATAAAAGTTCCAACAGGTAAAATATAAGAAAAACTTTATGCAGGGATCAAAAGTAAAATAAAATTTATCTAGCTGAGTTTTTTCCTCTTTTTCTTGTCCATTGTAATTCTGCAATATGGCAATATCATAAAATAAAATAAACAACAAAAAAAGATGGCCATTTAGCATCTATTTAGGCAGTATAAAAGTTGTAAGAATTTTAATATTTCTGTATTTCTAAGTTTTTTTGTCTTTGTTTTTTGTTTGTTTGTTTGTTTTTTAGACTGAGTCTTGCTCTATTGCCAAGGCTGAAATACAGTGGTGCAATCTCGGCTCACTGCAACCTCTGCCTCCAGGTTCAAGTGATTCTCCTGCCTCAGCCTTCCTAGTAGCTGTGACCACAGGCACATGCCATCACACTCAGCTAATTTTTATATTTTTAGTAGAAATGGGGTTTCACCATGTTGTCCAGGCTGGCCTTCAACTCCTCACCTCAAGTGGTCTGCCTGTCTTAGTCTCTCGAATAGCTGGGATTACAGGCATGAGCCACAGCACCCAGTCTCATCTGATTATTATATTTAAACTATTGTAATCACATAATAGAAAATGAAGAAAAACTTCGCCAAACTCATACTTTAAAAAGGCAAGGAGGGACCCTCTAAAGGGAGCACTTGATGATAGACAACAGCCAAAGATTAAAACCACAGGAGTATTTCACAATGAATGAATTGAAAACATTTAATTTTAAAAAAAATGTCATACATCCTAGCTGCAATAAAGAAGAGTGGTATAAGATATAAATTTATTTAGAAATCTGAATTGACTTAGATTATTGAAGATATCAAAAAACCTATTATAAAAATAAGAATTTTTCTTTTGCTTGGCCAAAATGAGTCTGGATCTCCATCAGTTCCAGGAGTACTGAATATAGACGCAAAGTGAGCTGGAAAGTATAAAAGTCAGAGACCACACATACTGGTCATGGTGTTTCTCCTGATAGCCTGCATCCTGAGAATTCCCTTCTGCGAATGAACTACCAATGGACCTCCTAAATCCAGGCAAAGCCAAAGGAAGGTAAACTTTAGATTTTGTTATTTAATCAAGTCATGTTAAATCAAGTATTCATAGGGCAACAAGAGACTTGATGGGGCGTGCAATTAGGAGAGGGTGTGCACTGATGCTGGATAGGAAAATCATTGCAAAGAACACCAGCCTTTCAACTCACAAGGCCCCCTACCTACCCCAAGGAAGGGCTCCACAGACTATTGTACTTGGAATGTTTCTGCATTTCGTTCATTAGCTTCCAAGAAGAAAGACAATTTATCCAGATTTTCTCAGTTACAAGTGGAAAAATCTGAGAAATTGATCATCAAGAACAGAGTATTGTCATTATGAAAATTAGTTTTCCATGAAATTCTTGAACACTGGCATGTTCCTCATGCACGAACATAAACTTTCAGCACTAGAAATGTCATCCTATGGCCATTTAAAAAAACCAGTGAATTCGTATGGTTGTATTTCTGCCATCGTACAGAATCTGAGCATCTGCATGACTTCAATTTTCCTTTCCTTCTTTCCCAGCTTTATTGAGGCATACTTGACAAATAAAAATTGTACATATTTAAGGGCTGTAATGTCATGTTTTGATATAGGTATACATTGTGAAATGGTTACCACAATCAAGCTAATTAACATAACTATCACCACATAGTTACATGTATAATCCCAGCACTTTGGGAGGCCGAGGCGGGTGGATCATGAGGTCAAGAGATCAAGACCATCCTGGTCAACATGGTGAAACCCCGTCTCTACTAAAAATACAAAAAATCAGCTGGGCATGGTGGTGCGTGCCTGTAATCCCAGCTACTCAGGAGGCTGAGGCAGGAGAATTGCCTGAACCCAGGAGACGGAGGTTGCGGTGAGCTGAGATCGCGCCATTGCACTCCAGCCTGGGTAAGAAGAGTGAAACTCCGTCTCAAAAAAAAAAAAAGGACTCTAAGGCCAAGAATCTTAGCAATTTGCAAGAATACAATTTAGTAGTATTAACTATAGTCACCATGTTATACCACTAGATCCCCAGAATCTATGCATTCTACGTTACTGACTCTTTGTATCCTTTGACCATCTCCCCATTTTCTCCATCCCCTAGTTTTTGGCAACTAACATTATACTCTCTGCATTTATGAGTTGACTTTTTTGGATTCCACATATAAATGCAGTATTTGTCTTTCTGTGCTTGGCTTATTTCACATAACATGTCCTCCAGGTTCATCCATGTTGCCTCAAATGGCAGAATTTCCTTCTTTTTTTAAGAATACTGAATACTGTTCTATTGTGTAAAGAAATGTGGTGGGGGTGTGGATGTATTACTTGCACATATATCTATTGTATAAAGAAATATATATTCTATTGTGTAAAGAAACTGTGACATCATATTTTCTTTATCCATCCATTCGTCAACAAACAAGTTGTTATCTTGGGTATTATGAAGAGTGCCATAATTAACATAAGCGTATTTTGAGACATTAATTTCATTTCCTTTAGATAAATATCCAGAAGTGGGATTGATCGATCATATGATAGTTCTATTTTAAATTTTTTGAGGAATCTCCATACTGTTTTTCATAATTGCTGTACCAATTAACATTCCTACAAAGAATGTATAGGGTTTCCCCTTCTCCACAGCTCCCCAACACTTTTTATATGGTTTCTCCTTTTGAAACTAACCATTTTAACAGATGTGAGGTGATAAAAATTCATTATGATTTTAGTTTGCATTTCCCTGATGATTAGTGATGCAAAGCACCTTTTCTTATACTTGTTGGCCATTCTACGTCTTCCTTTTAGAAATATCTGTTCAGGTCCTTAGTCCATTTTTCAATCAGGTTATTTGACTTTTTGCTACTGAATTCTTTGAGTTCCTTATGTATTTTGGATATTAACCTCATCGGATATATGGGTTTTATTAAATAAGTTTGAAAATTATAAAAGTAATACTTGTACATAGAAAAACATATCGACAACTATAAAATGAAAAAGTTGTCTTCTTCCTATCTTAGAAGCATAGGAACAATCACTGTAAATAGTGTTGGAGTATCTTTGCCAAGCTTTTTCTACAATTCATGTATATATATCCCTTTTTTGCTAGTCTACACTCATTGTTCAGTGTGGTCTTGATATTTTCATTTACTGACTTTTCTTCGGAGTCTTTCCATCATAATAGCTAATAGGTGTTAACTATTTTCTGTATGACAAGCACTAAAAGACTAATTTGTTTTATTTAATCATCTCAACAACTCTGTGAAGTAGACGTTATAATTATTTCCCATTTTGGAGATGAACAAGTAACATGTCCAAGGGACACAACATGTCCAAGGCACACAACAAGCCAGTGGCAAAGCTAGTAATTTAATCCCTATGGTCTGATGTCAGAATACAGTTCTTAAACTGTGACCACTACATAGTTCTTTGCCATTAACAGCACACCATGTTCTTTTGATAGCTGCATAGTGTTTGATAAATGGATGTTCCTACATTTATTTAACCAATTTCTGCACGTGTAAGTTTTATCCTATTTGGAGCTATAACAAAATAGCAGCAGTAAACATTCTAAACATTCACATTCACCTACATGCAAAAGTATCATTTTAGAATAAATTCCTAGAAATAAAATTATTGAATCAAAATTTGAATTTTTGATTAATATTATGAACTTCCCTTTCAAATAATAATAGTAATATACATGCACATGAAGAATGTGTGTATCTGTACTTCTCAATTTTTAAAACTATGTAAATCATATTATGTAAAAGGTGTCTGGAACTTAAGAGCACTCAAATTTTGTTTGATGATTGGGACTGCTTTTGACTTAACTAATTAAAAACTTTTTTTAACATTATATCAAAAGACAAATTAAGAAGTCCTGCTGTGTAGAAAGCAAAAGAGAAAATTTAAGCATTTGATTAAGCATCAAAGTCTCTATATCCTAAATGAGTCTGTGCAGAGAATACAGACTCAAAAGCCTTCCATAGCATCCATGGATTCACACATGGAGAAGGAAATTTAAGCAATAATCTAATCCAGCACCTAGAGCAAGAGTACAAATGGAGGCCCAAATGCCATTTGTCTACATATTTAGATGTTATAAATCCAGTTCTCAAGCTGTCAAAGAAAATTTCTCTCCTCCTCTCTTGACAAACATATCTGTTAGGTTCAAATACAGAACCTTAGACTCCTGAGAACAGTGGGTTTCAAACTTTAGCATTCATCAGAATCACCTGGAAGACCTGTTACAACACAGATTTGTTGGCCTCATCCCCGGATTTTCTGATTTAGTCAGTCTCAGGTGAGATCCAAAATCTGTCTCTCTACCAAGATCACAGGTGATGTTGATGATGCTGGTCTGAGACCACACTTTGAAAACATCACTCTAGAAAAGAGATGAGGCTTCATGTGAGCATAATGCCTTGGCCAACAGAGTCCTTACCTCGCGGGGTGAGCCATGGGTAGAGGAGGAGGGCCAGAGGGTCCCTCTAAGTCAGGGTTTCTCACCCGAGGTGGTATTGACAATTAATACCAGTTATTTATTCGCTATGTGGGGCTATCCCGGGCGCTGCAGGATGTCTTATAACATCCCTGGCTTCTACCCACTAGCTGCTAGTAAGACCCCATCAACGCTGGATTTACAATTAAAAAAAAAATGTCTACAGACATTCCAAATGTTCCCCAGGGAAAGGGTCCCTAGCCCCAGGGCCTCTGTTAAGAACCAGGCCACAGCAGGAGGTGAGTGCGGGGCAAGCCAGCAAAGCTTCATCTGTATTTGCAGCTGCTCCCCACCACGAGCATTACTGCCTGAGCTTCACCTCCTGGCCAATTAACCATGTTGGATTCACACAGAAGTGTGAATCCTATTGAAAACTGCACATGCAAGGGATCTAGGTTGCGTGTTCCCATAGGAATCAAATGCCTGATGATCTGTCACTGTCTCCCATCACCCTCAGATAAGACCATGTAGTTGTAGGAAAAGAAGCTCAAGGCTCCCACTGCTTCTACATTATGGTGAGTAGTATAATGATTTCATTATATATTATATATTATAATGTAATAATAAAAGAAATAAAGTGCACAATAACATGTAATGTGCTTGGATCATACCGTAACCATTTCCCCCATCCCACCCTGGTCTGTGGAAAAACTGTCTTCCACAAAATCAGTCCCTGGTGCCAAAAAGTTTGGGGATTGCTGCCCTAGGGGCAAAGTCACCCCTGGTTGAGAACCACTGCTCTAAATCATGTGGCTCAGGGCAAGGCCCCTCTACTCTGGGCCTGAAGGCAGTGCGATACAGAGAAGCAAAAGGATTTGCCTTATATTTGCTTCTTGAGGAACTGTGTAGTCATAAGACATATATACAACTATATAATTTTTCCCATGCTGAAATGAGAGAACAGAGCTTATTTGGAATTCTGGAATATCCTGACATTATGAAAGAAATTAAATATTTCAAGGCTTAGGAGATCAGTCAGATCCCTAGACAATTTGGCCTATTCTCCCATTCTCAAGTCACATTTTGTTAGTAATAGATAGTGCATGCTTGAATTATGATTATGTTGGGGCTGCTTACTTCAAACATGAAGGTCATCACAATTTCCCCAAAACCAAGGGCTTTCGTCTTACCTCTAACCGGAAGACAGAAGTGCAAGTAACTAGACAAGTAACACATTTCAGTTAAAGGACAAGGTTTGTCCTCTTGCATCTATTGATGGGGGAAAATAATCTAAGCATCCAACCTCAGTCCTGGACAGTTCGTCTTGACATACAAATGCCTCTCACAGTGGATAAGATAAATTATTTGCAATTCTTAATATCCTGTTCCAAACTTGAAACATTTACACTAAACATTTTGTGCCTGATTTCAGAAATCTCTTCTTGAATCTTGTCATATTCTCCCTGTTTGGGTCCCATAGATTAGATATATTAATACTGAAAGTTATTGTGTCCAGTAGGAATTTTGACAGGCAGGCACTAATAGGTTTCAAACAAAATATGAATGAACTCTACTATAGAAACATTTCTTAGGCTAGATAGCTCAGTTCAATGGGAGTTTATACAAAACTCCCATCAATAGAAATGCTTAAAGCAGAGCATAAATTCTGGGCTTATTTTTCTAGTAAACTCAGTATTTTAAAAACACTTCATTGCAATTCTGACTATGTGTGTGTGTGTGGATGGTGGATATAGATAGATAGATAAAAAGAATGAGAGAGAGAGAAAGAGAGACAGATGGAGACTCACTCTGTCACCCAGGCTGGAGTGCAGTGTCATAATCTCGGCTCACTGTAACCCCCACCTCCTAGGTTGAAGTGGTTCTCCTACCTTAGCCTCCTGAATAGCTGGGGACTACAGGCTTGTGCCACCAAGCCTGGCTAATTTTTGTATTTTGGGGGAAGATGGGTTTTCACCATGTTGCCCAGACTGGTCTCAAACTCCTGACCTCAAGTGATCTGCATGCCTCAGCCTCCCAGAGTGCTGGGATTACAGGCATAAGCCACCACCATGCCCGGCCTATAATTTTATTCTCTTACTATGTGCTTCTCTATCACAGAGATGGAGTGTAATAACTGTATTTGGCAAGGAACTATATGACAAAACTATCTCAAAGCAAAGAGGGGGGAAGTTATTGGATCATAAAATTGACTTGCAGAGTATTTATATTTCATAAAATAAAAGAATCAACAAAACTAAGCATTTATTTCATTTCCAATATAAAAATGACAAAATTGTAATATGAACTAAAATTTAAATTTATAAAACATAACTATTAAATATATATTATTCTAATATAAATTAGAAAACAAAATTAATTTAAAAAGCACCATTTAAAATAAACATCTTATTAAAAGTGCAAAAAAAATCAATCATAAAAGTTTTTAATTAAAATATCATTTGAACATATATAAAATTCAGTCTTAAAAAACACATGTTGTAAGAATATTTTTGAGCAGAAGTGTCTACCTCTTTTGGGATCTATACCAGTCCAGCTATTTCCTTCTGGCTATTTTATTTTCAAAAATCCTATCTGCTTTGTTTGAGAACTTGACCTTTTGGGACAACTCTTTTTTTTTTTAGAGATAGAAACATAACATTTTATTGGCAATTACATTTCTTGTTTATCTTCACCTTCTTTTGGCTCATGATGTAAAGCTAGAGATTATCAGTTTCAATTTCAACATGACTTTATTTCATTCCAGTTCTTCAGAAAGACTGTGAACCTGAGTAGTAGAATGTATTTTTCTAACACAAGACCTTCTTTGTTGGTTGCTCTTTTCTTCTTCTTGAGTATAATAGTAATATAAAAATGCTTTCTAAAAATATGTGCATCTCTATTCAATTCAAAATTTTAAGGCAATATACAGCTCTACGGGTCCATTACAAGATAAATAATTCAAAATTCAAAAAATTTAAATAAATATTGAATTAGCATTATACTAATAAAAAAAAATCAGCATTTTAAAAGTGCCTAAAATAGTGCTGGAATATGTGCGTATCGAAAAGTAGAAATGTAATCAATTACTAAAGAGATGTAGATGGTCTTGAGGACGACTGATGCCAGAGAACCCAGGATCTTCAGGACCCTTCAGCTCTTGTCTCCACTTCCTTCTGTGGTGGTGTTGGCGGGGGGGGGGGGGGGGGGGGGGGGGGG